>NC_134801.1:27692151-27697151 GCF_046742065.1 Oratosquilla oratoria | reverse complement strand
GTTCTGGTAGAATCACCACGGCCAACTTGTTAGTTCACCGCTTCCACACATTTTTTTTTAATATATACGGCAGCTGGTCAATTATGCTATGTGGAATAGGAGGTTCGCCTGGTATGTTTTCCAGAAAATGATCGAGTCTCATTTTGAATGCTTCTATGCTGTAAGTTAAATAGTCTGGGACCAAAATTATTAAAGTGTTCTGCCTGAATTGTTTTTAGTCGTTGTGAGACAGAAATAAGATTTTTTTTTTTTCTGCACGTTCTACCCAACCTGGGATGGGTCTGGCTCTTGATGGCAACTTCTTCATGTAGAGATGGACAGGGTATCACACATTCCAGGATCTTCCAGGTGTATATGATGCAGTAGCGCTCTCATGCTCTTTGTAGGGAGTAGAATCTCGGTTTCTTTAGCCGGTCCTAGTAGCTCAGAGGTTCGTACATCTTCCTGGTAAACACCCTGTGTACCTGTTCCAGTTCTTGGATGTATTATATTCTGTGGGTGCACCACAGTTGGCACACATACTCCATTTTTTAGACAACCAGAGACCTCCACAGAGGCAGAAAATGATCTGGTTCTCTGGATAGAAAGATGCAAAGAATCCAGACTACCATATGCCTGGTAGTAACATAATACAATGTTGCGCCGATGCATTGGCGTATAGTGACTTGTTGTGCAGAAGGATACACATAGGTAAATGCGCAGATATGGATTTCGCATTCCATTCCATTATATCAAATTACAACCGCTACATTGACCCCCCCCCCCACACACACACAAGAGCGGAGCATACTTTAGTGAAAAAGGGAGGACAAATATATTACAAAACGATAATGATAATAATAATAATAATAATAATAATAATAATAATAATAATAACAATGATAACAATGATAACAATGATAACAATGATAATAATGATAATAATAAAAGTTATAATAATAAATTATTATTATTATTATTATTATTGTTATTATTATTATTATTACTACTAATATTGTCATTATATTATCATTATTATTATTATTAATTGTCATTAATTAATTGACATTAATTAATTGTCATTAATTGTCATTGATAAATTGTCATTGATTGTCATTAATTGTCATTGATCAATTGTCATTGATTAATTGTCATTAATTGTCATTAATTAATTATTAATTATTATTATTATTATTATGAAGAAGAAGAAGAAGAAAAGCGGAGAGTAGTAAAAGTGTAAATAATCAGAGTGGTCTCTGAACCGTACAGTCCTTCCCGAGCTCGTTACACTTGGGACAGCAGGAAGGGTAGGTAGAGGTGAAAAGGTTGGACGGGAAGGGGTGGGAGAGGACTCAAGTGCAGGGTTGGAGACGTCAGGTGCATGTGTCTGAGCATCGGTGTCGGTGACTTCATTTGTGCCTGAAGTGTCAGTATTAGTGACGTCATTTGTGCGCGTCTGAAGTGGTCGAATGATGGGAAGATGCGCCAGTTTCAGTCGGTCAATTCAGACAGACGTATCGCCTTGGGGAATTTGAAGAATAAAGAACTTCGGTTCACGGTGGGGGACGACAAAAGGACCATAGTATGGGGCTTCCAAACTCTTACAAACTTTGTGTACTCGCATTCAAACTTTAGAACATGTGTGGAGGTAATGTATTACAATCAATCGACGCAAGGTCATGGAAATTGAGTGATTGCATTTCTTTGTTAAAGATGGAGGATGATCGCGTTATCCGATGTGACGGTGGGTTCCTTGGTGATGGCAATTGGACACAACATATGAGCGCCAGTAACCGCGGTAAATGGGGGAAAATATTTACGTGAGGTGTTAAACGGTGGCCAAGTAAAAAAATAGAACCAGTTTTCCTGTCTAGAGCGGATAGCGTATTTCAGAGAGCGGTGATAACGTTCATTCAGTTTGAGGTGATAACTGGTAGTTCGCATATGACGAGAGTTCAGAGAAAAGTTTGCTCCCAATCTGTGATAACGTGAAGTGGGACTCCGAATGGACACATCCATCCTTTCGTGAAAGCAATCTCTACGGAAGTTGCAGTGGTGTCAATGAGAGGGATTGTTTCGGTCCATCGGGTCGCTCGGTCAATGCAAGTCAAAAAGTGGAAGAGGGTAAGGATAGTTAAGAAGGGTTGCAGATGGTAATGGTCCAACAACATCATTGTGCATAGATTGGAGATGGTAGAGGAGATAGGTGAAACACGGAATGTGTGACGAGTAGTCTTGGCTTTTTGACATTGAAGACATTGATAAATTCCTTTACATCGTTGTCAATACGAGGTCAGAAATGGCGTTGACTTACTAATTTAGATGTAGACTGAACTCTAGGATGGGAAAGGTTATTCAAGGAAGAGATTACCTTACAGAAGGTCGGGGAGGCTTAGTCGAGGTATCACACCAAATGGTCAGATTAGAGGGCAAAGTGAAGGATAGTCTAGTTTTGAAAGTTTCCAACTCTTCGTCCCCTTTCTGTCCTTGAGTGATACCGCTAAAGTCAAAGACATAGAATGATACAGTGCATGTCGGTCGTGATAAACAATCGGCTGCAACATTGTTGTCGCCGCGAATGTAATCGGCTGAGGACACATATTCCGAAATAACAGACTTGTCGTTGTTGTCTGTCAGATTTAGCAAGTGATTTGGAATGAAAAGCTACAGCTAAAGGTTTGTTGTGAAGGAATAAGGTAAAAGTATAGCTATCAATGTGTGACTGACAGTTTTAACCTAGCCGTCGGTGCCGCACTCTGTGAGGTCATACATGGCGAGCCACCGCTCCTGGGTTTTAACTCAAAGAAACTCTCGGACACACAACGTACTCTACCTATGACCGAAAACTGTTGACTGCTTATTTAGCCGTTTTACAATTCAAGTCACTCCAGGGTCACTAGTTTTAGTATTTATCACCATAAGGTCGTGCGTAGTTATAAGAGTAAATGAAACGCGGGGTTACGTGGCATTGTGATATTGTTAAGTCAATTTATGATTAGCAACCGTACAAACAGCTTACTGACCCTAGGTCATAAACCTGCGGGCATCTCAGCCCGGGCATACAGAGATGTCACCTTTAACCTAACTACTTAAGACATATATAGTATGTACATAATTATATTAGAGACATGGATACATATATAGAACATCTACAGTACATGCTAAGTTGTTACAGGAAAAAATAGTGATGGATACGGATAGAATATATGTATAGGTATACATAGTGATATATGTTGCATAAACACGGCAAAGGAAACATGGACTGGAAGTGAAGCGTTTATTCCTGACGTTTTGTCTATTGACTTTCTCAAAGGAATGAGAAAGTCAATAGACGTGACGTCAGGAATAAACGCGTCAATTCCAGTCCATGTTTCCTTTGCCGTGTTTATGCAACTTGTTCACATGGATTTTCATAGTAATATATGATGTGGTGCCGACGCATTGGCGTATGGTGGTTTGCTGCGCAGATATAAATTACTCGCATTACATTATATTACATAATATTACATTACGTTAAAAAGTATGGATAAAAGCTGGGGTGATCCAGGTGTTGTTTGCTGATGACACTGCGCTTGTGGCAGGGTCAGAGGGATTAAGGGAGTTAGTGGAGTTTGGGAAGGTATGTGATAGCAGAAAGTTGAAGGTAAATGTGGGTAAAAGCAAGGTTATGAGATATACTGTACAAGGGTAGAGGATGGCAGTGATTTGGAAGTAAAAAGGAGAGAGGCTGGAGGAAGTGGATAGCTTTAGGTATTTGGGGTGGCATGTGGCAGGAAAGGGAGAAGTGGAGGTGAAGGTAAGTTGTAGATTGAGAGAAGCAAGTAAATGCCTTGGGGTATTAAAAAGTGTTATGAGAAATCATCTGTGATTGGATGCAAGGAAGAGATTGTATGAAGGGGTGATTGTGCCGATGGGGTTATATGGGGCAGAGACTTGGAATTTAAGAGAGGCAGAGAGGAAAAGAGAGGGAGAGCGGAAGTGGAAAAGGAGATGGAAGATGGGTCCGATGAAAGAGTATTGGGATGTTTTGTACACATGGAAAGAATGAGTGATGAAAAATTAGCAAAAGAGGCGTGGAAGGCAGAGATGGAGGGAGTGGATTTGAGGGGACGACCGAGGATGAGATATATAGATGGAGTGAAAGGGGAGTTGAGCCAGAGGGAGAAGGCAGGATATAGGGATGAATGGAGAGTGATTGTATATGGATGTTACTGTTATGTAAGGAAGGGAAGGGTAGAGGATGGTGGGTGGTTAGGGAGCGGTTATGTGTGAAGGATATTTTGACTCAGCCGGAAAGGATTTCTCCTCCTTTTATCTTTTTATGCATGAGGGGACGGAGGAGAGAGGGGGCGCCGATTAAGTGAAGCGGCCTTGCTGTGGATATACTGTTGATCAAGGGCTGGGCGGGATATGGGGATGGCCCATCATCCATGTGGAGCTAAGATGAGAGGGAGGAAAGGGTGATGGGTGGAAGCGGAATGGGTGGGAGTAGATACGTGCCTTTGACTCGGCTACTTCCCTTATAAGGGGGGAAAAAGCTCTTGGTATAGAGATGGACATAACAACCGCTACAGAGTCTCGGTCATGAATGAACTCTCCCTCCTACGAACACAACGGCAAGATTGTGGACGAAGCTTACATATTTTTTACTAGAATTATAGTAGTTTTTCGCTACACAGATAATCAAGAAAATCACAGAATACCTGATCCAACCAAGGATACAAAATCAAGAGTATTCAAAGAGCAACAACCAAATGGGTTCCCAGTTTCGCAGATAAATCGTAAAAGGAGAGAAACATTGGGCCTTACCTGCTATCATTGAAAGAAAGAAGAGAACGAGTTGATGTGATTGAGCTTCTCCGGATATTTAAGGGATTGGATAAACCGAATAGAAAAGAAATCTGGGTTTATGATGGGACATAGTTACTACCACATAAGAACAAATATTAAGGCACTATGAAATGCCTCGTGGAATAGCGGGAAAGGCTGTCTCGCAGAAGAAACATTCGACCCACGATCAT
>NC_134801.1:27674651-27687151 GCF_046742065.1 Oratosquilla oratoria | reverse complement strand
CTTAATAAAGTATAAGAGTGATGTCCAACTCCATGCTGAAAAGAGTAGGAAATATTTAGAAGCTTCTCACAGCTTTTGACATCGGCATTGTTTACATAAGAAGATTTTCTTTCTCTTAGATACCATGAACGTATTTGATACGTTTTCCTTTTTGTATTACTAATCCTCTAATGTCGCTATATTTGGAACACACTGTCTGTAAAGCCATAAACACTAGGGGCTTCATTTAGAAAATAAACATAATCACGTGTAATAAATCATAAGGATCTGACAAGGATTCCTATGGTCGATGTAATGAAAATTAACCTAACCAAATTCAATCTAACCCAACCTTAGACATGCTCTTTTTTTATGGGGAAGGGCAATAGAATAAAAGTGTCAACCGTTATTTTTTTCACCTCATGCATTTCCTTTAAAGTCCTGATTCATATTTTCACACACACACACACACACACACACACACACACACACACACACACACACACACACACACACACACACATATTATATATATATATATATATATGGAAATAAACTCTCCTACTGGGATTCGAACCCAGGCTTGCTTTTTTATAAGAGGAAGACCGTGCCGTCACGCCACCGTGACCCTACAAAACGAAACGACTTAGTTCATGGAGTAATCGTTCCGCCGAGGGCACTTACGTGAAGCGTGGTATGCATTCTATTTAATCAAATCCTTTATGCAGGCTAGTCTTCCGACAAGTGTTTGTGCACTGTATTTCATCAAATCCTTTATGCAGACTAGTCGTCACGTAAGTGCCCTCGGCGGAACGATTAGTCCGTAAACTAGGTCGTTTCGTTTGGTAGGGTCTGTGGCACGGTCTTCGTCTTATAAAAAGCAAGCCGCTCAGACGAGGGTTCGAATCCCAGTAGGAGAGTTTATTTCCAAATGTCATAATGACACACACACACACACACACACACACACACACACACACACACACACACACACACACACACACACACAAATATATATATATATATATATATATATATATATATATATATATATATATAACCTTACAGAGGTGCCGTATATATATACTGTATATATATATATATATATTATATATATATATATATATATATATATATATATATATATATATACGAGTATATATATATACATGTTCGATTGAAGACCAGAGCTAATTCAATATCCACTATCTTAGTGATTTTCTCAATTTTTCTAATAGTTTGTTTGATTCTTGAGGGGAGGTCAAACACAAGACTTCCGAGATCCATGATGTTATTGTATCGAAAAACATAACACAAAATATAAAATACAAGCTTTCTGTTGAGTCATACAACCATCTTCAGGTAAGTAAGATTACATATACAAAACAGGAGTTTAAATACAAGTAAAAAAGGGGAACTAGGAGAGTTAGGAGTCAGGTACTGGACGGAGGTGAGGTCTTCGCTTCAACAGGACGTAGCTGGACATGGGATCACAGTAGCTGGACGTTTGGTCATTGTTGCCACGCAGCCTCGTTGTGTAGTTGTAAGGTACTAACTGTGTCTGTCTGTATATTAATGATAGGAGTGTATTGTGTAATGTAGACTCTTTCTAAGATGTGTAGTTTCTTGGTGTTGTTACATTGTTTAAGTATTTTTGTATTGTTGACTAAATCTTGTCTGTTCGGAGTTTTGTTGTGTGTTTGTGTCATGTGTTTGCGTATGCTTCCTTCAAGGGCGTGCATTGTGAGTCTCCTACTCACAGAGGTCGTGGTAACACCAATATAAGAAGCAGTAGTCTTCTTCCACATGTGATTTTTGGAACATCTATACACGATAATACACACACGCTCACACATGCACACACATAGATACATACAAGAACACACACACACACACACACACACACACACACACACACACACACACACACACACACACACACACACACACACACACACACATTTTTGCGAATTTTTCTTCCATCTTTTCTTCCAACTTTTCCTTGACGTCTTCCAACTTGTCCCCTAAACTTTCCTCAACTTTCGTTACTGTTTTCGTCGTCAGAATAGCTGGGCAAAATCATTTTGGGTACATTGTTGGCCGTCATGTACCCATACAGTTGTGTTATAATTTTTTCATTTTCGGATAGTTCTCTTTCTTCTCCAGCACGTTTCGCAGTTTCGTTGTTTTTCCTTGTTCTTCTATACGCCGTTCTACTATTAACTTTTGTTGCGCGAAGCTTAATCTGTTGGTTTTTGTCATGGTAAAAGTACAGGTCCAAGAACGAATTATCCGATTTCCAAAAAGGTTTTCCTTCCTCTTGTTTTTTCTATTATCTTGAAACAAACCTTCTCCAAACGTTAACAACTTAGGCTTCAATCTACCAATTTTATGGTAAATTTTTCCCCTGTATCTTGTAACAAAGCAATGCTTCAGATGAGTTCTCGAGCTTATTCGAGGTTAAAAAGGATGTGAAAGAGAATACAAAATTGAACCCAGACAAATTCTGTAAGAAACGCTCGGATAAAGGAGACGCACCGTCATACAAACCTCTGACAGCGTTGTCTTTTATTTTCGAAGGAATGAAGGGAAGTATTTGGCCTAGGTAGCAGCACATAGATTTGAGCTCCAGTTTCCACAGTAGCGCTCCACAAATCTTACATTTCTCGTCACCGATTTGGCCAGCGCTGTGCGCAGGAACTCCTTTAACATCATTTTCGCGCATAGCCCCGGTTAATTCCATAGCAAGCAGCTCGCGGGAATCTAGTTATGGCTCCTGCAAGTGGCGCTGGGTGCGCTCATTTCTCATTTCAGATAAAACTCGCGTGTCCTTCTCTGATAATGTGTGTGTTTTGCTTTCATCCCTCATGGCGGCCTTTACTCTTTTAATCGTTGCAGCCGCTGCAATCTTTTCCTCCCTTTTCCTTTTTTTATCTTCGCGTTTCTTTTCCTTTTCTTGCAACAATTTCTGCATTTTTTCCCTTCTCTCTTCCCTTATTTTTTTTTTTTCGTTTCTAAAGCCATTTCGGCAGCCATCCGCTTTTCTTTTAGACGATTTTTTTTTCTCTAGAGCCAATTTTCCCTCAATTAACCGCTTTTCTTCTTTCTCTTTTGCAAGTCTCTCTCGTTCTTCTATTCTTTGCTTCGCCTTATCCTCGTCTTGACGGATTTTATTCAGTCTCCTTTGGTCGTGGGAGCCTTTCATAGCTTTCCTGATGGCGTATTTGTTTCTTCGTTTTGCCTGGTTGAACGTTTTGAAGGCCTTCTCTAGATATTACATTTGATATGTTTTGTGGTCGGGTTTTCCGCCCGATTTCACAAAGTTTTTATACCCGACGAAATAATGTTTCGAGAAATTTTCTGAAACGCTGTCTTCAATTTCTCCGTCAAAAAGTTCAAAATTATCAAACATTTCGTCGGAATACTCGAAATATTCAACTTCTCGTAGCGTCTCGTTGAATTTAAGCACTTTTCGTTGGAATTCTCGAACAGATGCGTTGGCACGGAAGGTTTTAACGTCTCTGTACAGATCCGGGAAAGCTTTTGTGTGTTCGTTACGTAACTGGGCATGCAGGTTCTTGTTATTCTGCAGTTCTGTTTTTGATTTTTTCCGGTTAACCGTTATCCATTTCCAAAAGTGGCGAAGACGCCTTTTCTTGTTAGCGTCGGGTTCCCTGGCGGGCATGGTGCCTAAGATACAATAAAAACGACCACTATCTTAAACAACGTGACGTGGCCCAAAAACGCCGGACCCCTCTCCGTTTTCGTTCAAGCTCACTATGGTTTTGTGAAAACTGACAATTTGAGAAAACTCCGCGCTTTATAGTAAGTAGATTATTATTATTATTATTATAATTATTATTATTATTATTATTATTATTATTATTATTATTATTATTATTATTATTATTATTATTATTATTATTTATTATTAGATGGGGGTGAACGCGTGGACTAAGAACCCTTTTTTTATCATTTTCATACACGTAATCAGGGTATAAATATGCCGACTCGCTCACCACCTTTACAACGGGGATTAGGACCTTGTATATGTATGTATATATGTATGTATGTAGTATGCGTATATGCATGTATGTATTCATGTACACTTGCATGTATGTATTATGGTCATGATAATATGTACTCATGTTTAGCGTTTCTTCCTTCGTTTTGATTTCACTCATTGCTTACGTAACAAATCTCTATCTGCACTTCCGAAGTGTCATCACCCAAAGAGGTGAATTGCTTCCATTCTAACTGCATCAAGTGCCTCCAGTCTCTCTCTCTCTCTCTCTCTCCTAACTCATATATTACATAATTCTGAAACAAAGTGAGTAGAGCACATGCTGTCCAAATTTGGTTGATGGAGCCTACAAAGATGATGGGAAGCATCTGATTAAAAAATGTGAAAAATTTGTCAACCTTATTAATTACTTTCCACATGTATCCTTTCACCTGCAATGGACTGTGTCTTTGCCACATCCCCAGCTGACATCTGGTCATTCAAATACAAAAATGGGAAAATATTTAAATGTACGCCCAGTGGGTCCAATAAATCTTGGATATCAAAGCCTTTATCGGCCATGACATCATCCCCAGGAAAGAAGTCTTGTTTCATCAGACCAGAAATGCTGCCAGTATAAAGTGGTGACACCAAACTGAGATAACTAGCTGGGGTGATCCCAACAAAGTCCTTAAGTGTATTGCTACTTTTATATTTTGAGTAACTTTTTTAATTTCAGGACAAGAGATGATGGCAAATCTGTTTTGATTTCAGTACAATCCACAACAACACATGTCTTAGGATATTTGATTTTAAACGATGAAGGCATACACTCATCAGTCTGCATTCTGGAAGACCAAATTGGAATGCTACCTAATCTGAGCTACAGAGAGTTAGCCCAAGTGATTACTACATAGCTCACAGCAGAAGTTGAAATCCCAAACCTGTAACTCTGATCCACTTCAAAGAGGCCAAGCCTCATTCTACATAAAAATAGAATAAATTGATCTTTACTGTTTGAGGAGACTAAATTTCTCCCTCAGCTCCATCATCACTAGTCCCATATCGGATTACATTTTCACCATTTTCTCCAGGGTTTAGAAAATTCAAACAAGCATCAAAAGGCTATGTCAAGGAACCCAGTGTAAAAACCTATGTCACAATCTTTGATTAATTCTAAAGAAAATATCTTCTCAGCCTCTTTTCTGACATGTTCCCACCCCTTGTCTCTTTCCAAGCAACAACTCCATACTCTATTTCCATTGTGACTGGAGATTCCAAAGGCTCACATAAGAAGTCACAATCCACATGAGTACTAGACTTGTTAATTCTTTTTCATATTTTCATGTGTTACTGTATTTTTCCCATGCTTTTTTGACCTAAAAAGGCCAAAAGTTACATCCATTTTTATCTAGAAGGTATGGAAGCATTGCAGCATGGAGGCTGAATTTTTTTTGCTATCTTATCAAAAGGTCCAATTTTGAGGTATTTCTAAACATATTTTGTGGTATAAAATTTTATCCATCCAAGATACAGCAACAAATTAGGTACCAAATGAAAGAACGGAATCTGCCCTACATATAGCAATGATTAAAAGTGATGAATTTCCCTCGTGAATTTTGAAATATATGAAACTGTTGAAAATCCTTACTTTTTTTGCTGACCTGAAGACATGGTTTTTGTATGGATGCTTGAATTTTTAAATGAATTTAGACCAAAACTCATACATAGTATCAGCATTTAATATGGTATTTCATATTTACAGAAACCTGTTAATGATGTTGGGCAATACTGAAACACCCATCAACACCCTCCCCCTCCATCCCTCTGCTCCCCCCAGCATCCCTCCCCCCCCTACTTGGCCCTCCCCCATTTCCTCCTCCCCTTGGTCAGTCGCCTTCACCCCCTCCTCCCCTCTTTCCTCTCAAACATGGCAGAACAGCCTTGTAAGGACCAATTGGTCTGTTGCTGATTGTTTGGCCATGTAACTCTCTCTCCCCCTCTCCTTCTTTCTCTCCCTCTCTCCCCCTCTCTCCTTCTTTCTCTCCCTCTCTCTTCTCTCTCTCCCTCTCCCACTTTTCTCTCTCTCCCCTTCTCTCTCTCTCTCTCTCTCTCTCTCTCTCTCTCTCTCTCTCTCTCTCTCTCTCTCTCTCTCTCTCTCTCTCTCTCTCTCTCTGTCTCTCCCTTTCTCTCTCTCTTACTCTCTCCCTCCCTCTCCCTCTCCCCTTCTTTCTCTCTCTCCCCCTCCCCTTCATTCTCTCCCTCTCCCCCTCTCACGGTTGCTTCAAATAGTGTGATGGCGAGTGGTTGTGTTTCAGTGATCAGCGCCAAAGAGGTACAATCTCTACGTAGTAGAATTGTAGCCTTAGAGAGGACTGTAGAGGGCATTAGAAAGGAGAATCGAGTTCTTTGCTTGAAGGCCTAAAACACGGACGACAAACTATGTTTAGAACCTGGGTGGGAAACAGTGACAAACAAAACACGAAGAGATGGTAAAAAACCTTCACCAGGCCTGCTTGAATGCAGAAAATCTTTTCAAGCTCTCGCTGGTCTACAACAATAAGAAACGAAGATGCAAGAGAAGAAGGGTAGAGCAGTCGCCAGACCCCTGCCCACAGCTAAGATTTTGGTTCTAGGGGATAGCCGGGTTAGGTATTTAGATAGGGCTTTCTGTGACAAAGATAGGAAGCATAGGACCCAGGTGTGTTTCCCCGGGGCGAGGATAAGTGGTGTTAGAAGAGTGTATAGTCGGGGAAGGTGTGAAACCCACAGTTTGCTTGAGTGCTGGGGGAATGACATAGGTAAGTTAGGGAGTGAGGAATTGTTTGCGCGGTTTCGGGATGCGCTAGATAATATTACTAATAAGGGAGGGGTTCATGTTCTATGTGGAATCCTTCCGAGGCGTAGAGTTGGAGGCATGTGGCATTCCAGGGCTATTGCAATGAATTGCAGGTTAGCAAAACATTGTAAAGCTAATGGATGGGTATTTGTCGACAACTGGGATCGCTTTTACGGTAAGAATCATGTATATACAAGGGACGGGGTGCACTTGTCACGCAAAGGCATCCTGTAGTTTTTTTTTCGGGTAGATTACGTGGGAGGCGGAGGGAGGGGCGAAGTATCGGAATATAGATTAGGCAAGATAAACAGCTCAGAGAGGGACTGTGAAAAGAATCACGTAATGAGGTGGAGGGAGGATAAACTAAAGTATTACTACAGAAACAGCAGAAACGCAATAAAAAAAAATGCTGCGTGGTAAAGCATGCATAGAGAGATTTGATATTATACCTATTGCTGAATCCTGGATCATTATGGCTGATAGACATTTCCTTCCGGAAATCGAGATAGAAGGATATAAGTTTTTCACAAGGACAGGGTTGGCAGGAGTGGGGGAGTAGTAACACTTTTCGTTAGAAACACAATAAACTGTATTACCAACAATTCAATTAAGGAAGAGGATAATACGGAATCTATTCGGGTGGAGATTATAGGCAAGAATAAGAAACTTATTATTGGCGTCCTATATAGACCTCCTAACCTCAGCATTGAACAGACTTATCCCCTGATTCATGAAACTCGCAGGGCGTCCCAGTACAAAAACATTGAGATCAAGGGAGATTTTGATTATAGAAACATTGACTGGGAAATTCTAGTAGATAAGGAAGCGAAAATATTCTTAGGTGCAGTGCAGTATAATTTCATAAAACAAATGATTACCGATCCTACGAGGAGAGAGAATACCCTGAACTACTTTTACCTAATAATGAGCACCTAACGAGTAACGTAAAAGTGGGAGACAGTCTAGCCGCTAGTGATCATCTAGAAATAAGACTTAATATTAATTGGGAGGAATTAGATAGTACGAATAGCGTTCCAGTACTGGACTTCAGGAGAGCCAATTTTGATGAGATGAGAGAGCATGTAAGACATTTGATCACTTACGAGACCGACCCAGAGGGCTGTGACGGGGTAAGATACACGGACAGTCCAGATGTTATGGGGTCAGGTGTCGGGTTACGGAGGGTAATATGCGTACCTTTGATCAGGTCACTTACAAGTGCGAGGTCATCAGGCCGGTCAGCGATTTGGATTAAATGTACAGTAACAAAGTAAATTCATTCCCCTCAAATCAATACGAAAGAATAGTAATACTCCCAAATGGATGACGGACAGGCTGAAATATAAGATAGGAATGATAAGAGGACTCTACATTAGAATAAAAAAAAAGGGGAAACACACCCTAGATCCAAATATAACGATATGACAAGACTGGTTAAAAAGAATACGCGCACAGCGAAACAACTATGAAATTAAGGTTGCCAGGCAAGCGAGATCCAACCCCAAGGGCTTCTTTCACCTCTAGAGAACAAAAAATAAGGAAAGGATACGCCCAATTAAAAACATATAAAGTGTCATGATAGAATCAGAGGAAAAAATGAGTAAGGAATTTAACAAATAATTCATTTTTCTCGATGTTTACTAAGGAGAGGTTAGATAAGATGAATCTGACTGCGATCCGATTTTCAGTGAGGATGAAGAATAGAATATAAAATATCAGCATTAGTAAAGTAGTCAAATAGATTGAAAGACCTACAAAATCCCTGGGTTCAGACGAAAAATTTCCGAGAGTGCTTAAAGAGTGTAAATTTGAAATATTTAATAAGTCAGTAGCCACTGGTTTTGTGCCTATTGCTGGGAGGCAGGCAAACGTTGTTCTTGTTTTCAAAAAGAGAAATAAATCGTCTATATGCAACTACAGGCCAATCGGTCTGACGTCAATTGTAGGTAAAATGCTTGAATCAATAATAGTTAATAGACTCAGAGATCACATCGAGAGACATAATATGATTCGTGACTCACAGCATGGTTTCTCCAAGGGTAAGTCATGTGTGACTAATCTTCTATCCTTTTACACTAAAGTATATAAGGCGTCAGATAACAATGATAGTTACGATGTTATTTACCTTGACTTTCGCAAAACGTTCGACAAGGTGCCCCACTAGAGATTACTAAATAAAATCAAAGCTCATGGCATAGGAGGAAAAGTGTTAGAATGGATTAGAGCTTGGATCAGTGACAGAAAAAAGTGGGTCACCATAAATAGTGTAATATCCAAATGGAGGAGTGTTTCTAGTGGAGTTCCTCAGGGCTCGTTATTTTTTTATTATTATTATTATTTACATAAACGACTTGGACAATGGGATTAATAGTGATGTTAGTAAGTTTGCGGACGACACTAAAATAGAACGCCTAATTAGGTCAGGAGACGACGCCGAGACTCTGCAGGATGATCTTCACAAATTATTCACATGGTCGGTGAAATGGCAAATGGACTTCAATATCTCGAAGCGCAGCGTGTTAAACGTAGAGCCACACAATACCAAAAATATATACCTTAGATATCACATTTTTAGAGAAAACTGAGTGCGAGAGAGACTTGGGAGTTTTAATGAGTCCTGACCTTAATCCAGGAGACAGTGCATTAGCGTCAGGAATAAAGCTAACAGAGCACTAGGTTTCATTGTTAGGACGGTTACGAATAGAAGTGCGGAGGTAATTATCAAACTCTAGCGTTAGTTAGACCCATCCTTGACTGTGCTGTACATTTTTGGTCTCGCGTCTTATAGAATGGACATCAATTCATTAGAATCAGTACAGAGAAGAATGACCAAAATAATACATGGGCTCAGAAATTTACCTTACAAAGAGAGGATTAGGCATCTTAACTTACACTCTCTAGAAAGACGGAGAGTGCGGGGTGATCTAACAGAAGTGTTCAAGTGGATCAAATGCTTTAACGAGGGTGACGCACACAAAGTCATCATATCAAGACAACAGGGCATGACTCGCAGTAATGGATTTAAATTGGACAAATTTAGATGTAAGAAGGAAATAGGAAAGAATTGGTTTACTAATAGGGTGGTCAACGAATGGAATAGATTTAGTAACCATGTAGTGAGCGCTGAAACTATCGGTTGTTTTAAGAAACTATTTGACAACTTTATGGATGGGGATGACAGGTGGTAATGGACATGGAACTGCCTAGTGTAGGCCTTATGGTCTCTTGCACTCTCCTTCATTCTTATGTTCTTGTGTGTGTTCTTATGTGGTACAGAGGCAAGGCCAGCACATAAACTCGATCCAAATCCAGAAAACTATCCACAAGATACTTCACAATGACATTAAGCTAGGACCTACAAGGACGCACAATTGATGTCTCAGAACCTCCACCTGCAGTCCACAAGCAAGCATCAAGTCGGTCGTACTCCAGATCTCTCACTGTAGCCTTCCTGGTCGGATACCCTTCAGCTTGCATCTGCGGTTCCCAGCTTCCCACCAACAGACAAGCATTCCAGTACTTCCTTTTATCTCCAAATTTTACTAGAGAATACAGACCTTACCTATGAAACGGTTGAAGCTACCATCCCATTCTGGTAGATGGCTAGGGTCAGGACGATGACCATAGCTACATGAAGCTCTTCATGAACTTTATGGCAAACACAGAGCATTGATGAAGAGCACGTGACCCTGGAGGAAAGAGGAGTTCATTTGTCATGGAAATGAATAGCCTGTTCGACATAGGAGCTTCAGATGCTGTCCAGGATATAGAGAGCAACAAACTTTTATCCAAGGAGAAGAAAAATGAGGACATCAGGTTCTACCAGGATCAGAGGACTGAGGGAAAGGGTCTCATGTCGGGTCATGACAAGATCTTTGAGACAAAATCCCAGCAACAAGTAGGCTAGACTGAGAGGCAACTGCAGAGGCAAGAACAAGGTAATCATACTTTCATACTTTTACTAATCATACTTTTGAATATCACAGCAATTTGGAAGGCTTGTATACTTTCCACATTGTATTTTTTTTGCAGTTTTGCATGCTTACCACATTGTATCATTTTGGAGGTGCTGCAGAACAAGAGGCAGTTACTCACGTAGATGACATACCTGGGTTGATTCCAGTGGCAGTGACGCTTACAGAAGATATGGATTACCAGCAGCCCCGTCCTGGATGTTCTTACCATGAAGATACCGTGACTTTGACATTACCCAGGGGAGTCATGGAATACAGCTGTTCGTCTTGGCTTCTCTGACAATCAATATACTTTTCTAGTTTTTGCAACCTTGAAATCTGGCGGGGCTGATCTGGACAAGTTAAACATTTCTATATCAACAACACGTTATAACAGAATGCTGTCAAGGTACAACATCAGCCAGAGCTACATGGCAGAGTTCAGTGAGGACCCTCCCCAGCTTGCTGCTCTACACTGGGATGAGAAGATACTCAGAGACAGCTCAACAGGCACAGCTCAAGCTGAGGCACCAATGGACTTGTTGGAGACATGGGGGCTTACAGGTGTCATAACTGCCTTTGTTTTCAACACTACATCCAGTAAAAATGGAGTACACAGGGGAGCTGCAAAACTGCTTGAGGAAAAACTTAGCACTAAGGTGTTTTACCTAGCGTGCAGACACTACATACTGGAAGGGCTAGTTGGAGCAGTCTGGGAAAAGCTGTTTGGCAAGGTAAAGAGTCTAGAGGATCCCTGGTTCATACACTTCAAGGATGTGAGGGAGAAACTAACAACAGACACCCCTAAAACCCTGATGATCAGAAGCAAATGGCTCAGGGAAAGAAGAGAGATTGTGAGGAAATATTTCATGATATCCTCACATCTGAGAATCCACCGAGAGCTGACTACAAGGAAATGGCTGAGCTCACAGTGATTGTTCTTGGAGGCACACTTTCCCGTGGGATTCACTGGAGTCGACCAGGACCATTCACTAGGCCAGATGGATGGCCAGGAACTTGTATTCCATGAAGATGCTGATGTTTTGTGACCATCCTGAATATGATGAAGAGACTTGCAAAGCTGGAAGGACTCAACATATTCCTGGCGCTGTTCTACATACCAGTGTGGAAGATGTCGACATCTGCTGCAGATGCTCCTGTGAATGATCTTCAGCTCATCCAGGATATATTGAGGTACAAGAGATCAGACCCAGAGGTTGCTGAAGCGGTTCTTCAGAAGATGAAAAGTCACAAATGGTGCTTGACACAGGAGGCCGTGCCATTTGCGCTCTTCAGCAGCAGGCTGAGTGATAAGCAGAAAGAGGGCATTGCTACTCGGCTGCGTGTCACTCAGAAGCCAGACAGTTTCAAAAGGGGACAACCTGTGTTTCAAAAGGTTGACAGCCAAGACCACACTTGTAGATTTCATTGGTCTAGAATCCCACCTTCAGTTAGACATCCTCAGCATTTGACCTCACTGGCTCCTGGATCGGGTTGAACCATAGCCAGAGAAGGAGGACTACAAGAAAGCCTTGGAATATGTGAGAAACCTCAGAGTAGTAAATGACATCGCAGAGCATGGAGTTAAGATGATGAGTGGTTTTGCAAATGTCATCACCGCGGATCCCAAGCAGAGGGAATATCTCCTCCATGCTGTGGAATACAACAGACGGCGCCTCGAAAGCTTCAAGAAGCAAACACTAAACAAATGACTGTGTAACATCAT
>NC_134801.1:27544651-27669651 GCF_046742065.1 Oratosquilla oratoria | reverse complement strand
GTGTCATTAGAGAATTGCTGTATCGGCCAGCGTATAAGACGCAACCTCGTATAAGACGGACACTAATTTTACAAGGATATTTTGTGGAAAAAGAATATGTTTTATCATACATTTACTGAAGGATATTTTAAATTACTTCTGTAGGGACAATATATGATACTGTGCATAAAATACAATATTATGACAATATACAGCATTCGTTTTTTTTACATTTAAAAACAAAAATCCCGTCTTATACGTCGGCAAATACGGTGATAGATTGTATGAGGGGATCCGCTCACGAGGACCGCAGGTCCTCCACCGAGGGATAGGACGCGACGGGGCGGTGTCTTCGAGGGCCTGTGGGGACGGCGGGGACGACGATGTGCTGTCCGTACAGTGCCAGTTCCCCGTCGACGGAGAGGGCGTCCCGGTGCTTCCAATACGGGGGGACGGAGTTGGGTAGGGCGAAGCGGTTGGACGGGAACTTGGAGGACATGCAGGTAAGCAGGTGGTCATAGGCGGGGTTTATCCATGTCACGGGGCGACGGGTTGTTCTTGCGAAGCGCTGGTGTTACCGGTGACGACGCTCCTGACGTGAGGATGAGGATGAGCGGACGAGGTCCGTCATCAACGAGAAGTGGGGCAATTTAAACGGATATGGTGTGTATTGGACGTGGCCCAGGTGACAGCAAGCATCTCCAGCGATAGGGACGTATCGGGTTTCAGCGTCCATCAGGAACCGCGAGCCACACTGGACGAGACGTTAGTGTCATTAACCGTGGTCTTGGAGGAGGGCGTACCCAATGCTGTAGAGGTGCGACGCATCCGTCTGCAGTACCACTGGCAGGGTGGGATCAAAGGGCGCCAGTACGGTCGGCGACGACAGAGCTCGCCTCACCGACAGGTGTGATGATACTTTGCTGTACCATTGAGTCAACTTCTTCCTTCACTTGATCTACGGTATCGGCCTGGGCGTGTGAGCGATGAGGGGCGCCGCGTCGGCTTTCAGTTGGATTTTCATTGGGGTACCCACCTTTCCTAGAGGGGCTGTGCGGGAATCATTCTTGGAGACCAGCACATCGCTAAATTCTCGTAGGATATGGTCGCGAGCGGCGGCCGGTGAGCTATCAACGGGTAGCGTTAGCTTGGAGCACGTGTTCGCGTATGTCACCGCCAGGATAGACTTCGAGAAATCGGGCGGGATTATGGCCAACTCCCGACAGTGGCCGAAGGAGAAGTGGGGATGTTTGGACCCCCTCGTGAACCCGTATGGCGACGGTGAAGTCCCTGTCTCCGGGCATCAAGGTAGCTCGGAAGCGTCCCGTTGCGGGAGGCATGTGAGATATGTCAGCCACATATGTCGGCGCCGAGAGCGGCGGCTGTAACTGGCTCTGGGCATCCCCAACACACCTAGGTGCCACGTGATGTCCGTACCTGTGTCAGGCAGCATAAGCAAGCTCGAGGACACGTGACAGGTGGCGGAGGGCGATTGGAGCCGTCGGATACCGGGCGGCAGGTGCCATCCTTCCCGGGGGAAGGTGTGGGGCAGGGGGCCGGGAGTCGTGGGGGTGGGGCACTGATGTGAGGGTGCGTGCGCCTGACGTGGAGTCCTTTGGCATGTCGACAAGGCGCATACGTGCGGGTCCTCCTTGGCATCCGAGACTGTCACCCTCAGTGCCTCGTGTGAGCGGCAGTTGGTCACTACCTCCTGCAGTGACATATTGCAGCAAGGGAGCTGAGGCGTTGTACGAGTTCCTCGGCTGGGTGGCGTGGCCTGCGTGGGTCGGCTGGGCCCCGTGCACGGGTTGTGCTTGTAGCGGATAGAGCTCGGCCGGGAGGCGCGTCACACTGTCGCACGGCATTTCACGGTCCAGCATGCACACTGTTGCACGACACTGCACTCACGGTCCAGCTGTACACTATCGCCTATTCGTCTAGTTCCGTATGGTTCCATGTTTCACTGTTGCAACTTGCAAGCAATGTCAGGCAATTGCAAGCAATCCTACTCACTGCGCCATGTTTACCTGCAATCCTGTATGCAGAGGCAACAGTGAAACGCGGGAGAGGGATAGCATTTATTAATCAGTGGGTTATGTGTACATGGGAGCGCTAGGTGTACATGGGAAGACAGACGGGTATCGACTGGCAGGGGGGCAACGTCTGCCGTAACGGGAAGCGTCACTGCTGGTCGGGGCACGCCACAACAGTATGGTACCCCGCTCAATGCTAGTATCCTAGGCCAAAGCACTACACCACAGTATGTATGTGTGTATGCATATATGTATGCATGTATGTATTTACTTAGTTGTATCTTACGGGAAGGTGAACTATCCTCGTGGTGCCCCATCTTTGTATATGGCAGTGTCTAGTTTGCTCTTAAATTCGTGTGTAGTTTTTGCACACACTATTGTTTTGTCCAGTTTGTTCCAGATATCCACACTGTGTGTAAAACTTTTTTTTTTTCAGGTCTTCCATAACTGGCCTTTTTGAGTTTCTTTTCATGCCCCCTTGTATTTCTCTTATCCCAATTTAGCAAGTCCTCTCTATCAACGACTTCCGTGCCTTTTATGATTCTGTAGATGGTCAGCAGGTCACCTCTTTCTCTTCATTGTTCCAAAGTCGGTAATTTCAATTTAGACAGTCTCTCCTCATATGACAGATTTGAAAGAGGGCCTTTTTTGTGGTTGCCCTCTGGATTCTTTCAATTCTCATTATATTATTTTTGGTACTGGGTGACCATAGTGTCGCAGCATACTCCAGCCTAGGCCTTATTAATGTGACTAGTACTTATTTTTAACAATTTCTTCGTCTAAGTAGGTAAACGCTACCTTTATTGATTCTCCGACAATTTTGTTTATCCGTTTATCAGGTGACATTGTCATTTGAGAGAATTATTCCCAGGTCTTTTTCAGATCCCATTTTCTTTACTTCCTTCGTTCCGGTTTTATATTGTCCTGATTTTTTTTTCTTTTTCCGAACTCCATTATGTTACATTTCTTAATGTTGAAGTCTGCTTCCCATTTCTGACTCTATTTTCAATCCTTGTAGTGATTCACAATCCGTTTCAGTATTCACTTTCCTCAGCAATTTAAACATCATGTAACATTCCACACCATAACCCATGCCATTCACATAGATAGCGAACATTATTGGAGCCAATACTGATCCCTGTGGAACTCCACTAATCACCTTCTCCAAACCTGAACTTTTTTCTCTGAGCACTATCATTTTTCTGCCATCCAAGAAATTCTCCATCCAGTTTAGTAATTTACATTGTATCCCTCCTATGTTTTCCATTTTTTTTTTTTTAAATAATTTTTTGCGGTACTTTATCGAAGGCTTTTTGTAAGTCTAGGAAAGCACAATCAGCCCATTCATCTCTTTCTTGTATCATATCTATTAGTCATGAATAGAAACTGATTAAGTTTGTGGCACATGATCCTCCCTGTCCGAATACAAATTGTCTCGAGTTTATTATATCTATATTGTTTTCTTCCAGATGTTTTATCCATCTATTCTTAATCATTTTTTCACAGATTTTGACTGCAGTGCTTGTAGGGGAGACCGGTCTTTAATTTGTTGATTCCTCTTTGTTTCCTCCTATATACATTGGTACAATATTGACATTTTTCCAGTCCTTTGGTATTTTTCCTTCTTTGAATGAGCAACTTATGTTATATATTTTGTTCATTAATTCTTCTTTACATTCTTTTAGTATCCTAATTGCAATTCCGTCTGGGCTGTGTGATTTCCTGACATCAAGGTTCGTTAACTGATCCATTATTTCTTTTTGTGTTATTACAAGCAGCGGCTTCGCCGCACCTGGCCACGCCAGGCTGCTTCGCACCCTGGGACTCCGCCCCTTTGTTAACCCAGATGTGTAAATAAAAGAAGTTTATGTAAAGCATGGTCTTTATTTAGTCACACATGTAATATTACGTTTCTTAGCTGAAGGAGGGTTGCATTTTTTGTCGTCTGTCCAGTCAGCGTATTTATTCACGCTTATTGATTTACGTTTTGGTGTCTTCTACCCGCCATCCGTGTCTTCATCACTCATACGTTTGATCTCTGTCAATATGCTTTCCAACTTCTCGCGCAATTCCCTATTCTCTTTCTTCAAAATGTCGCGCAATTCCCTATTCTCTTCCTTCAACTTGGTTAAGATGTCTTCTTCTTCAGTTTCTTCTACTACTTCGCGTTCTTCTTCTATTTCTTCTATACACACATATATACCTACACACACACATGTACACATACACATATTTATATACACATTGACATGTATGCGTCGGGGCCCCCCAGAGGATCGGCGGGGGCCCCCCAGAGGATCAGCGGGGGCTCCCAGAGGAACCGCGGGGGCCACCAGAGGAGCCGCAGGGGCCCCCAGAGGAGCCACGGGGGCCCCAAGGGAACCACGGGGGCCCCTCAAAGGAGCCATCCCATGAATTCAAGGAGACCCATGGCATGTCGTTACAAATTATACATTTCGATATAATATAGTCTACGCTTCTTCGCCGTTTCGTCTCTTGGCATCGTATCGGTAGTCGATATTGTATAATCAGTCAGCCTTACGAAAGTGTCCCCCAAACCACTGAGGTAATTTCAGAATCATTTTGAAAGATAAATGCATCTATAAGTTCCTGTGATCAGATTTTGCACCGTTTTTAACGAACTTGTTATATCCTGAGAAGTAATGCCGCATGAACGGCTCTCAATCCTCATCGGATATCGTATCGTCCGAACACTCTAATTTGTTAAACATATCGTCACTGTATTCGAGTTGTTTATATTTCTCTAGAGTTTATTTGAAGGTGATCACCTTCCTTTGAAACTCGTGTTTAGACGCCTTTACCTTAAAGGTCTTGGTATCAGCGTACAACCCAGGGAACGTTTTACTGTGCTCGTCCCTTTGTCTAGCTGCAAACACCTTATCTTCTTTGGACGTCTTCTTCGTTATACCCTTGGTAGCCATTAGCCTTTTCCATAGGTGCTTCTGTTTACGCCTCTGTCTACGCTTCTTCGCCGTTTCGTCTCTTGGTATCGCTTGGACTGCTTCGCGAGAGGTCGCTTCACGCCCTGCCCTTCGCTCGAGGCCAATCAATCGTCTCCGTTGCCGTGACGTCAGCGTTCTCGGCCAATCAGTCGTCTGCGTTTATGTGACTTCACCACTCTCGGCCAATCAGTCGTCTCCTTTGGCGTGACGTCACCACTTTCGGCCAATCAGTTGTCCCCCATTGCCGTGACGTCACGGGGTGTTACCAAAACACCACCGTGACCGAGGAAATTTAGAGACAGTTTTTATTTCATTTTGTTTTTTCTTTTTATACTTAGATTATTTCCCTTATGGGGGGTGGGGGGTCACATTTCACATCCATCATCTCAATGCTGTACTTTTTCTCTAGTGAAAACAGACTTGAAGTGATTGTTCATGACTTCAGCCATTTCTAAATAATTTGTATATTCTATATTTCCGTGGCGTAGTTTCACCATTTCCTGTTTATTTTTAAGTTTACCATTCACATATGTATAGAATAGTTTGAGTTGCTCTTTACATTTTTCTATTATGTTTTTACGTAGTTTCTTTTTTTTCCTCTGCGCACTTTTACATATTTATTTCTATGGTTGATATATATTAGCCATTTTCCAGTTTTTTAATCTTTTCCAAGCTTTATCTCTTCTGTCTTTCAACTCACTGCATCCTCTGTTGAACCAACACTTAGTATAGACCTTTTCTTGTTTCTGTCTTGGTACGCATTTATCCACTCCATTATAGATTTCCATCAAAATCATGCATTTCTCTTCCACTTGTGTCTCTTCAATGTAGAATTTTTCCCAATTCACATTTTGAAAGGATTTAGTTTCCCAAAGTCCGTTTTGTTGTTCATCTGTCTTCCTTTTCTGTATTTCTCATTTCTCTCCATATATATTTCTTCCTTTAGATCAACCTCTATTAGTATGTGGTCACTCTTCCAAAATGGTGTCCTGTATTCAGTTTTATCCATAATTTCAGGTTCTGTTATTAAATCCAGTCTTGACGGTTCTTCATTACGTCTATATATGATACTTTCTTTTACCTATTGTGTCATTGCATGTTCTATAGTTATGTCAAGTAATACATTTCCCCATAGATTCTCTCCAACAGTTACTGTCATCTCTTCCCAACAAATTTTCTTGCAGTTAAAATCTCTCTTAAGTACCAGGTTACCTTCATCCTTCAGCATGTATACATGCATGTATGTATGTATGTATGCATGTATGTATCTATGTATAGACAGGAAAAAGATGTCCAAATATATATCACAGCTCGTGTATGAGTTGCAATGAATATCTTCTAGAATATTTAAGCGCTTCTGTCATTGTCGAATGGAGAAGTTTGATCTCAAAAGCATAGAACAGAGGTGATTTTTGATCGCCGAGGGGTGAGTTGAGAGGTTAACTCACGCGTAAACGGATGCGAAGTAGCATTGCTTCATCGGGACGTATCTGTCACTTAAACAATCATTTTCATTACAGTAATTAGTTCTGGCCTACACTAACCCAGAATAATATATACGATGGAATTTTGCTCACCATTGAGTGTTTACCAGTGGGGGGGAAATCGTTGCGGTGTACAACTGTACAAGTGAAAAACAGCTGAAAGGGTTCATCGTGAATAAAATAGCCTGGCAGCAAATCATATGTCAGAGTCGTTAACAGGGCCGAGTAGGTGACAAGGAGTTCCACCCCGGCCAAAAGAAATCGCCTTACGGCGGCCAGAAGACATGCACAAATCGTGAAGACCAGTGCAAAGGGGGACGGAGATGGGTGTGGAGCCGGTTTTTATAACATCCCGTAATGGTGACAATAGCGCCGGAAGTCGGTGGCGCTGACCTTGAGCACGCCGGGATTACCCTGCAATGATCATGTCTGTACATAACGTTTGGTCACGTACGTAATACTTTGTAGTGGTTGGATTCTAGTCTCGTAGTCGCCGTTTCATTCTGTTTATATATAGACGGCATGTTTGGGTGTAAGCCGCCTTGGACTTTCAAAAACGATATTATTAAGCCGCGTCTTAAGATGCCTTTAGGTTGGGTCAGAACCTGTGCGTCAGAGTACGATGGTGCCGACATGAGACAAAGAACCTGCTTCATTACCCAGCGGAGCCTAAGGCCCTGGAGAGCCACTTGGCTTCTGACCCTGGTGACCCTGGCGAACCCAATTGCAGGGCTCCTGAGTGGGCACATACTTGTCAAGCTTGTGGTGTCTTGCCGTAAAATTTTGCGTTAGAGACCATAAGTATGTGTATAAAACGGTAATTAAACCACAAGAAAACCATATTTATGTCATTCAATATCCAGTTGTTTAAAAAAAATGAAAACAGAATGTAAATACATGACTATCGACATGTTATATAACACTTGAAAAGGGGAATTAATTTCAAATTGTTTAAGAGAAACACATTGAAAAACACATCACATGCGGAGAAAAAACGTAGTGTTTTCAATTTACGCCGACTTGCAAATCAGAAATTACAAAAGACTTACGCAAAAAAACGTAAGACTTGACAGGTATATGGGCAGCATTTGCACGGGCGTGGTTCACTCAGAACATTCTCCCTGAAATATATAGGGATGAACTGGAAGACTGAACGGGTGTTTGACAGGTACGATCGACAAGGCGGGAGAAGAAAGGTGACGTTGGACATGCTCTATAAGCTGATCATAGATTATAATTTACATACGCATACTGTGCATAACAACATTTATTAAAGCGTACAAAAAGTGAACATAACTACTTACGTGTTCATTACTGAGGATACAGTGACATAAATATACAGTTGTACATATACTCATATAGATATATATATTTTCATCTTTCCAAGCATTCATATACAACACACACAAATGTATATCATAAGTGTATATGCATCTGCACACACACACATGCATATATATATATATATATATATATATATATATATATATATATATATATATATATATATATATATATATATATATATATATATATATACTCTAAGGACTTTTTCTCCCTTATCAGGGAAGTAGCCACAGTCAAAAGCCATTTACCCACTCCCACCCATTCTACTCCCATCCACCTTTCCTACCTTTCATCTTGGCTCCTCATGGATGACAGATCATCCCTGTATCCCGCCCACCGCCCTAGACCAGAAGCAATGCAGCAAGATACAGCACATCCACAGGAACGCTTCGCTTAATCGGCGACCCCATCTCCGTCCTCTCATGTATATACTGTATATGTTTTATGTGAATATATATACACATATAAACATATGTGTATATGCACATGTATACATATATGTATATGTATATGTAATGTATTATACCTATATGTATACGTATATTCGTATATATGCAAGTAACCACTAGGAAAATGAAAACTTGGTTACCGAATGTTTTCGTCTATTTAAGACATTTTCAAAGGTACAATATAAACAAGAGAAAAAGGACATTATATACAGGTACGTACAGAACATAAAAAAAAAATAAAAAAAACTAGGGAAGGTCCACTGTGACTAGCTCAACACAGGTTGTCAGTTTACATGTTTACCACCTACAACTTTTTTAATAATAAAATTATCAAATTTATACAATTCCAAACTCACATTCATGTTGTTCTCAAACGTATTCTTAATATAGCATGATTCAATAATATTCCTCTCCATAATGTTTTTATTGAAGACAATTTTTTCAGCTTTATTCCATTCAATGCAATGATTAAAATATCTCATATGTATAAATAAGCCATTTCATATTTGTTTTATTCTGACACTATACTTATGCTGGCTTATCCTCAATTTCAAATCTTTACCAGTTTGACCTATATATTTAAAATTACATTCTTTACATGGGATGCTATAAACGCACCTTTCCTGACTTAAGGTGAATTTTTAACCAATAGGCTTTTTACATTATTGTTATTTTTAAAGACAACTTGTATCCCAAAGGTACTAGAAATATGGGAAAAACTGATAAAATTCTCATGGAATGGAAGCAAAAGTATGTTTTTATTACTGAACTTTTGTCTATGTCATTAAGCTACATGCACAATATATCATCTACATATCTATGCTAAATGACATTCTTTAGAAAAATATTTGGTAAAATATCTTTTTCAAAACAATTCCGTATACAAATTACTCAAAACTGGAGACGGGATTCCCCATTCCCATTCCAAATTTCTGCAAATAGAATTCACCAATGAATTCAGATTTTGAATCCAAAAAGCTTTGTTTAATAAAACTGATTATTGTGTGGGCAAGGGGGGTCATATCATGTTTTATTTTAATTCATCTTCTAAAAATCTTAATAAATCTAAAACTGGGACTCTGAAAAATAAACTAGTAATATAAAAACTAACAAGTTTGAAATCAAATGATATTTTGTCCATGTAACAAGTTTGAAATCAAATGATATTTTGTCCATGTAACTTGTCAATGAGGTCAACCTTGTATTTAATATGAGTGTGGGCAATAGTTCCAACAAGCGGACTTAAAAGTGACAGTAACCATATTGATAATTTATAAGTGTAAGACCCAACTGAACAAATGATAGGTCTAGCAGGATTATTAATTTTATGAGTTTTAATCAAACCATATATATATGGTAGTGAAAGAGATAACATAAGTTGTTTGATGAGGTCTTTGCATTCGTATATGATGCATATGTATATATTCATTTATCGAGTTGTATTTTACGGGAAGGGGGCTACGCTCGTAGTATCCCGTCTTTGTATCTCGCAGTGTCTAGTTTGCTCTTAAATTCATTAATGGTTTTTGCACACACTATATGTATATGCATTTGTATATACATTTGAATATTTAGGCAGTAGGTTCTCCTTTAAGCAAATTTGTATATACGTATATGTGCGTTGAAATGCATGTATGTATGGTCGTACATATGCATATATTTGTATGTACAAATATATATATATATATATATATATATATATATATATATATATATATATATATATATGTCGGCGCGGACGTTCGTCCACCGCTGACCACGTGATTCAACCCGTGATGGAGCTTGCAGTCAGCCCAGCACACCTGACCCAGGCCGGAATGTGGCGTGAGGTCATGCTTACCCTCCCAGTGCTGCCAACTATACGGGGTCACTACTGATGTGCGCATGCGCAGATCGCCACCACCCACTCTCCCTCACCCTCCCGGATGTGCAAGAGAAAAGGGCATGGAGATGGACGAACACACTTTACGGCCGTCTGCCGTTGAGGGCGGACCCCCCCCCCTCTCTTCCCAATTCCACGGAGGGAGGGCACCAGGATGCAGAAGATAGAGAGAGCCGTAGGAGACTTTGCGGACGTTGCCGTTGAGGGCGGACACCCCCCCCCCTCCCAGTTCTACAGAGGGAGGGCACCGCCTGGAGGAGACATAGGAAGAGGTGCAGCGCCCGTCCACCAAGAAGGACACAGGGGACTCGCCTGGAGGAGACCAAGGAAGAGGTGCAGCGCCCGTCCACCAAGGAGGACACAGGGGACTCGCCTGGAGGAGATCGTCTGAAGGAGAAGGAATCGACGCTCGAGGAGAATTCATCCTCGCGCCTGCAGAGCCGAGGAGTGGTGTAGTACTCATTTTGTTCTTATATTGCATAATTAGCAGGTAGTAGAGGTATATCACACTGGTGATATTTCTATTTTATACATGTTCAGATAGTTTAGTTAGTGCTCTGTGTTGATCCACAATAAAAACACGTTACCTTGTAGTTTCTTCTCTCTCGCGTCCAAATTCTCAATAATACCGAGTGCATATACAAATAAATTTGTACCCCCTGACAATCTATATATATATATATAATATATATGTGTGTGTGTGTGTGATATATACATATATTATATACATACATATATATATATATATATATATATATATATATTATAAGGATATTTGTATATTCTTATATTATGAAATAGATAATTAGTTTCATCGATGCTTTTGAATAATCAAATCCAACTATCGTAAATCTTCGAACTTAGGACTTCAAGACTGCTGTAGTGACGCGCCGCTGGTCAAAAGCAGACTGGCCGCCACACATTTTTTTTTTTTTTCTGTTCTGTATAGTTCGGGGAAAAAAATATTCCCACGGGCTTTTAAGTGAGCCCGTTTGGAGGGTGATTGACTTATGAGTGAGTGCGGGTTAAGTCACACCCACTCATACATTCACATGATGTGCATGCGTATGTGATATACGCATGCACATCCCGGTGAATGCACCCTTCATAATGATCGGTGTTTGGCGTGTTCATGTTGTCTAGTGTATACAAGTGATGATAAATTTGAATTTATAGGGGGGGCTGACACTCCACCAGCCGACGCAGTTCGTAATTACTTAAGTGGCTGCATAGGCGGCGCACAAGACCCTCAGATGTTGTCGGAGGCCCTCTCCTCAGAAAAGCAGTTGCGGGGCAATGCCGGAGGTAATGCTTGAGGGTGGCTTCAGGGTGGCTACAATGGTGGCATCTTCTTTCTTCAGGTGTTGGATTTCTCATGATCTGCCAGAAACAACGGTCCTCCAGTCGCAGACGGAAAAGCAGAGTTTCCATTTTTCTAGGTGTGGAGCGAGGAAGTACAAGGGGCTCGTAGTCTGTGACTGCCCTGTACCACCTCGCCCTTTCCGACACCTCTGCCTCCAGTCTGTGCTGAAGGAACTGTTGTACCTGATTAAGAGCCCTGGTGTGTATGCGCAACTGATTCCTGCTAAGAGGGACGACAACATCGACTTTGGGTCTTTGGCGGGCCGCTTCTGCTGCGGCGTCGGCTAGCTCGTTACCTGGGACGACCACATGGCTCGGCACCCAGTTGAGCGTAACACTCCTGCCTTGCTGATGTAGCTTCAGCAGGAGTGCTAGGATGGAGGTCAGTAGGCGTACATTGTCGCTGGGCTGTGTTGTATCTAAGCTGCCTAGCAGAGACTGTGAATCCGTGTGGATCACCACAGGATCAGTTCGTGATATTAGAGCATGCTCTAACGCTCCTTGGACAGCTATGGCCTCAGCTTGGAGAGTGGACGCATGATCAGATACTCTCCTGCCGAAGGTCAAATCATCCGTCACGAAAGCAGCCCCCGCACTACGGGGCCTGTTGGGGTCTACGGAGCCATCCGTATAGACCGCCATTCCAGGTTCCGACAGTGCGCGGATGCCTTGTAGAGGCCTGCGCTCGTACTCTTTCCTGATCACATAACTTCTTCTCAGAGAAAAGATTGATTCCGTTATGAGAGGACACCCCCGCTGCGTTTCTTCGACACACCGGATTCGACTACTAGCCGTCTTTCACCCTAGACACTAGCTCTGTCTGACGTGCTACGACCACTTCCAAATCGAAAAAGTACTGCTACCCGAGACAATTCCCCCCTTCTTTGTGGAATCTCGCTCTGGCAGGATTATGCCCAGCATAACTCTCCCTGCACGATCGGCATAGCCCATGTGGTTCTGTTGAAAATTGCCTTTACGGCGGTAGAGGTGAGACCCCTTACGTCAAGACAAGCCCGGTCTCGCACGCTCTAGGTGCACTCGGGCCTCGTATTCGATCGACTGCTTGCGAGGTAGACAGGTTACGTTAAGTGAAATAGCACCAATGCGTTAGTACACGCCCGCGTCCCCCTGCCCCTTAGATTTACGTGTTTTTTTCACGAGTTTTCTTGTGCGTACAACGACTTAGCGTTATCAGTACCGCCATGGCGGGTACTGATAACATTGCAGGCCTGACCAAACGTAGGCGTTGCGCTCCAGCTTCTGAGCCTTCATCCGATGATGAAGCTGCTGTGGTGGTGGCCCCTCCTCGTAGTGGACAAGGGTGGCTTCAGGGTGGCGGCAATGTCGACATCTTCTCTTTTCTGGCGTGGAGTTGTTCTTGATTTGCCAGAAACAACGGTCCTCCAGCCGCAGACGGAAAAGCAGAGTTTCCACTTTTCTAGGTGTGGAGCGAGGAAGTACAAGGGGCTCGTAGTCTGTGACTGCCCTGTACCACCTCGCCCTCTCTGACACCTCTGCCTCCAGTCTGTGCTGAAGGAACCGTTGTACCTGGTTAAGAGCCCTGGTGCGTAGGTGCAACTGATTTCTGCTAAGAGGGACGACAACATCGACTTTGGGTCTTTGGCGCGCCGCTTCTGCTGCGGCGTCGGCTAGCTCATTACCTGGGACACCTACGTGGCTCGGCACCCAGTTGAGCGTAACACTCCTGCCTTGCTGATGCAGCTTCAGCAGGAGTACTAGGATGGAGGTCAGTAGGCGTACATTGTCGCTGGGCTGTGTCGATTCTAAGCTGCCTAGCAGAGACTGTGAATCCGTGTGGACTACCACAGGACCAGCTCGAGATATTAGAGCATGCTCTAACGCTCCTTGGACCGCTATGGCCTCAGCTTGGAGAGTGGACGCATGATCAGATACTCTCCTGTCGAAGGTCAAACCATCCGTCACGAAGGCAGCCCCCGCACTACGGGGCCTGTTGGGGTCTACGGAGCCATCCTTATAATAGACCGCCATTCCAGGTTCCGACAGTGCGCGGATGCCTTGTAGGGCCTTCGCTCGTACTCTTTCCTGATCACATAACTTCTTCTTACTGGGAAGCTTTGTGACAACGAAGGTTGCAGGTATCGACAGCCATGGTGGTGGGGGCTTGAACTCCGGGTGTGGAGAGTCCCTACCCTTCTCAAGGAGAACGCTGGTGAGCCGGAAGGAGACCAGAAGTCCAACCGCCTGTGATAGCCAGGTATCAGAGGGGATAAAAGTACCCACCCGTCCCAGAGCTATCACAAGGCTCTGACTTAGCTCAGTTATCCTGCAAGTCGACTTGGCAAGAAAGTCAACTTGCAGCCTTCTGACCCGTGACGTTAATGAAGGTAATGAAGCCTCCATCTGGAGGTTAACAATCTTGGTCCAAGGTTGAGCTCCCAGGATAATCCTTGCTGCGGCAGTTTGGCAAGGCTCCAGGTCTTCAAGCTTGGCAGTCGCCACATTTATGAGAGCTGGGGCAGCGTAGTCCACCAGGCTGCGGACAGCTTGCACATAAAATGTGCGAAGGACCTGATGCGTGGCACCAAGCGCCTTCCCCGTCATTGCTCTCATAACTGTGGTTCTTGCCTTCAGTCTCTCCTTGAGATAGGCTGGTTCCTTCTGAAAGGTGAGCCTCTCATCAATCCAGACCCCCAGGTACTGAAACTGGTGAACCCAGTCCAGCCTAAGGTCCTGGATGGTGAGGTGCTTCCCTTCTTTCCAGAGTCTCAATGCCATGGCCTTCGATTTTGTAGGGGAGATCTTTAACCCTAACCTGCAACATTCCGTCGCTACAGCGCTTAAACAGCGTTGAGCCCTGTTGAAGCACTGCCGTTTCCCAGTAATTATGAGCGCAATGTCATCTGCATAGCAGATGACCTTGCACCCATTGGGTAGAGGTAGTTCCAGAATGTTGGAGACGAGCACATTGAACAGAGTGGGGCTGAGGACCCCCCCCCCCCCTGTGGAGTGCCATTCTCCAGCATTCTGGCCTCTGATATATGACCCTGAAAGCGTACTTTCGCAGACCGGTGACTGAGATAGTCAGCAATCCAAGAAAGCAGCTTGCCTTTTACGCCCTTGCGAGCAAGGGTGTCTAATATCACAAGTGGACTGGCCAGCTCAAACGCCTTTTCCAAATCCAAAAAGACCACGATGGACGGTGTGCCACTGAACTCGAGCTAGTCTTATATACTCGGCATAGTTGGCAAGCGTAGTCAGCAAAGACGTCCGTGCTCAACCCAAACCGGCCAATCAGGAGTTCGAAAATTCGCCGGAGACCGGCCGGCACACAACTCGAGTTAGGCCTATGTACCCGCTATAGTTGGCAAGCATAGTTGGCAAGCGTAGTTAGCAAAGACGTCCATGCTCAAACTAGACCGGCCAATCAGGAGCTCAGAAAGTTCGCCTGGCTCCCCACCAGCCTCCTTTAAAAAGAGGGGAACCTAGCCGAGACGGGCAGTTCACTCCAGGACACGACATCTCCAAGCAGCTCTCCATCCAAGCAGCACTCCTCTCCAAGCAGCTCTCCATCCAAGCAGCACTCCTCTCCAAGCAGCACTCCTCTCCAAGCAGCACTCCTCTCCAAGCAGCACTCCTCTCCATGTAGCACTCCTCTCCAAGCAGTACTCCTCTCCAAGCAGCACTCCTCTCCAAGCATCACTCCTCTTCAAGCAGCACTTCTCTCCAAGCTTCAAGTTCCCCTTCGTTCTTAGGTTACGGCCTTTCCCTTACGAGCTTAGAGATCATTAAAAAAAAAAGAAAAAAAAATTATTGTGAGTTTCATTTCCCTGGCTTGTCCGAACCATATCACAACACTGTGAGTCTAGTCTGCTACCATCTTGCCATGCAAAGGGTTCAGTACAAGTAGAACTCACTAGAAACTGTAGGCTGTGAATTGATACACAATGCAATCCTTGCAACTGAGAGTCCATCTTCTTGCCAACCCCATTAGCAGGCATGGCAGGATTTGAAAGATTCTTATTCACTTCACTGTTGTAACTATTATGAAATGAATCACTAGTTCCAATGATATCAGTGCATGTATATGTATGTATGTTTGTATCTATATGTATGAATGTATGTACATATGTACAAATGTTTGTATTTATGTATGTTTATACAAATATGATGTATGTATATATGTATGGATGTATGTATTTATGTATAATGAAAACTCTTGTAGTTATATGATGTTGCAGGAGCGTTTAGACTGCATTGCTCTAGTATGTGATTAGTAACACAATTACTCATTGGCAGGGAACTTCAAGGCAGGCAGCAAACAGGGGACCATTCTCAAGAAGCTATGTCCCACAGAGGAAAAAGCACTGGATGCCCTCATGACCGACGCTCTTCGGCAATATGTACCTCAGTTCATAGGAGTTGTAAGTATTGCTTTACTTGGGAGTATCATAGCTGGTGGTGAGTAATTTTTTGTTTGTTGTGTATTGATTTTACTTATGCACATCCATTGCTCAGCTTCAATTTAATCTGTAATGAAAGAGCAAAGTTGTTTAAATTGACACAACATGGGTAATAATTTTGCCCAAGTGTCAACATGCCACTTATGGTATGCCACCATGACTAAATTTCATAAATTAATGAAGTCATCTGGATGCACAGGGCAGTAGTTCGTGAAAGGAGACTTTCAGTTTACATACACCTTATAAAGAACAGATCCTACATCTGTTCCTCTGCCTGAGACTCACAGTGGAGTGCTCATGGTACGATCCTACATATTCAAATTCCTCAGGTGTATTACAGATATACATGGATATAGTGAGAAATGAGGTGAGGAGGAAAGTTGAGGTGGAAAAGGAGATGATAGATAGGGCTGATGAAAGAATATTAGGATGATTTGGACACATGAAAAAAATGAGTAAAAAAAAAAAAAAAGATAGTAAAAGAGGTGTGGAAGGCAGAGGTGGATGGTGTGAACTTGAGGGAATGACCGAGGATGAGATGGATATGGTGAAAGGGGTGTTGGGCAAGAGGAGAATGTCTGTTGAGCAAAGAAGGGAGAATGGCTGTGTATACATGATACTGAGGTGCAAGGAAGGAAGGGGTGGCAGGGGATAGGGAGTGGTTATGTATGAATGATACTTTGATGCAGCCCAAAGGGATTTCCCCGTCTTCTCTTTTTCTGCATGAGGGGATGGAGAAGGGATGTTGCCCATTAAGTGAAGCGGTCTTGCTGTGGATGTCTTGTGTCTTACTGCATTGCTCATGACCCACGGCAGTGGATGGAATAAAGGGATGAACCGTCATCCATGAGGAGCTAAGATGAGAGGGAGGAAAGAATGGTGGATGGGACTGGAATGGGTGGGAGTGAGTACTAGCCAGTTGACTTGGCTACCTCTCTGCTAAGGGAGAAAAAGCTCTTTTTTATTGATAGATGTATTTCAGAATTAGGAAATATGAAAGATGTGGACTGAGAGATTAATTAGAGCTTCATTCAACATAAGCATATTATTATTTGATTTTATGTTATGTATTTTAAGCATATCTTATAAACGACCTCCTCATAACCTTATTTTATCAGCGGACTCAAAAAAGAAAGAAAAAACTCAGGCAGCATAGGCAGTGCCACCCACCCAAATCTTTGGGGGCACACATTAGTTACTCTTCTGTCCACTTAGCGGAGGCCTAGCTTTCTGATGGACCCCAGGTTGATGATCGCGATGGCTGGGTTGATTACACACACAGAGTACTGAAACGGACTGTGAATCATTACAGAGAGATCTAAACAGGGTTTGGGAATAGAGTCAGAGGTGGGAAGTGGAATTCAACACTAAAAAATGTAGCATAATGGAGTTTGGAAAAAGTAAAAAAAGGATATCTGGAAGTTATAAAATTGGTGAAAAAGAAGTTAAGAAAGAGGGATCTGAAAAAGACCTGGGAGTGATCATCACAAACATATAAACAAGATTGTCGGCAAAACTTACAACTTACTAAGAGTAATAAAAGTGGTTTTTACCTACTTAGATGTAGAAATGGTAAAGGAAAAACTTGTCATAATGATAAGGCCTAAATTGGAGTATGCAGCAACACTGTGGTCACCCAATACAAAAAAAAATATAAAGATTGAGAGAATCCAGAGAGCAACTATGAGGATTGCCCCAGAACTATCAAACTCCCATATGAAGAAAGACTATTAAAACTGGAGTTGCCAACTCTGGAACAGAGGAAAGAGGTGACTTCTTGACCATCTATAGGATTATGAAGGGCATGGAAGTCATTGACAGAAAAGACTTACTAAATTGGGATAAAAGAAACACAAGAGGACATGGAAAGAAGCTTAAGAAGAATAGTTATAGAAGGGACCTGAAAAAGAACAGCTTTCCCCACAGAGTTGTGGATGTATGAAACACATTGGATGAAAAAACAGTGTGTGCTAAAACAATACAAGAATTTAAGAGCAAATTGAATATGGAGAGATAAAAGACACCACGAGCTTAGCTCCCCTTTCCCATAAGATACAACTATGTGAAATACACAAACACACACACACAGGGCTGAAATAATTTTAGTATAGCTGCATCATGAGTTGTTACTTCAACTCTCATGGGTGGGGAGTTGGGGGTGTGTGTGCGTGTTAGGTTACCGTATTACCCATAGATCGGTCATAAGAGCTCTGATCTCTCATCCGGGAGGTTAATGGCTGTCGATCGTGAGTTCAACGCGTGATCTGAGACCATGGTGAATCACACACACACCCAAGATCGGCAGAGAGACAGCGACAATTGGACTCTGAAAAAAAAAACTATATCTTCATGGATTCAACGACGAGGGAGTACCTGTGTTGTATAAGTAGGGAAGGGGAAAGCTTGTGGTGTAGTGGAAAGGTGAAGAAAAAGGAGAAGGGGAGGGATTACTGAGGAAAATAGAAGGAAATGAGGAAGGGGACAAGAGGACCCCGGAAGTCAGAAGGAATGTCAACAAAAGGTGTGCAGCCGACAGAGGGGAAGCCGAAGAAATTAATAAAAATGTAAAAAATTAGAAATATAGATAAGAGCAGTGCAATGGAAGGTGAAGATAATTATTTCCACGGATTTAATGAGGGAGGGGATGACAACCTCCCCCGATTAGCAAGTCTAGAGGAAAAACTAGCAAAAATGAAAGAGCAGTGGGAGGTTAGGTTCAGTCAACTTGTACTGATTACACAGAGAGTTGATAGATTTGAGGAACTAAAGAAGGAGAACCAAGTCCTAAATAAAGATATAGAAGAATTAAGAAGACAATTAAAAGAAGTAAAGGATGAGAATGAGGAATTAAAGAAGAATAACAAAGAGAGTCCATAGCAAAAGAGGTAAGTGGTTGGACAAAGGTTCAGGAAAATAGCAAAATTGAATTTAGAGATATAGTAAAAGAACAGATGGAGGAACACACTAAGGACACAGTTATTAAAGTGATGAGAAAGAAGGAGAATATAGTAAGAGACTTAGCAGATAAAGAGAAATGTATAATTATGTTAGGAATGGAAGAGAAACATAATCCAAATAGGACTACAAGAGTAAGAGGGGAGAAATTGAAGAAATATATAGACAAGGGAAATACAATGTAGACAAGACCAGACCAATTAAGGTTAAATTCAGGTCACAAATGACAGCAGAGAATGTCTTACCAAAAACAGGTTTTGATTCTCCTTCTTTAGTTCCTCCAGTTTATAAATTCTTTGGGTAACTAGTGTTAATTGGTTAAACCTAACCTCCCATGCTTCGTTCATTTTTTTTATTATTATTATTATTATTATTATTATTATTTTTTAGTTTCTCCTCTAGATTTACTAGTCGGGGGAGGTTGTTACCTCTTCCCTCATTAAATCAATAAAAGCAGTTATCTTCTCTTTCTATTGAGCTGCTATTATCTATATTTCTGCTTTTGACACCTCTAATTCCTTGTTCTCCCTCGTCTGTGTGTTCTGCACTCCTTTTGTTTATACCCCTTCTAACATCCAGGGCCTGTTCATCCCCTTCCTCATTTCCTTCCATTTTCCTCAGTAATCCCTCTCTCCTTTTTCTTCACCTTCCCACTACACCATGAGCTTTCCCCTTCCCTACCAATACAACAAAGGTACTCCCTTGTTGAGGTCGATGAACCTTGAATTTTTCCTGGAGTTCCAAATTTCGTTGTCACTTCGACCAACGTGTGTGTGTGTATTTACCTACTTGTATTTACCTAGGGGAACTATGCTTGTGGTGTCCCATCTCCATATCTCATTTTATCTAGACTGTTTTTAAATTCGTGTATCGTTTTTGCAAACACCACATTCTCATCTAACCTGTTCCAAACATTTATTATCCTGTGAGGAAAGTTGTTCTTTTTTTCTGGTCTCTTCTACAATTGTCTTTCTTGATTTTCTTTCCATGTCCTCTTATATCTCTACTATCCCATTTTATTAGATCCTCTCTATCAATAATTTCCATGCCTTTCATGATTTTATAAATAGTTATCAAGTCTCCTCTCTTCTTTGCTCTAATGTCTGTAGCTCAAGTTTTGCCAGCCTCTCCTCATATGATAGTTCTGAGAGCATTGGTACCAATTTCGTAATTGCTCTTTGCATTTTATAAGTTTTGTTATACATTTTTTTGTACTTGGTGACCACGTAGTTGCTGCATACTCCAATTTTGGTCTTATCAAAGTGACCAGCAGTTATTCACCATTTCTTCGTTCAGGTATGTAAATGCCACTTTGATTGATCTTATTAAATTATAAGTTTCTCCAAAACTTATGTTTATATGTTTCTCAGGTGACATATTATTCATAATAATGACTACTAGGTCCTTCTCTTTTTCCACTTTTTTAATTTCTTCCTTACCCAATTTATATGATCCCACTATTCTTTTTTTTTGCTTTTCCAAATTCCATTATACTACACTTCTTAATGTTGAATTCCATCTCCCACTTCCTACTCCATTCCCATACTTTGAGATCGCTTTGCAGTGATTTACAATTTTCTTCGGTGATTACTTTTTTCAACATTTTTGCATCGTCTGTGAAGAAGCTCATATAACTTTCAATTCCTTCATCCATATTATTACAAAGGCGGAGCATGCCGACAGGAGGCCTTTTGGTCCATATCTTGGTCGGATGTGAAAGAAATCATAATAATGATAAACAAATAAATGAATAAATAAGAACAATAATAATGTAAATAATAGATAAAATAAATAAATGCATAGGTATAGTTAGATAATGAACAGGTAAATTATAAATAATAATAAATTGACATAACTAATAATAAATGAGAATCAAACAAATAATAATAGATGGACAAATAACAAAACAAATAAACAAACAATATAAAATAAGTGATAGTCATTACAGCAACTTGCATAGGTGTTTATATAAATGATTCTTAAAGCTTCGAACTGAACTACATTGCATTGCCTTTACAGGAAGTTTATTCCATTCATTAAGTACACGGTTGGTGAAGTTGTTTCTACCCACTTCCAAATTAAATCTATTTCTGGACAGTTTCAGACCATTGTTTCTTGTCGGATTCTCATTCAGTGTGAAAATTTTGTCACTTTTGATGTCAGTTCCCTTTAGAATCGTAAAGACCTGTATCAAGTCACCTCTGAGTCTATGCTTTTTTAAGGAAAATAGATTCTTTTAGTTGATTTTTGTATGATTTATCTTTTATATTTGGAATCAATTTTGTAGCCCACCATTTTACTTTTTCCAATCAGTCAATGTCTTTAATGAGATTTGGTGACCATACTGAAACAGCATATTCCAAATGTGGACGAACTAACGATTTATATAGCTTGTTAATGAGTGATGAACTTTTGAAGTCAAAAGATCGTGCAATCAGTACTAGAATCTTATTTGCTTTCTCAGAGGCTGAAATACACTGCTTGCATGATTTAAGATTGTTACTGATAATAACGCCGAGATCCTTTTCACTATCCACTTTTGTTAACGAATTTCCAAATAACTTGTAATCATACATGTCATTTTTACCTATGTGCATTACCTTGCATTTACTTGTGTTAAATTACATTAGCCACTTTTCAGACAATTGCTGTAATTTATCTAAATCTTCTTGAATATCTAATTGGTTTAAGTGATCATTTGCCATTCCACACAGTTTTGTATCATCAGCAAACTTGGAAACAGTAGATTTTAGTCCATGGTCTATATAATTTATATATACTATGAATAGAAGTGGCCCAAGAACGGAACCTTCAGGAACTCCACTTGTAACATTTTTCCATCAAAAAGTTTTTCCATTTAAAACAACTCTGTTTTCGATCATTCAACCAATTACTAGTCCAACTTAATAGGCTACCACTTATTCCATGTGAAGCTAATTTAGTAATTAGTCTTTCATGGGGGTTTATATCAAAAGCTTTTGCAAAGTCTAGATATATTAAATCTATATTGTTTCTTTTGTCATAATTGGAGATAACTGTGTTGTAGAATTTGAGTAAGTTAGTCATGCAAGAATGTTTCCATCTGAAACCATGCTGGCTATCAAACAGTTACTTTCTAAATGATGTTCGATAGCATCTCTGATGATAGTTTCCATAATTTTTCCTAAGATTGAAGTCAGACTTATAGGCCTGTAGCTATTTGGATTCTCTTTGTCACCTTTTTTGAATGTGGGAGTAATGTTAGCTAGCTTCCATTCTCTTGGGACATCTCCAGATATGATGGATTTCTTGAAAATAATTTTTAATGGAACAACAATCTCATTTTTCATTTCCTTTAAGATAAAAAGAAATGTATTATTATATTAGGGATGGAAGAGAAGCATAATCCAAATAGGACTACAAAAGTAAAGGAGCAAAAGTAAACAAGATATTAAAAGTAGTTCAAGGGGATGAACAAGAAACAGGGAAAGAAATTGATGAAACATATAGACTAGGGAAATACAATATAGATAAGACAAGACCAATTAAGGTTTAATTCAGGTCACAAACAGCAGCAGAAAATATCTTAGCAAAAACAGGGAAACTAGAATAAAGTGATCAGTATAAACAGGTATGGATAAAAAGAGAGATGAATAAAGAGGAAAGAGAGGAATAGAAAACTAAAAGAATAGAAGCTAGAAAAAAAAAAAAACGAGAACGGAACAGAGTCAGATAAAGAGAAAATCTATTGGAGAGTAGTGGATATGAAAATGAGGAAATGGTTCATAGGAGAGAAAAACAGAAGGGAAAAAGAAAACAGGATGGAGATAGCGGAAAATTAAAAGTGTCTTACACAAATGTAGATGGCTTAAAAATAGGCTTGAATGAACTGAATGATTACCTGAAGGAAAAAGAACCAGACATAATGGGAATTGTAGAGACAAAATTGAAAGGTCCATTACAACCCAACAGTGTAGGACATGGTGCATATAATTATTGAATTGGAAACAGAGAAGTAAAACAAGGTGGTGGAATTATGTTCCTGACTAAGATAGATTAGCCTTGAATAGAAACACATTTAGTTTGTGACGAATGATCGTCCTTGTCTAAATCCAAATTGCCTTGGGTTTAGTACATTTTTTTTTTTTTTTTTTTTCAAATGCCTTACCCATCTAATTTTGATCATTCTTTCACAAATATTAGCTATTGAACTTGTAAGAGAGACTGGTCTATAGTTAGTAGGGTCTTCCTTGTTTCCCCCTTTATATATTGGTACTATATTTGCTCTTTTCGAATCATCTGGAACTTTTCCTTCCTTCAATGAACTGCTTATTAGACTATGTATTTTGTCTGTTAGTTCATTCCTGCATTCTCTCAAAATCCAGTTTGCCATTTTATGTGGACCATGCAATTTTCTGACATTGAGATTACTCAAGTCATTCATTATTTCATTCCTTGTTACTTTTCAAGTGATTCATTATTTCATTCCTTGTTACTTCTATTTCACAGGGGGACTTTCTGCTCCCACTCAATATCTCTAAGTTGTATGTTCTCCCTTGTGAACACCAATTTAAAATGCTTGTTCATAATTTCTGACATTTCTATTTCCTCTGTGTATTCAACTCCTTGTCGTAGTTTCTCTAATTCTTGTTTGTTTTTCAGTTTGTTGTTTACAAATCTGGAAAATAGTTTACGTTGATCTTTACATTTTTCTAAGACTTCTTCTTCGTATTTTTTCTTTTCTTCTCTGTACGCTTGTACATATTGATTTCTATAACTAGTATATATTTTCCATTTTCAGGTCTTTTGTCTTTTTTCCATTTTATCTAAGCTTTATCCCTTTTGTCTTTTAACTCCCTACATCTTTTGTTGTACCAACACTTTACATATCCTTTTTCTTGTTTTTGTCTTGGAACATCCTTTATAAATTTTTGTCAAAATATTCCATTTCTCTTCTACTGTTGTTTCCTCCTTGTGTATTCTTTCCCAGTCTGCTTTTTTAAAGAATTCTCTTATTATATCAAAATTTGTTTTTCCATACATCAATCTTCCCTTTCTATATTGTTTTTTTTTTCATGTATTTTTCCTCATTTAGTTCCAGTTCAACCAATATGTGGTCACTTTTACTTATTGGTGTCTTTTATTCAATCTTGTCCACTATTTCGGGTTCTGATGTGATTATTAGGTCTAGTTCTCGATGGTTCTTCCTCATTTCTATACCTAGTATTCTCTTGTTTCCATTGCATCATTGTATGTTCTATAATCATATAAAGTAGTACATTTCCCCATAGGTCGTCTGCACCCTTCACTGTCATCGCTTTATCTTATTTAGTGTTAACCTTGTATCTTCTAACATATTTTTGTATTCTCTCTTCCCATGAAGCCATTTTAGGAGGCACATAATTTATGACAAACTTCCTGCTCTTCCCATCCCTGTCTTCCACTTCCATCATAATCATCTCTATTCTTTCCATATGTGACATTCCTTACATTTATATCCTTACTCAGGAAAATAACTCCACCCCCTTGTTTTGTCTCTCTGTTTCTAATCCAATAATTATATGCACCATGTCCGGTTCTTTTTCCTTCAGGTAATCATTCAGTTCATTCAAGCCTGTTATTAAGTCATCTATATTTGTATAAGACACTCTTAATTTTCTACTACCATTGTGATTTCTGTTTCCCCTCCATTTTTCTCTGCTACGAACTATTTCCTCACTTTCATATCCACTACTCTCCAATAGAATTTCTCTTTGTCTGACTCTGTTCTGTTCTCGTTTTTCCTTAGCTTCTAGTCTTTTTGTTTCCTCATCCTCCCTTTCCTCTTTATTCATTTCTCTTTTTTATCCATACCTGTTTATTCTGATCACTTGTTGCTAGTTTCCCTGTTTTTGCCAATATATTCTCTGCTGTCATTTGTGACCTGAATTTAGCCTTAATTGGTCTGGTCTTATCTGTATTGTATTTCCCTAGTCTATATATTTCTTCAATTTCTTTCCCTGTTTCTTGTTCATCCTCTTGAACTACTTCTAATATCTTGTTTACCTTTTCATTTACTCCTGTAGTCCTATTTGGATTATGCTTCTCTTCCTTTTCTAATATAATTATACATTTCTTTTTGTCCGCTAATTCTCCTACTATATTCTCCTTCTCTCTCATCACTTTAATAACTGTGTCCTTAGTTTGTCCTTTCATCTGTTGTGTCACTATATCTCTAAATTCAGTTTTGTCGTTTTCTTGGACTTTTTTCGAACCCTGTACCTCTTTTGCTATGGGCTTTTCATTCTCTTTATTATTATTCTTTAACTCCTCATTCTTATCTTTTACTTCTTTTAACTGTCTTTTTAATTCTTCTATTTCTTTATTTAGGTTTTGGTTCTCCTTCTTTAGTTCTTCCAATTTATCAACTCTTTGTGTAATCCGTGTAAGTTGGCTGAACCTAACCTCCCAGTGTTCGTTCATTTTCTCTAGTTTTTCCTCTAGACTTGCTAATCGGGGGAGGTTGGCATCCCCTCCCTCATTAAATCCATGGAAATTATTATCTCCACTTTCTATTGTGTTGTTCTTATTTATATTTCTGATCTTAGTGCCTTTACTGATATTTTTGACTTCAACTGCATCGTCTGCAGCCCTTTTATTGACATTCCTTCTGACGTCTGGGGGATCCCGTTCGTCTCCTTCCTCATTTCCTTCCATTTTCCTCAGTAATCCCTCCCTTTCTAATTTTTCTTCACCTTCCCACTACACCACAAGCTTTCCCCTTCCCTACTAATACAACAAAGGTCGTTGAGATAGTTGAGATCTCGTCGTTGAGACCTTGTTGTTGAGATCGACGAAATTTGAAGATTTCCTGGAGTTCCAAATTTCGCTGTCACTTCAACCATCGAGTGTGTGTGTCACAAACTTGATGTGTTTCTATTCAAGGCTAATAGATATAATACAGGAAAGAGATGAATGGGCTGATTGTGCATTTCTAGACCTGAAAAAAGCTTTTGATAAGGTACCACATAAGAAATTGCTAAAGAATTAGAAACTGTAGGAGGAATACAGGACAAACTACTTAAGTGGATGGAAGATTTCTTGCATGAAAGGAAAATGAGAGTGGTGATAATAAACAAATATTCCAATTGGGATGAGGTGATTAGTGGAGTTCCACAAGGAACAGTGCTGCCCCCTATAATGTTTGCTATATACATTAATGATATGGATAAAGGAATTGAAAGTTATATGAACTTCTTCACAGATGATGCAAAAATATTGAAAAAAAGTGAACACCGAAGAAGATTGTGAGTCACTGCAAAGTGATCTCAATAAAGTATGGGAATGGAATAAGAAGTGGGAGATGGAATTCAACATTAAGAAGTGTAGTATAATGGAATATGGTAGAAGCAAAAAGATAAAATAGTGGGATCATATAAATTCAGAGAGGAAGAAATTAAAAAAGTGAAAAAAGAGAAGGACCTAGGAGTCATTATTATGAATAACATGTCACCTGAGAAACATATAAACAAAATTTTTGGAGAAACTTATAATTTAATAAGATCAATCAAAGTGGCATTTACATACCTGAACGAAGAAATGGTGAAGAAAATGCTGGTAAAACAAGATATGGAGATGGGACACCACGAGCATAGCTCCCCTTCCCATAAAATACAACTAGGTAAATACACAAAATGCTGGAAGACACAAGGCAAACACTAAATGAAACACTAAATAAAGAAGGAAATCTGGTAATTATGGGTGATTTTAACTCGAAAGAAATATGGTGGGAAGAAATGACTGTCAAAGGTGGAGAAGATCACTGGGGAAACATATTACTGGAAATGATCATTGATTACACATTGACGCAATGGGTCAAGGAAAATACCAGATATAGAAATAACGATGAACTGTGAAGATTGGATTTGATATTCACACCAGAACCCGAAATTGTGGATAAAATTGAATACAAGACACCAATTGGTAAAAGTGATCACATACTACTAGAACTAGAGTTAAATGAAGAAACAAATATGGAAATAAAAAACACAGAAAAGGAAGTCTAATGTATAACAAAACAGATATTAGAAAACTTGGAAAATTCTTTCAAGAAGAAAATTAGGAAAAAATTGAAAATGAAGAAACAAAGGTGGAACAGAAATGGACAATTTGGTAGGAAATCTATAATGAAGGAGCGGACTAGTATGTACCTAGACAAAAACAGGAAAGGGTATACATAAAATCCTGGTACAATAAAAACTGTAGTAAGGCAAAAGACAGAAGAGGTAAAGCCTGGAAAAGGTGGAAAAAAATAAAAACAATTGAGAAATGGGAAATATACACCAAACTAAGAAATGAATATGTAAAAATACGTAGGGAAGAAAAAAAGAAATAATGAAAAGGACATAATAGGTAAATGTAAAGATCAACCCAAAATATTTGATAGATATGTAAATGGCAAACTAAAAAAACAAACAGGAAATACTTAATTTATGTTAAAGTAATAGGGAATACACAGATGATATAGAAATGGCAGATATTATGAACAAACATTTCAGATCTGTACTCACCAAAGAAAAAGCAAATCTACAAAACTGTGATCAAAGATTTCCTCCAATGAAGGAATTAAATATCACTCAGAATGAAATAAGGAATCAGATATTAAAGCTTGACATTAACAAATCACATGGCCCAGATGGAGTTGCAAGCTGGATGCTAAAAGAATGTATAGATGAAGTAATAGGAAAAATATACAAAATAGTAGAATGCTCACTCAAGGAAAATTACCAGGAGACTGGAATAATGCCAATATAGTGCCAATATATAAGGAGGGAAATAAGGAAGACCCAACAAATTATAGACCGATGTCCCTAATGAGTACAATAGTTAAAATTTGTGAGAGAGTCATCAAAGATAGATGGACAAAATATCTGGAGGAGAACAATATACTGAACCCGAGGCAATTTGGATTCAGACAGGGAAGATCATGTACCACTAATTTGATTTGTTTCTATTCAAGATTGATAGATATATTGCAAGAAAGGGATGGCTGGGCAGACTGTGCTTTCCTGGACTTACAAAAGGCATTTGATAAGGTACCACACAGAAAATTGCTAAATAAACTGGAAACAATAGGAGGCATACATGGAAAACTATTGAATTGGATGGAGGATTTCCTACATGGAAGAAAAATGAGAGTAGTGCTCAGAGACAAATATTCAAAGTGAGAAGAAATGAGTAGTGGTGTCCCACAGGGGTCAGTGCTAGCTCCGATAATGTTTGCTATATATGTGAATGACATGGACGAAAGTATTGAATGTTACATGAGCTTCTTTGCTGATGACGCAAAGTTATTAAAGAGAATAAACTCTGAAATAGACTGTGAGTCATTACAGAATGATCTGAACTAAGTCTCAGAGTGGAGCAAGAGACAGGAAGTAGAATTCAACATCAAGAAATGCAATATAATCAAATTTGGGAAAAGGAAGATTAGAGTACCAGGACAGTATAAAATTGATGAAAAAGAAGTAAAGAAAGTAAATTCTGAAAGGGACCTAGGAGTAATCATGACCAAATACATGTTACCAGATAAACATATAAATAAAATAATCAGAGAAACATACAATTTGTTGAGATCAATAAATGTGGCCTTTAAATACCTGGATAAGGAAATGATTAAGAAAATATTACAAAAACTGATAAGGCCAAAACTGGAAAATGCAGCACTGATATGGTCACCCAGTACAAAAAAGAATACAGTCAAACCTCGGTTTTCGAACATAATCCGTTCGAGAAGGCTGTTCGAAAAGCGATTTGTTCGAAAACCGAAACAATTTTTCCCATCATAATCAATGTAAATAATTTTAATCCGTTCCAAGTTTCTTCACTTCCTCCAATACCTGTGGCCTTTGTTTGCTAAAAACACTTGATCCTTTAGCCACATCACTTGCTTTAACCTGGTCTTTATTTTTTAGGATGGTGCTTATCGTCGATTTTGCCATCCCAAACTCCTTAGCCAACGCAGACACACGAACGCCAGATTCATATTTCGCTATTAATTCTTTTTTAAATTCAATAGTTTTGCGCACTACTTTCCTCTTTTCTTCACCACTTGAACTTGCTTTCTTTGAACCCATGATTAGGGGCTAATACACGATGCAAAGATGAAAAAAAGTCAGATTTACGTAAATAAGAACGAACACGTCTGCTCGGAATGAACTTTGATCGCAAATGCGCTACGGAGGAAGCGTCCTTAGCGTTCGAGTTCTCTCGGCTCGCGAGTGAGCCGCGTTCGGGTACGCTCGGCTTCTTTCGGTTTGTTCGAGAGCCGAAATTTGGTCGAGTTCTGAGACGTAAAATTCTCGAACTTTTTGGTCGAAAACCGATTTGGTCGAGAACAGAAGCGTTCGATAACCGAGGTTTGACTGTATAAGAAAATTAGAAAGAACACAAAGAGCAACGACAAAGATGGCCCCAACACTTTCAAACTTCACATATGAACAAAGAATCGCCAAACTGGAATTGCCAACCCTGGAACAAAGAAGAGAACAAGAGGACCTACTAACCATTTACAGGATTATGAAATGAAAGGAATGCCTTGATAGAGATGACTTATTAAAGCGGGATAGATGAAAAACAAGAGGACATGTAATAAAACACAAAAAGGACAACTACACAGTTGTGTCATCATTTTTCTATGAACAGAGTTTTCCTCTATGACATACAAAATGATGTGTGACTCTGGTCCATAGGGGTGCCCCATATAGACCCTAAAGTATCAATTGCATGCTACTTTACCACGATAACATGCAGCCAATACCCCAGACGAGGTAATAGGATCCTCATGAATAGTGGAGAGAATTCTTTCCAATGCAAGACGACGAACAGAGTCAGGCTGAGAGAAGATGTCAGAACTAATTGGAGCACCTGGAATGTGCACCAGGATTTGAACTGAAGTTGAAGGTCCAGTATAATGGTCGCTTACAACAACAGCACAAGAAAGAATAGGAGAATCAAAACAATTAGAACCCTTTGAAGACAACTGTATGATCTGCATATGGAAACTGGCCTATCTGTTGCAGGAATAACAGAATTATGAAAAGTCACTACACTGCACCTAGGTGATATATCTATCCTATGAGCTGTAAGAGCATTAATGCCCAAGAGGCAATCACACATGAGAGCAATTCCCAAGACAACAAAAATAACATGAGAGGAAAATCTTAAGGGAATGCAAATAAACCCAAGAATAGGCAAGGGAGAACCTTGTACAGAATGCAGTCCTTTACAAAAAGGAGATAAAGGGATATTGTACAAATCCCTGAGAGCGTAATAAGCCTTTCTACCTATAAGACTTCATTCTGCACCAGTATCTACTGTGACTGACATTGGTGTGTTTTCCGCAAGAAATTGGAAAGTGAGTAATTGAAAAGACTCAGCAGTCACCAAAGGAATGATCTGAGACTGGATATTACTGGTCAGTCCCTTGGTTTGTGATATGAGCACTGGTGAAAATGGGACTGAGTTTACCTAAGATGATAAGTCTCTACCTTAAGTTTCAGAATCTTTGAACACTGATCAGTCGAATGTTTACATCAACCATGAAGATGACAGTAGCTAAGTTTATCCTAAAGCGTTATTCTAGAGATCATGTGTTACGTTAGAAGAGGCATCAGAAAAATTCCTATAGACAGAATACTGCTTTGACTTGTGCTCGTGATGTTTATGGCGAAAGCAAAAAGCACTTGAGTGAACTGACTTGTTACAATAGGTACATGTAAGTACAAGTGATGTAATTGTAGATGAAGGAGTGCTATGAGTAGGTTCTAATAACTAAAGTGGTGGAGGTGAACTAGGAACATTGGCATGTTGTTGTACATTGCTAGTACACAAAAAACCATAAGGCACCTATAGTATACTTGAAAGCCATGTTGCAAAAGACAATAGGAACTCATCTGCCTTATAGCTGAGAGAAGAAGCTGCTGTCCTCTCAAAAGGCACTACTAATAGTATATAAAAAGAAATTCCAAAATAAGGCAGAACCTATCCAAAGTGATAGCATCTTTATCTACCAAAGCTAAATGAAACTGTGACTCCAAGGCATCAAAAGCAATCTTGCTGCCCTTGACCTGAGCACGCATACAGTTAAGAGTGCCCCATTGGGATGTAAGTACATCATCTAACTTAAAGCATCCTTGAAAATGATCACCTACAGGGATACCAGTAAAGATTGAAGAAATTAGCTCTAAAAGTATCATAATTTTAGTTCAATGTTTTGGGGTCAAGACAGGAGGCTGCCATCATTTCATCTGCCAATGAGTTAGGAACAAGTTGAAATCTCATGAATGAGATTTCCTCAGATCCAGCACTAACATTAGAATTTACTATACAGTACTATCTTCACATTGTTGAATGAATTTAACTCTTAAAGGATCCTGATGTAAAAGAGTAAATGTATGAGGAGCCATTGTCTGATATGGAGGTTGGGGACTAAGAAATGAAGGCAATTTGGGCTTAGACATACATTAATAATTGCTATTGCTTACAGAAACATGCCCTATGAAGAAAAACTTGGGCCAGCAATCCTCACCTTACCTGGAAAAATTGCTAACACCAATTGTCCACAATAGATAAATAAATAAAATAAAATAAGATAAAATAAAAAAAATAAAGAATAATGATAAATAAATAACAGTTGAAAACGACACTGCAAGAGGACTATACATAAGTAAAATGGCTGAGAATAAAACATAAACAAATACGGCCGCCGTCTGTCAGAGGTAACATTCAAGATGTATGTAGAAAAAAAAAATACATGCACTATCACTGAAATAGTAATTGAAGATAGTTGCACGAGGCTCCAAACAAAAATTCAACGCAATCAGTCTCTGCAAGAGGGAGCAACTTGAAAGCAGGCTAGGACGTCAGAAATCTTTCACACAATCTAGGCGGGTCCAGTAATCCTTCCACATCCAGGCATCAGATTAAAGCTGACACACGCAGGAATAATAGGCGATCATTTCATGAACGCAGATGACGATAATAAAACAAAAAAGTCCAAATTGAAAATGCTAAGCTGGAGACCACATGAGACCACTAAAAATCACATGGCGCACACGTAGAATAGACTGTTCCTGAGCACCAGCTTACCAATAATTTCAGAAGTCACTGTAATAAATTCTTCGCTGGAAAACAGGAAAGAATGGAAAAAAACATATATATTAGATGCTTGCCAGCCAAATTCACTAAAGTTTGTATCACCCAAGAATTGTCAAGATAAAAAAAAAAAAAAAAAAAAAAACAGAAAAAAAAACATGTATAGTGAATTTTTTTTACTTTACTGCTGCCACCCCACCACATGTTATAGGGTGGCTAATAAAAGTATATAAATCACTGTAAATAATTATATTAATCACAATGTGATAAGGCACTTCAATAGACAAATGCACGTGCATAGTACGGAGACAGAGTAACAATTGAACACCAAGCCTTGCCTTGGTGTGAAAACATACAGAAGCTTGCAGACTATACCAGAATTGTAAATAAATGATACAATGACAATAATAAAATTAATATCCAACAAAATATATGATAATTATATAAAGGGGAAAACATACAATTCCTGTTTGAACAATACGTAAGTATAATACACAACAATAATTATACGATGCTACAACGTACCACACCATTACAAGCACTTCATCTCGTCCCCAAATTACGACACTGACTTGTACAGAACACCTTCCCAGATTCGACTACAAGAAGACCAAGGAAATCTCACTCCCTGTAGATCTGGGAACGGCCTTATTCAGTGTCAGGCCATTTCAGGAACAGACTATGTGCCGCCACACCATAGACTTAGTTAAGGGAGCATTGCCAGTGATCATTTGAAAAATCCTGGTACATGAGCGAAATTTAGGTAAACATTTCAAAAGAATCTCTATGATGGTGGCAACACTCATACAAAGTTATACAACTGTATTTCGTTTCTATCTTATTGTACTGCATAAAATAGATAAAATATTGGCAATCTCTGGCAACCCCACTGCATAAAAAACATTCTGTATATCAAAATAGCGTCAACATTTCTATTGTCATTTCGTTTTTTGCTACAGAATTGTGTTTATGGATATATTTGGCAACTCCTCCCACCAGCATACCACACAAAGACACTGGACAGGGCATCAGTACTCTTCAAAAGGTCAAAGTATGGTGACGTCGCTCCTGGCACTCTCACTCTACGCAACAATTTTGATTCCTCTCTTTGTATTGCTGTGATTGTGGAAAAATCAACAAGAAACAAGAGAGTGAAGCGGCAGAATATAGAGAGGGCCCATGAGTGCCTGAAATAGAAACAAGAAGAAGGAAAAAGAAAGAGGAGAAGAGCAGCAAAGCTGCACCCAGCACTCCACAACCATTTACTAGCCATGCTCACCTTACACCTCCTCCACCCATGCCACACCACTCACCCTCACCTCACACTCATCATCAAAGAAGAGGAAATTGGAGATTTGCTATACATCGCAACCATCAAACAAATGGTCGCAAAAATTTAAATCCCCTGTCCTGTAAAGTTTATGTTTTTGCTATTTCTGTTGTTCTTTATGGATTTTTGTCATTTTTGTTTCATTTGAAAGAAAATATCATGCTCTTTATTTTCTACTGTAAAAAATAAAAGAAATTTGAATTAAAAGAAATATTTATGAAACCCGAATTTTGCAGCATTTTTTTAATTATTCAGAGAAACAAATTAATAATAATAATAATAAAAAAAAAATTCAGAGGTATTAGTTTGAAAAAATGTATTCAATAAGATTTGTTCCCCAGGCTCTAAGCTTCCGTTTCATACCAAGCTGAATGATGTGGAAGGATTTTCCATTAAGTAATTAGAGCTTCACTAGAGCTCATTATGTCTTCATTAAATATTCACCATGCCTTATATATACATGGGAGGAACACAATACCCTGAGGAATTACTCATTAATGTAAGGTTTATTTAAACCTATATTCATTAAACACAATTGAAAAAAAAAATTGTCACCTACTCTATAAAGCGATGCTACACTCCCTTAATTCAGTGAAATATGAAACCTGAGGAAGAAGATGTGCAGATATGTAGAATAGAACCAAGAGAATGGAAGGAGGTGGCACAGGACAGAAAGACATGGCGAGACGCTTCGAAAGCGGTTATGGATCACCAAGTGGCCCGAAGACCAGCGGAGTAAGAGTAAGAGTAAATATGAAACCTGAGGATCAGATTTTCTGATACAATCGAGTTGAAAATGAATATTTCAAACAATGGTTTGTTCAATTGAAATAATTCATCCAAAGAATTTATATAATTGTACACATTTCATAGTGATTTATATAATGAGGACTACCAGATCATCATTGCGACCATTCATCCTGCATGCACCATCATAGTACATAGGCTCACTGGGATCCCATCTCCATTATAAGAAGAGAAATCTCAAGAGAGAGAGAGAAAGATAATGATACTAGGTATCCATTACTTTTCCTCAGAGTGGTGCCTCGTCAGTTGATGTTACATGAGTCTTGCTAAATTAGAAGAACTGCCACCAGAAAGAAATCAAGAAGTGCAAGGATTACAAAAATCAGAGCCGAAGGGAGCCTCTTGAAGTTGTTGTTGTTGTTGTTGTCGTTCCCTAGACTGTCTGTCCGAGCAGTCCCATCTCCCCAAGGAATGCCACAGCCAAAACTGGGTTTTCCCACAAATCCTTTATAGAGTGTATGTTGTGTTGTTTGCGCGCATGATTGTGTATAATGCAGTCTTCCATTATGTGTTGTATGGTATGGGGTGAAGTGTTACATCCTGGGCAGCTGTTCACAATGCAGTCATCCAGCCTCTTCTGGTAGCTTAGAAGTGCTGGGTGGTGGCCACACTGCAGTCTGGCCAGGTGGACTCTGTCCTTTCGTGGGAGAGAGGATTCAGAAGGGTGGATATCAGGGGGTCTGGCATGCAGCAGTGTGTTGTCTTTCAGTGTGTTAATGGAGCGGTGAGTGATATGATTATGAATATGTTTCCGGAGGCTGGTATTTGGTGGTTGTGGAGGAAGAGAAGAGAGTATCTGTGTGTGATACAGGTCTTTGGGTGTTGTTTTAATGTTTCTTGGTGTGTGTGGGTGTTCTGCTATGTAGTGTAGCAGGTGTGATGTGTTTGTGGTGGCTGCAGCAAGTGTTTGTGTGCCTCTCATGTCGAGGTGGTCCTTGACTTTGAGGACTTTAGTTTCATGGTGTAAATGGTCTGTAGGTGTTGTATTTGTGCAGCCTGTAATTGTTTTAAGGGCTTTGTTTTGTATGATTTGAAGGGTGTTGTGGTGTGTCTCACTGAGATTAGGAGCCCATGCAGGACTCGCATAATTCATCACTGAGCGCATGCATTGTTTGTATATTGTTGTATTAGTTTCTTTGTTTTGTCCAAATGTTGTTCCAGTGATTGACTTAAGTGCATTAAGTCTAGGTGTGCATTTGTTTTTTATGTTTGTGATGTGTTGTTTGAAAGACATGGATGTATCGTATGTTACACCAAGAATTTTTGGTGTGTTTGTGCTTGGTATTAGAGTGTTGTTGATGTAGAGATGAGGTATGTATTTGTGTTCTTTTGTCCAGTTGGTGAGAAGTGTTGCTGTAGATTTGGTTGGAGCTATTTTGAGTCTGTTTGTGATGAACCATGTGTTGAGTGTATCAAGGTATGGCTGGATTATTTCTGCAGCTTTGTCTGTGTTACAATGTGTGCATGTGATTGTTATATCGTCTGCGTAGGAAGAGATTTGTATTTCTGAGGTGTCTGGTGTGGGTAAGTCAAGCATGTATAGATTAAAGAGCGTGGGTGATAGAACAGAGCCCTGTGGTACTCCATTCTTAATGTTTCTGATGTGCGATGATTGGCCATTATATGACACGTAAGCATTCCTACCTGCCAGATAATTGGCCAGCCATCTTTTGGTGTTATTGTGCATGTCTGTGTTATATATTTTATTTGTTAGGTTGTGGTGGGTGATAGCATCAAAAGCTTTACTAATGTCTGATGTTATAAGAAGTGTTCTGTGGTGGGGCCTATCTGAATTGATGCCATCTAAAATTCTTTGTGTGAGGTTTATCAGAAGAGTGTTTGTGGAGTGTAGTGGCCTAAAACTGTGTTGTGAGTCAGCAAGGGGAATATGTGGTGTGACAAGTTGAAGTATTAGGCGTTCAATGACTTTAGAGGGGGTGCAGAGAAATGTGATTGGGCGGTGCGATGTTGGGAGTGTTGGGTCTTTGTTCGGTTTTGGAATGGTGATTATTTTACCATGCTTCCAGATGTTGGGTATAGTGTTGTGTGAATAGCTGTAGTTTGCAATGTTTGTGAGTGTGTGTATACCTTGTGGTCCAATGTGTTTTAGGTGAATGTTACTTATGTTATCAGGGCCGCAGGCAGATGAGTGCTTGAGATTATGTATTATGTGTTTTGTCTGACTGTCTATGAAGGGTGTATTGTCTGAGTCTGTGGGAAAGTCTTTCTTACGTCGAATAGTGCGTCGGTCGTCAGGGTGAGAAGTGAGATGGCTTGTCTGTGCAAAATGATTTATGAGTGTGTTTGCTCGTTGTCTGTCGTTTGAGGGTAGATTGTCTGTTGTTGTGATTATTGCTCCGTGAGAGCGTGTTGTGTTACTGTTGGATAGTGTAATGCTGTTGAGTGTTTTGTACAATTTGCTGGTGTTTGTTTTGTGATCAAGTGTATTGATAAAGTTTTGCCAATTTTGTGTTTTTTGTTCGTGTATTTTATTGGCAATCACAGTGTTTAGTGTTTGTATTTGGTCTGCTATGTTTTGAGGGATAGGTGTGGGGGTATTGTGTTTAAGCTTGTCTCGTTGTCTTGGATTTCTGGTGTGAAGTTGGGGTTGTGTGATTTTCTGTTGCCTCTAGGGATGTATCTCTTGTCTGCAATTTGTATGATTGCATTAAAAGTGTGCACAGCATTGTTTATGTTTGTGATTGGTGTACTGTTAAGTGTTTCAAAATGTTGTTCTGTCTCTTCAGTAAAAGCTTCCCAGTTAGCTCTCTTGTAATTGGTGTGGCCAACTGGGGTGCATCTTGTTTTGGTGGTGATGATGATTGGAAGGTGGTCAGAACCAAGGGTTCCGACCACTGTCCATGATGTTGTTGGGGTTAGGCAGGGGGAGCAGAAGGTGATATCAGGAGAGGAGGGAGTGTAGAGGGCTTGGTGTGGGATATGTGTATGATTATGTGTGTTGTTCATGATAGTCAATGAGTCAAAATGAGTCTGTATATCAAGCCCTCTGTCCATGTCAGGGTTGTTGACATACCAGGCAGACAACTTGGCGTTGAAGTCACCACCCATGATCAGGTTGGGGATTGAGGCTAGTTGGCTAAATTGAGGTCTGAAGGTGTTTGGAACTGTGGGGGATGATTGGGGGGGAATGTACATGTTAACTATTGTCAGTGTTGATTTGTTGCCTGTGTGGATTCGAATGGATTGGACTTCTGTAGTGTTATCTGTGGTAGGAAGGAGAATTTTGGTTGTGGCACTTGTGTCCACAAAACAGATGGAGTGGTGGATCAGGGTGATGAGTCCACCGCCATTGCCATCGGTCCGGTCTTGTCTGATGGTGGTGTAATTATGAAATGACGGTGTTTTGTGTGAGTGTCTTAGTTTTGTTTCTTGTATAATTGCAATGTGTATGTTGTGTTGTTTAAGAAAGTGTTCGAGTTCATGTTTTTTCGTGTTAATACCGTCAATGTTGTGTTGTAATATGTTGATGTTGTGTGTTCTGTATGTGTTGTATGTTGCCGTTTGGGGTTGAGGTTGGGGTGTTAATGGGGAAGGTATAGGATCTGGGTTAGAGGGGGGGGAAAGGAGAGATTGGGGACAAAGGAAGGGGAGTACTGATTGGGGATAAGGGCAAAGGGAAGTTGGGAGTGGGTAATGGTGCTGGCTGTGGTTGGGGAGGTGGGAGTGGGGTTACTGGAGGGCAGGTAGAACATGTCCAAGTGTTTGTGTATTGGTTTGTGTCAGCAAGTGTTGTACAAGTGAGGTGGGCCCAGTTTTTGCACATATTGCACTGAACTGAGCCCTTTGTCTGTCTGCTCGAAGTAATGGGTTTAGAGCATGTTGGGCATGTGTATTTTGTGGTGGGCCCAGGATTGCTCTCTACATCTCCGGCTAAAAGTGGAAGAAGAGGGGTGATCGCTGGAAAATCACCCCTCGGTGTAGAAAAAACGTAACATTGCATGTTGAGAAAAAGGATTGTGGTACTCCCCAAGGCAGTCATAGCTCCTCTTGGGGATCGGTGCCACCTGTGTAGAGCCGGTGGCCAGGGCTGGTTGCCGCCGTTTGGCCCCCAACTCTTGGTGTTGGGGGGTGGTCCCACGACGTAGACGCTGCGGCTCCAGGGAAATGTGGTGCACACTTAACAGAACTGAGATCAGCTGTGAATGTAGTGTCTCATATTAATAAGCCTTGAAGAATATAGATTATTTTATTCTGTTTAACATTGCAAACTCCCCCCTATCAGGAGGCTTGGATATTTCCCGTTATAGAGGACTCTGTAATGTGAAATTTAGCATAAAATGCCCTTGATCCAGCTCGCTGGCAACCAAGTTCGAACTGCCATCACCTCAACCTCTACTGCAAGTAATGACACTCTAACCAGTTCGGTCAATGAGCATATGACGAGTGTTGTCCATTGTACCAATAAACCTTGAAGAATATTCTATGTAAAAACAAGAATCTCACTTAATCCATGATGTGTAGATTATGTTTTCCCACTTTGCTACTATTGAATCTTACTCTATGAACATTAGGAAGGTTCCTTAGTAATTAAAAGGATTTAAATTTTCTTGATTGCTCCTTTCAATAACACATATCCTTTCTAAGGTGATTAAGATCTTGAAAACATGGTTAGAATGTCATATTAAATAGTATGCATCCTTCAGATGTTTGGTAAGTAATATAACCATCATTTCAGAACAAAACTGGTAATGATGACACCAGAATAGAGTAGAAAAATTCTTCCATTATGCCTTTTACTATTAGGTTTGATTTCTAATTATATAAAAAGTTAGAACGCAATTCCTCTTCATAATATGTTTAGTAATTTTTGCATAATAAACATGAGTGAAATTTACTGATATTGCCCTTTCAAAGATAATAGTGGAGTTACAATAACTTATGTATCTTTAAATCCTTGAAAATGAAAGAAATCATGAAGACTACTTAAATGTTGTCCTGTGATGATTCAGCATTATTCTCTATTGTAATAGTACTGGGAGACCTTAATGCTAGGGTGGGAAATGGTCCAATCGATGGAGTGGTTGGGAAGTGTGGAGTTCCAGGAAAGAATCGTAGTGGAGAGTTGATGGTGGAAATGTGTCTAGAAAGAGAGTTGATGATAGCAAATACAGTGTTTCGGAAGAAAGTCAAGCATAAGTACACATGGGAGAGGGTGGTGGAGGGAAGGGTGGTAGATAGAGCGCTAATGGATTATGTAGTGGTAAATAGGATTATGATAGGAAGAGTTAAGGATGTACATGTGCTAAGGGGAGAGGGTGGGGGAATATCAGATCATTTTTTGGTGGAAGGTAAGCTGAGAGTGGAGGATAGATGGAGAAAGAGGAAAGGGACAAAAGGTAGGGAGGTTCTTAGAGTGAACTCCTTGAATGAAAAGGAAAAGGAGAAGGAGTACAAAAAGAAGCTGAAGGAGGAGTGGGAGGGAGTAAAGGATGGAGCAGAGATGGGTGTGGAGGAGGAATGGGGATGGTTCAAGGAGGGAGTCTTAAAGTGTGCAAGGATGGTGTGTGGAACAAGAAGGACAGGGGGAAATAGAAGAAAGGGTAGTGAATGGTGGGATGAGGAAACAAAGAAGGTTGTAGAAGAGAAGAAGCGAGCATTCACAGATTGGTTACAAAAGAGGACGGGGGAGTCATATGAGACGTACAAAGAAAAGAAAAGAGAAGTAAAGCAAAAGGTAAAGGAGGCAAAGAGGAGAGCAGATGTGAAATGGGGGAGGAGTATGACAGAAAATTTTGAAAGTAATAAAAAGATGTTTTGGAAAGAAATTAAGAGGGGAAGAGGAGGCGAATCAAGTAGAGAAGAAAAGGTAAAAGGTACAGATGGAGAGATGATAATGGAAGAGATGGCAGTAAGGGGAAGATGGGCAGAATATTTTAGGGAGTTGCTAAATGTGAAGGAGGATAGGGAAGGAAAGATAGCTGCAGTGGGAAATGCGAAGAAAATGACCGTGATGAGTGAGGAGAATGGAGGAGAAATAAGGAAGGATGAGGTGAAGGCAGTTGTAAAAATGATGAAAGCAGGTAAGGCACCTGGTCTGGATGGATGCCATGCAGAATGTCTGAAAAAGGGAGGTTCAGTGATGGTGGACTGGTTGGTGAGGTTATTTAATGTTTGCTGGAGAGAGGGTAGAGTACCGGAGGACTGGAGAAGTGCCTGTATAGTTCCTCTTTACAAGGGAAAAGGGGACAAGTGTGAATGTAGTAGTTTCAGAGGGATTAGCCTGTTAAGTGTAGTAGGGAAGGCTTATGGGAGGATCTTAATTGAGAGGATTAGGAGAGGAACAGAAGGAGTAATTGGTGAGGAACAGTGTGGATTTAGGACAGGTAGAGGTTGTGTAGATCAGATCTTTGTGGTAAGACAGATATGTGAGAAAGCTATAGGAAAGGGGAAGGATGTTTTTTGGGCTTTTATGGATCTGGAAAAGGCTTATGATAGGGTAGACAGAAAGGCACTGTGGGAGGTTATGCAGATTTATGGGATAGGAGGAAAGCTTTTGGGAGCTGTCAAGAGTTTTTATGAGAGTAGTAGAGCTTGTGTCAGGGTTAGAAATGGAGAGAGTGAGTGGTTTGAAGTAAAGGTGGGACTTCGTCAAGGATGCGTTATGTCGCCCTGGCTGTTCAACTTATACATGGATGGGGTGGTGCGAGAGGTGAATGCTAGGGTAGTGGGTCAGGGATTGGAGATGGTTAAAGAAAATGGAGAAAAGTGGGAGGTGAGCCAGCTGTTGTTTGTGGACGACACTGCGCTTGTGGCAGGGTCAGAGGAGGGATTGAGGAAGCTGGTGGCAGAGTTTGGGAGAGTATGTGATAGAAGAAAGCTAAAGATAAATGTAGGTAAAAGTAAGGTGATGAGATGTACAAGGGGTGAAAGTGGCAGTAGACTGGAAGTGAACATTAAGGAAGTGGATAGTTTTAGATACTTGGGTGCAAGTGTAGCAGGAAAAGGTGGAGTGAAGGTGGAGGTAGAATGTAGATTGAGAGAAGCGAGTAAATGCCTTGGTGGATTAAAGAGTGTAATGAGGAATAGACATTTGGGAATGGATGCGAAGAGGAGACTGTATGAAGGAGTGATTGTGCCAACAGCACTGTATGGGGCAGAAACGTGAAACATAAGAGAAGAAGAGAGAAGGAGTTTGAATGTGTTTGAGATGAGGTGTCTGAGAAGTATGGTGGGGGTTACTAGGCTGGATAGAGTGAGAAATGAGGAGGTGAGGAGGAGAACAGGGGTGAAAAAGGATTTGGGAGATAGGGTTGATGAAAGAATATTAGGATGGTTTGGACACATGGAAAGAATGAGTGAAGAAAGACTAGTAAAAGAGGTATGGAAGGCAGATGTGGAGGGAGTGAACATGAGGGGACGTCCTAGGATGAGGTGGATGGATGGGGTGAAGGGGGCTTTGGGGAAGAGGGGAATGTCTGTTGAGGAAGGAAGGGAGAGGACGGAAGACAGAGGTGAGTGGAGAATGGTTGTATATGGATGATGTTGTGATTGCATGAGGAGGAATGGGCAGGGGGGTGGGGGGTGGGGTAGTATGTGTGAGTAAATTTTGACGCAGCCCGAAGGGATTTCTCCCCGTCCTCTCCTTATATGCAAGGGGGGACGGAGAGGGGGGGTCGCCGATTGGATGAAGCGGCCTTGCTGTGGATGTGCTGTGTCTTGCGACACTGCTTCTGACCCAGGGCGGTGGGCAGGGTGCAGGGATGACCCGTCATCCAGGAGGTGCTCAGATGAGAGGGAGGGTGGGAGGGGTGTGGAGTGTATGTAGGGATGAAATGGGTGGTACTGTTTTTATGCCTTTCCTTTTTTGGCTACCTCCCTTGGAAGGGGGAAAAAGCCTTGGTATATGTATGTATGTATGTTTTAATCAACAAAATGTAAAAGAATATTCTACATTCATTTGTTAGATGAATTTCTGTAGAACAGCAGCCTTGTGTGGTAAGAAAAAGCTAGACACAGTCTTATGATACACTGAAACCTATATTATTGTTTAATCAGCAAAATGTTAAAAAGAAAAAAAAAATCTACATCTATTTGTTAGACGAATTTCTGTAGAACAGCAGCCTCGTGTGGTAAGAAAAAGCTAGACACAGTTTTATGATACACTGAAACCCATATGATTGGGAAAATGAAATTGTGTCAACCTCTCTCATTCATATCTATTATTTTCTAATTGTAAGGTACCTATGTATCTGTGCTACCAAATATGATATTAAACCTAGAATATTTCTAATCATGCATAATATCTTCTACTTCCTGTGTGGCTTGAGAAGTATTTAGATTTTCATAAATGGAGAAGTCTGTCATTAGAATGTGAATATAGAGATCTGGGACCACCATTTTCTAACCTGACTGTGTTTCATCTGCAGAAAATTATATATGGTGGTATTTATTCATCCAAGACCTACCAACATTATTCAAGGGTAGGGTAACAGTCATTGCCATCATTCTTCAAGTTCCCACAATATGCCTGACAAGTCGTGTGTATTCTGCAGATCGGTTGAGGGGAAAACCTTGCATAACACAGGAAGTTCAGTGCAGTGTCAACAATCTTTATCCTTCCTGCCAACCCATCATGAGAACACAACGTGTCCATACACCACTACCATCCCTTCACCACTGGATTTGGACCAGTGACAACAAATGAGTCTGACTAGATCAAGAGCATAGCTAGCTAGGGGAGACTCCATTCGAGCAAATACTTGAAATCTTCTTTGAGGTGATGATGTACCTTCAGGGAACCTGCCTTGATTCTGATATATTCCACTATACTGTATCTCATCTATTGAAATTAAAAAGAAGATGCTCAAGAATGTTTTTCTATCCTGCTGGCCCTTGCAACACCTATGGTTACATTTGGCATGTTATGCCAATAACAGGATGCTCCACTTGTCATCTGACGCCTGAGTCATTTGGCTTAGATGAATTTGTAGTGTCTGGTATTAAGTGCCACCTTATTCCTAGGGATGCTCTGCACAACATATTAGACATGTTGAACACTAAACTGATCTTTTTCTCTCATCATTTCTGTCTTGGTATAAAGTAGATCAGCCTGTCCAAACCTAACCTGACTTACCTAAATACTCTAGACAACTTTCAAGGGATGGCCATACCGTCATGTTAGAGGCAACACTTTCATCTCACTCGAAATATCTAGTCTTTGGAGGGTTGAAAATCCCCACCTTGTGGTTAATGCCCTTTGATCCAGTGACATACTTAAAAAATTTTGCTTGGGCTTGATTATCCTGTGTCTGATTCTGAGCTGATTTTTTTCCCCAGGAGTTTGTGAGAACAAACTCCAAAAAACAGTCAAAGTTACATGACTGAAACCTGTGGCTCACACCATGTCATTTTATTTTGCCTTCTCAACTTTGAGAAACTTAAATCCTGGAGGGGTCTACGTGTCTCATTGAAGCTTTTGAGTCCTATTTGTGCATTAATTTGTTCTGGTTCATGGTATACAATCTGTAGGCCTAAAGAATCCTCTATTGCCCAAAATATGACAAACTTCATGATGTAATACTTGAGTTATCACAGGTACTTTATTGAACTTGGTATAATTTTGTCTGCCAGGGCCCAAAAGTTGACAGAGCATAGCTGCATTCTGTCTTCTAAAGCCCTGACTCAGTCAATCTGGCTTATAAAGAAAAGGGCATATATAGTACTCAGAGTTGAAAAAAAAACTGCTTATCCCCTTTGATCCTGTTGCGGTAATCATCTTGAATGATTTTGTGGACCTTAATGTTATAATGTTTGGCTCAGAGAATCCCTACTCATTAGAATTAACCCTTTCACTGCATTTTACTTTACTATATATTCTAGGCATTGCCTTGGCCGACACCACATGATCTATGGCTGCCCCCCACCCCCCACCCCGAATGGTGCATGTGTATACCATGAACCCTGGGATTACTGTATTAAAATTGTATATACAGCACCTAGCCTCCCCTCATTGCCCTTCTGTGGTGAATGGGGAGTATTACAAATGAGGTATGAATGCACATCGAGCCATGCCTGGGGTGAACTTCTGGTGGGCTCTCCGTGCGGGTGCCTGGAATATATTTTCCCTATCCAAAGGCAATCGACCACCCTTTTTGTAGGCTGAGCTCAGGAGGCTTGGAATGTTTCTACCTTTCTCTACAACTATGTCTCAACCATTTTCCTTGCTTTTGGTTGATATAGGCTCAATGTCTAAGCCTCCTGCCCTTGCCTCCTGATAGATAGTACAGGTCCTCATGAATATCCCTTAAAGTGCTCAATGGTAATAGCTCCTTTTATACACAACTGTCATTTCCTCCCATAAACACCGATCCCTTCAGAATATAATGGCTCTCTGTGAGGTGCAAGATTGTGCAGTGGTGGGACCAGTAGCAAATGATACACCTACTACTGGTCAATGGCCAGGTCACAGTGATGGGGTCCACCTCCTGGGGATTGAGAAAGGCATGTCTAAGATGATTACAGCACGCTATTAGAGGTTACCCCGGTTGATGAGTGTGTGATGGTGAAAAAGTTAAAGCACACCTTGGTCTTCATCTTTCTGATTACAATAGATGCTCCTACTGAAGCATACGGACTTGAAGAGAAAGTGATTACAAAGGAAAAGCATGCCAACAGGAGACCTTTTGGTCTGTAACATGGTGTCCCTATGAATATGACCAAAACAAAGATGAGAGAATTCGTGGTTAAAGCCTGGTTGTTGGCAAATCGTCATTAGCCCCGAGCTGGGCACCTTCAAAATAATAGATGCAGTAGTTAGCTATTGGTCAGAAACAGTCAATTATAGCAATTAAATTTCAATATGAACATTAATGGCTTCTCAGCAGTTGCTGGTAGTTGTTTAATCTTAGCATTATCTGTTACAAAGGATATATTAAGACAATTATCTCAAATCAAGTTCTGGTCTAAAACAAGTCTTACCCTTCTATAGCTGGTGGTGTTGTGAAGTCTACTGGTAGTCCATAGTTTCTTTGTGTGTAAGCAACTATTTTCAGCATTTAGTCTTTACATTTATTAAAGACTAAACACCAATCCTGGCTAAATATGGAACATGATCTTTGGTATATCTGTGGAAAATGAATAAAATATTTCTCAGACAAACAACATTGTACACAGTACAATTCTATGCTGCATTAATGTTATTTTTGCAGATGAGGTAATTCCTTGTTTCCCTAGCCCGATTATAGTAATTGCTTAGTTACTAATAATAAAGCTAACCTGGTTTCTACATTTATTACAATGTTAACTATGTCATTATCCACTGTAGTACCACTTTGTAAAGAATTGGGTGTTCATTCATTATAGATATATAGGATGGGGGTCTGTTAATTCAGATACTACTTTGTAAGAAAAAATGAATAGATAAAAACTGAGAGCCCCTGCTGTAGAAGATATAAGGCATGTATCAATGCATGCATATATTTCCAGCAATGAGGTCAGACGAAAACATGCACGGAAATGTTGGAGAAGGTTAATAGTAAGGTAAAAAAAAAAAATGAAAGGAAATGGTGATATTCCAGACATATGCTGGAAGAAATACTGAGGTCTTCACTCTTGCTACTACAGAGAACTAAGCAAGAAGCTAAAACTTGTATTGTTCTACATTTTCTTTCGTTTAAGGGTCCGTCAGGGGCAATTATTCGAAAAAATCTGGTACATGAACGAATTTTAGGAAAACATTTAAAAAGAATCTCTATGATGTTGGCAACACTCCTACAAAGTTATAGAGCTGTATTTCGTTTCTATCTTTTTATACAGAATAAAATAGATAAATTATTGGCAACCTCTGGCAACCCCATTGCGTATCAAATATTCTGTATATTGGAATAGCGTTAATTTTTTCTATAGCTATTTTGTTTTTTGCTACGGAATTGTGTTTATGGAGGTATTTAGCAACTCCCACAAGCGTAGATCCAGAAATAGCACACATCAGGGCATCAGTACCCATCCAAACGTCAAATTGAGGTCACATTCTTTTGAAGCTCTCACCGTGCTTCATATTTTTGATTCCTCACTGTAATTTCTTGCGGTAATCATGGCAAGATTGACGAAAAGCCAGCGAGCAAGGAGGAAGAATGCAGTGAAGGCCCTTGCGTGCCAGATGAAGAAACGAGAAGGAAAAAAAACAAACGAAGAGGACAGCATCCAACAATGTTGGTTATAAAGAAGGATTTGTTGTTCCTCTTCTTGAAGAACCCTACACCCATATTCATAAGTCTGCCCTCGAAAGAAGAGACAAGAAACGAGAGGAGAAAAAAAGTGAAAAGTAAAAGTGGTAAAGTGACCAAAAGCGGGGACTATGGGGCTGGGGCCTTTTAAAAATGTCGCGCAAAATTTAAATGCCTTCTCATGTACATTTAATGTTTTTGTTCTTTTTGTTGTTATTTCTTCGGTTGTTCTTGATGGATTTTTGTCATTTTTGTTTCATTTGAAAGATAAAATTATGCTCTTTATTTCCTATATTGAAAAATAAAAGAAATTTTATTTTATTTTATTTTTTCTATTTATGAAACCTGAATTTTGCAGCATCTTTGAAATGTTCAGAAAAGAAAATTCACAAAAAATCAGAGGTATAAGTTTGGTCAAATGTACAATATAACAAATATTCCCCAGAATCTAAGCTTGCAATATATACCAAGCTTAATTATGTGGAAGGATTTCCATATGATTAATTACAGCTTCATTAAACTTCATTATAACTTCATTATATCTTCACTACACTTTATATATACATGTGAGGAATACAATACCCAGGGGAATTATAGACAAATGTAAATGGTAATTATACCTAAGTTCATCAAAGAGATTCAAAAAGTTATAGGACATGATCCCTTATAAAGCAACCTGACGGTCCCTTAAATGGTTTAATCATTCTGAATGTTTTAGCTCAATGTGATTCATTTCAAAATTTGAGAAAGTTAGATTATGCTTCATGTAGTTCATTTATATATATTTTTTTCTTTTTAAGATGGATGGTTCTGAAGGCGAGAAATTTTTGCAATTGCAAGACCTGTTGAGTGCATTCACTTCTCCTTGTGTCATGGATATCAAGATGGGAGTACGCACTTATCTAGAGGATGAACTTGCCAAGGCGAGGGAAAACCCCAAACTTCGAAAGGTAGATGTTTAGGTTCTAATAATTACTAAGCTTCTAAGCAAAGTATTTCTAAGACCTGTATCATACTGCATACTCACAGATACAAACATGTGTTACATATAATCATTGTTAAAATTCTGCAGCAAACCCTAAACTTATGAATTCTACTTAATTTGTAGTGCTTAAAAAGTGCTACATAATGATATTCCTCTCAAGCAATGCCATGTTTAAAATTTTAATACAAATTAATTGAAATGGTGAATCATTATAGATATTAAATGCAACAATACCTACATTGTACATATCTTCACCTTTCTTAGTATAGTGCCTTCTTTAAACTCAGTATTTGAACTTTGCGGAGATAATGAGCACCTATGGACAAGTTCTAAAGAGATTAGATCCTACACAACAGCAAATTGTCAGAACCAAAGAAACCATCTGTAAGATAATAGTCAATGTAGAAAGTACCATCTCCTTTAACAAAAACTGTCATAACATTGTGATTAATTTTGAGTTTTTCTAAGTGGACTATGGAGTTCAGATTTCAACATGGTTCATAAAGGCTTATTTCTCAACATGTAGAAATGTGAAAGTGTTTTGATTTTTGTAAGTTATTTATAATGTTAGTATAATTGAAACTCTTTGAGTCATATATGTATTGATTTCTGGGACACCATACCTTGGCAATGCCACCTGAGTACAAGGCCTGACTGAACTTCCGGGATGCCCCTCATTGTCTCCAGTTTTTGATGCTTTGTTTCTTCATTTATATCACTCACTGTTACTTTTATTACCGTACTTTATGGCTTACAAGACGCACTTTTTTTCCTAAAAAATACCCTGAAAAATACTAGTGCGTCTTCCAAGACGAATGTTGTATTCTAAGGTAATTTTCTTTCAAGTTTTATATTTCTACATGCATATTTTTGAAATGTTTATTTTTTTTTTAATGAAAATAAAACCACCCTTGGACAATGAAAAATGTATAGTATATTTACTAATCACCAACTAGTATCATCACCATACAAACAAAATCGGACAAGTGATTTCGTAATGTAAACACTAGGTCCAATACGTGTCATCGCCCGCCACTAAAACAAGAAGAAAAGATGGACAGCTTCACTGTGTGTACGTATTTACCTACGGTATTTTTATTTACATAGTTGTAAATTTGTGGTGAGTGACAATAGTGTCTTGGAGACTCCTTGCTTCTTATGTTTTTGTGTTCAGTGGTCGGGTATATGGTGAATGTGTTCTTGTATGAGAATGACTTTTTTATTCTTAGAAATTTCTTTCAAATATTAGGGTGCGTCTTCCAAGATGCAGCGTCTTACAAGCCGTAAAATATGGTATGGCATTGCCTACTGTACTTTAGATCTTCAGTATGAAAATGGTATATACAAAATCTGGAGACGAAAAAAAAAAAAAAAAAAAATGGGAGGGGGTGATGATGTCAACAAAGGAAAAATATAGCATAGCCAAAGATAAAGTAATATTTGGTGAAAGTAAGTTGGAAGGAATAAATCTGAGAAATAGAACCAGGAAAAAAAAATCATAACACATGTTTTCCCAAAGACGAGGTCTTGAAGTAAAACTACCAAGAAATACTTTCAGACACATACTTTCTCATGAGGAAAATGACTGAGTAGAGTTACTATGTTATAGCAGTGGGAAATTTTAATCATAAAGATATGAATAGGGAGTAGTGAGAAGGGAGTGGTAATAAAAATTATTGGGGTAGTGCTCTGGTAAACATTGACAAATGCGATAGTGGCTCTTCACTAATTGAATGGAGACAAAGATAAAGTAATATATATATATATATATATATATATATATATATATATATATATATATATATATATATATATATATATATATATATATATATACATATATACAGAGAATCAAATCAGCCATGTGCATGCAGAGATGGATATGAATATAATCGAAAGAATACAAAAGGTAGCTTAAAGATTGATCCCCACTCTAGCAGACAAACCATATGAGAAGATATTAGAAGTATTGGACTATCATTAAAAAAAAAAAAAAAAGATAATGGTGGTGTTCAGGTCTTTGGAAAGAATGGATAAAATGGTTAGAGATCTTTTGCTTTAGGGCAGAAGGGTGTTACAAAGTTGTGGAAAATGTACATATTTGAGATATCAATAAGGTTTTCCAGACACATGTATCAACTCATGGGATAATCTAAAAAAAAAAAAAAAAAAAGACTAGTCTTGTACTAAAAACAAATTTAAAGCTAGCCTTGATCACAAGTAAATACAATCAATCAGTCAGTTTGTTGGCTCTGTTATTTCTTTCATGAGGTGTGTCCATAGCTTCTGATTCAAAGTCTGAATCTGTGCCAGAGTCAACATTTTGTGTTCAGTCAGTCAAAGGGCTGATAATGTGAAGAACTTTAATCCTTATTGGATTATTTGCTCCTCCTGTTCTTCATTCCATCTTCTTCATGGCCATGGTTTACAGACTGAATAATTTGTGAACATTCCTTTTAGAAAATGCAGTATATGTAAAGGCTGTATACAACAGATTAGAAATAAATCCACAACAGACAAAACAATACCGCACTGTATCCCATACATGTGTTTACCTAGTTGTATTTACCTAGTTGTATTTTACGGGAAGGGGAGCTATGCTCGTGGTGTCCCATTTTCATATCTCATTTTATCTAAACTATTTTTAAATTCATGTATTGTTTTTGCACACACCACTTTCTCATCTAACTTGTTCCAACTGTCTATTACTCTGTGAGGAAAGCTGTTCTTTTTCAGGTCTCTTCTATAGCTATCCTTTTTGATTTTCTTTCCATGTCCTCTTGTATTTCTGTCATCCCATTTTATCAGATTCTCTCTATCAGTAATTTCTATGCCTTTCATGATTCTGTAAATAGTTATCAAATCTCCTCTCTCTCTTCTTTGCTCTAGTGTCTGTAGTTCAAGTTTTGCTAGTCTCTCTTCATATGATAGTTTTGTGAGTGTAGGTGCCAATTTTGTAATTGCTCTTTGTATTCTTTCAAGTTTTTTTATACATTTTTTGTAATTGGTGACTATATATACTACATAATGTGTGCATAGGGTTGTCAAGTACCCAGTTCTTTCACTTAAGTGAGAGTATTGTTACGTTGAGAGTATGTTACTTAAAATATACAGTGGCCGCAAAAAAAAAAGTTACATTTTCACCGCATATAAAAATGTTACACGCGGCGCGACGTAACAAAAGAATTCTGGTCTGAGCCACAAGTGTAGTGGGCGGATCTAGCTATGACGTAGTCCCCTCCCTCACCCCGTATACCCCTCCACCACAACATCTCACACCTCATGAGCCCGCAGAGCTCGTCGAGTAAAGATTGCCCATACGCTGCTCTCAATCACGCCATTTTTTCACTCGACACCCAACTTTGGCCGCCTATATTTCCACTTCCACCAGGCACAATGGTTAAAAATCAACTTTCCCTGGAACAGAAGAGCCGGGCCTTGTCCCCGATAGAACAAGGAGTATCTGTGATACGCGTGGCGGCGGAACTGCAAGTGTCAAGAATGACCGTTTACCGCCTGAAGAAAGCTGGTGATGCTCTGCCCCCGGCACGACACCGCGACGGAAGGAGGGCTCTGGCAGACCACGGAAGACATCAGCACGCACAGACTTCATTCTAAAGAAAGAAGTGAAGGCAGACCCCGGAATAACAGCCTTAGAACTGAAAGAAAAGCACCCGAAATTGCTCCAGGACGTCACAGTGAGAACAGTGCAGCATCGACTACAAAAGGACCTAAAATTACCATCACGTCGGGCCGCCAAGAAACCTCTGCTGACTGATAAGATGAGGAAGAAAAGGCTGCAGTTCTGTAAGAATTACCGACACTGGACATCAGACGACTGGAAGAAGGTGATGTTTAGTGATGAGAGTACGTTCCGGCTCATCAGAGGAACTTCAAAGCTGGTCCGCCGCCCCAGTAATGTCTCCCGCTACGACCCAAAATACACCGTCAAGACTGTTAAACATCCTGACAGCGTGATGGTGTGGGGCGCCTTCACTGGAAATAATGGTAGAGCTGGCTTGTATTTCCTCCCCAAGAACGTCACAATGAAGTCTGCCAACTACATCGAGGTTTTGCGAAACCACATGCTGATTTTCTGGCGGATCCATGACTGCAACTTTTTTATGCACGACGGAGCCCCAGCACACAAGTCCAAAGCAGTGAAGGATTTCCTGGAAACCAACAAGATTGATGTTCTGGAGTGGCCTGGTAACTCCCCTGACCTGAATCCCATCGAAAACGCATGGAATCAGATGAAAAACATCCTGGAGAAGGAACGACCCAGCACCATACCCGACCTGAAGGAGGCGCTGAAGAAGCACTGGGCCTCGATGGACCTACAGTATTTCGCCAACCTTGCCACTTCGATGCCCAAGAGGATCGAGATGGTGATCAAGAATAAGGGCCACATGACCAAATATTAATTTTGTATATATAATGTAAGCTTAAAAGGTAAATAAAACCCATTTAACATGTACATTTGTGTTTAGTTATCAAAAAAATCTTAGTGTACCATTTTTTTTTTTTGCGGCGACAGTACACAAAATTTTTTGTACATGAGTGAAAGCAAAATGTACCATTAATATAAAATACTCAAACAGTAAAAGTAAGAATTAGCTTGCATTTGTATTACATTATTTTTTCAATGTTTCATATGTCCTTTCCAGTGTGTATTCCTTTATAAAAATCTATAGGGACCTAATTGAAAAAAAAGTCATATATGGTGTTGTCCAGTGCATGAACTAGCTTTTTCACCTCCATAGGAGATGGACAAAATCACTCAGAGGAATGGAATATCCTGACAGATAACCTATTTGATTGAATTCAATAAAGGGAAGTTCATGTGTTTCAAACTTGTTGAGATTTTATTCATGAGTGATTGATGTGTAACAAGAGATACATGGGTGGATGGATTGTGCATACATGGCTTTGGAGTAAACTTTTGATAAGGTATGTTGTAGAAGGTTAATGTAGAACCTGGTAACTGTAGTATGGGTAGAAAGGCTAAGAACCACTTCTCTGGAAGATTGAATATGAAAGAAACGTGAATTCATAACTCCAGAGGTTGGCGAACCTCCTAGGAAGAGTAGTTGTTAATAAGCTTGTGTAGACTATGTAATTAGAGTATGTATTTTTTGGTTATTATTCTATTTTATTTTTTCTTTTCAATTTGGGTTTCTGATACCACATAGTTGAATTGTCATATTATTAAGTTAGGTTAGGCTGATAATGTTAGGTTAGGTTATGTTGGTAAAATTAGGTTAAGTTATGTCCTGAAATCCCTGGGCAGTGGGAGGAGGAGGAGGGGTGGTTGTGGGGCATGAGAATTCCAAACTGTTCAAGATACTAAGTATGAACTGACTGATATACTGAAGGAAAGAGGAAATATGGGTGATTTTATGGGTGATTTTAATTCAAAAGAAATATGTTGGGAAGAAATGACAGGAAAGGGTAGAGAAGAAATCTGGGGTAACATGCTACTTGACATGACCATTGAATACACAATGACTCAGTGGATAAAGGAAGATACCAGATACAGAAACAATGAGGAACCATCGAGACTGGATTTAATACTTATGTCAGAACCTGAAATTGTGGACAGAATAGATTACAAAACACCAATAGGAAAGAGTGACCATGTACTAATAGAATTTGAACTAAAAGAACAAATAGACCTAAGAAGAAATGAGAAACATAGAATAGGAAGACCAATGTACAACAAAATGAATTTTGAGAAACTTAGAAAATTCTTTCATAACACAAACTGGGAAAAATTCCTAAAGGAAGAAACAAGGATGGAAGAGAAATGGAATATACTAAAAAAAGTTTATAATGAGGGAGTGAACAAATATGTGCCACAACAAAAGCAAGAAAAATTATACATAAAGAACTGGTACAACAAAAAATGTAGTGAAGCTAAGGATGAAAGAGACAAAGCTTGAAAAAAATGGAAAAAAAGAAAAAAAACACCAAATGGCAAACATACATCAAACTAAGAAACGATTATGTAAAAATATGGAGGGATGAAAAGAGAAACTATGAAAAAGAAAGAATAGAAAAATGCAAGGAACCACCTAAACTATTTTACAGATATATGAGTGGTAAACTAAAATTTTAAACAAACAAGAAATAAAAGTACTGCACCAGGGAAGTTATGAATATACAGAAAAACAAGAAATGGGAGAAATTATGAAGTCATTTCAAATTTGTATTCACAATTGAGAACTCACCTAACTGTGAAAGAATAGAGAGACAGAAATCCCCCCCAATGAATGAAATAACTGTAACACAGAAGAAAATCAGCAACCAAGTAAAAAACCTTGATATCAGAAAATCGCATGGTCCGGATGAAATTGCAAATTGGATACTGAAAGAATGTGTAGAGGAATGAACAGATGAAATATACAGTATAATCAAATGCTCGCTCAAAGAAGGAAAGGTATCACAAGACGAAAAATGCAAATATTGTACCAATATATGAAGGAGGAAACAAGGAAAATCCAACTAACTACAGACCGGTCTCCCTAACAAGCACAGTAGCAAAAATATGTGAAAAATTGATCTAAAGTAGATGGGTTAAACATCTGGAAGAAAAAAAAATATGCTGAATCCAAATCAATTTGGATTTAGACAAGGAAGATCATGTACAACAAACCTGATCTGCTTCTATTTGAGACAAATGGAAATAATACAAGAGAGGGATGGATGGGCAGACTGTGCCTATCTAGACCTACAAAAAGCATTTGATAAGGCCCCACACAAGAAGTTGATAAGATAAATAGAATCAATAGGTGGCATTGGAGGTAAATTATTGGAAATAAACTCTCCGACTGGGATTTGAACCCTCATCATGCTACCATTACGCTTTAGACCGTTAGAGCTTAGCATGGCTTTCTGGGTCTTGGTGGGAAGGGTACCTGTCTCACAACCATAGCTTTGCCAATGGTGTGGCTTAGCTTGAAACCTCCCCCATCAAAACCCAACTGTCCATGTGACAGTTTCAGTTGACTTACACCTATGGTAAATGTACCGTAGCCATACTAGTTTTATACACAAGCATTGTCCTGATATATACTTTAGATAAATATGTAATTTATGTTGCTAGTATGTTTTGCATTCTTAGTCTTTCAAGGAAAGTGTATGTCTTTTTACATTTCTAATGTGACTTTGTGATTAAATGCTTGCTTCTTTAACAGGACATGTATGAAAAGATGGTCCAGATTGATCCAGATGCTCCCACACCTGAAGAACATAATGCTAAAGCTATTACTAAACCCAGGTAAGTTATTGTTATAACTTTATAGATTTACCTTCTCTTATCCAACCCTGATGGTTTTATTGAATTCGGCTAAGGAGGTTGTAGTGATTTTTTTTTATGAACTTATACTCAGGGGGTGACAGACATTGTGCATGAAATGCTCACTGTAGAATATGTTATTCATTGCACAGATGCTATGCAATGTACATAAGTATAAGTGGTCGTCTCTTAGCAAGTACTCATATGTCTTTATCAATAATGTGTGTACTTCCTTCACTTTCACATTTATTTCATACAGCCTGACATTACTAATCCTACATTGATATATTTTTCTCTCTCCACTAAATAAATTTCTTTTGGTGAAAACTGACTGGAAGCTCCTATTTATTATTTCACCTCATACTGATACTTCTATATATTTTTTCCATATACTGTTAACATTTTCTTTGTTTCAGTTTACCTTTGTCATATCTATAGAACTGTGGGATTAAATAGCTCTGTGTTAGGCTGGTTAAAGGCAAACTCTGATGGAGAGAATTTGTTTATTTTGAAGTGAATGTTGGGCGCCAATAATAAGATAGGGCTCACTCCAGGTGTGAAAAAAGGGGGGAAGAGAAGAGATAGCATGGGAGGTAATGACTGTGTGCCTCAAGTCGCAATCCTACTTGGTCTGCTTGTGGGGGAAGAGAGAAAGCAAAAAGGCAGTGAGCCAGGCTCACAGTGTGATGTTCCAAGAGGATATGAATCTTCGGCGTCTCCCATCTGGTTTTTATATACATGGGTCAGGTCTTGACCTGTGCTCCTAATTGGTGTGAGGTCGAAGTCGATGCCTGGGAAGTTGGATGCAGAAAGTTCTCATGCTATTGAGTCACCAAGTATGGGATGCGCGTTCCTCAAAGAATCCAGTGTTCATCTTCATGTGGCTGGCCAAGGTTCAGGTTAGTCATCGCTGGGACCAATGCTGGTACTGTATGTGAGTTCCTCAAGGAGACTTTGTCCCACCCATCTGCTGCCTCAAGGAAGCTTTGGTTGACCCGACATAACTGGGTGGGCACAAGCATGTCCCATGGGACCTGTAGGTCAGCAAGGTCGTGGGACAGGCCAGTACAGGAGGTGAGGAAGAGAGAAGTGAAGACAATCTTCTTAACACTCTGCCATTGGGACTCGAACCCTTGGCTGTGCAACTGCTTACCACAAGGCAAGGACACTACCATCATACTATGCAGGGCATACAAAAAGAAATTTGTGGAACTCGTCCAATACATTCCCCAATGCCACCTTGCTTGGCATGGTATGTAGTCTTAATTTCATTGAGTATTTTATTCAAAATAGCTAGCCAGACTACTTGTTGGATGTCCTTGCCTTGAGTGTATGAGAGTGGATAATGAAATAATACTAACAATGTAAAATATTGTATTAATCACTTAAGCACTACACAAACACAAGAAATACACAAAGGAACTGGTATCAGTTAACTTGATACAAAAAGACAGCAATTGCTGGACGTCCGGGACATGACACAAATGTTATACAAAATACAAATCAGTACACTCAGTAGGGAAACAAGATATACATACTATACAAACAGTACAGTTAATAGAGAAACAAGAATCATATACAATTATGATGACATAGGACCCCTTGAACGGAGATTATGATTATGAGGGTTAGATACAGAAGACATAGTTGGTACAGGGAACCTTGGTGGAGGTTGAGTAAATGTAGGGATAAGCACTCTTGTCACCTTAAGTCTATCCACATGCACCACTACACTCAGTCCCTGGGAAGGATCAAAGACCCTGAATTTATTTTGGTGCAACTTCCCAGTAACTAAAAGGGGACCAGTAAATTTACAATTAAGTTTTGATTGGTGGTCAGCCATGCTCTTATAAACATGATCACCAATACTGATGTTAATAGGGTTAGCCCAGAGATGCTGGTGTTTCAACATCTTGGCTTTGGAGACATTAGGTTGATCTCTTACAGAACTATAAATATTATGCAATGTATGATATTGGAGTTGACTATAGTCTTCAATATTGTAGAGGAGATGAGCAGAACTATCAAGTACATCATAGGGGAGTCATTTTTCCTTTCCATAGATAACATAATGAGGCGTCTTGCCTATAGAGACATTAATGATGCCGTTAATACAAGCACTGACATGTGGAAGCCAATCCTCCCAAGATTCATGAAGGCTACTAGCAATGTGCTTGAGTATATCCAAAATCTTCCTATTCATCCTCTCCACAAGACCATTGCACGCAGGGTGGTAAGCAGTCACGAATGTTTGCATGATGCCATAATGCTCACAAAGGCTTGCTAAAACCTTATTCATAAATTCTGACCCATTGTTACTAAGGAGGACCGAAGGAGTAGTGTATGGGCAAAAAACATGAGGAACTAAAGTATGGGCTACTACTGGAGCAGACTTGCTATATAAGGGAGCCATTATTACAAAACAACTTAAGTGGTCCACACACACAAGGACATACACAGAACCTTGAGTGCTATGAGGCAGTTGTAAAAGGTCTATAGCCATAGTTTGAAAAGGGCAAGGAGTAGGGTACTCTAAGATGGGAGCAGTGTGTGTAGACCCTTTGTTCTGGTCACAAAAGCTACATTGGGCTACATGAGAGGTAATGTCCAGTCACATTTTTGGCCAATAATACTTCTTACATGCCATAGCTAGTTTTTTGTCATGACCTGGGTGACCAGCCCAAGGGGCATCATGAGTAAGGGACAGAACAACAGGAACTAGGGAGTCAGGGATCACTAGTTGTGCCACATCCTGCTCAAACACTTCTACATTACAAATGAGAACCTTGTCCTGCAAAGAAAATTGGGGTAGGAGAACAAGTAAATCTGGTAAGGTGGTACCATCACCGGACTCCAAAGCATAAATAACAGCAGACCAAACAGGGTCCTCATGCTGAGCTTTGGCCAGATCCTTTCAGAGAGAAGTTGTCAATTACTGTAACAGCAACAACAGGGATATTACATGAAAGTGCATCAGCAACATTATTTGCATGCCCTGGAATATGTTTAAGGGTTGGGTTAAATTCCTCAATCGTGAGAAACCATCTGGCTAGTCGACCCAAAAAGTTTTTTCCCTTGAAAAGCTGAGTGACAGCAGTGTGGTCCGTGTAATCTGTTACAGGATATCCAAAAATTATATCTTGAAAATGTTTTAAAGCCCACACCACTGCCAGGGCCTCCAAATGAGTAACAGAGTAACAAGACTCGGGCTTGTTAAGAATGCGACTAGCATATGCAAGAACATGGGGTCTATATCCATCTACTTGCTGCATAAGTACAGCTCCAATACCTGTACCAGAAGCATTTGTACAAATAGTAAAGGGAAGGCTATAGTTTGGGAATGCCAACACAGGCACTTCAATAAGTGCAAGCTTCATGGAATCAAAACTTTCCTGATGAACATCACACCATTGGAAGGAAGTGTCCTTCTGAAGAGACATGTTAGAGGGGAAGCAATTGAAGCAAAATTCCTAATAAATGCAAGATAGTACCCTGCCAGACCAAGGAAGGTGTTCAAGTGGATCAAAGGCTTTAACAAGGGTGATGCAAACAAGGTCATCATATTAAAACAACAGGGCAGGACTTGCAGTAATTGTTATGAACTGGACAAATTTAGATTAAAAAAGGAAACAGGCAAGAATTGGTTTACTAATAGGGTGGTCAACAAATGGAATAAACTTAGTAACCATGTAGTAAGCGCTGAAACTATCAGTTGTTTTAAGAAATGATTAGAGAACTTTATGGATGGGGATGGCAGGTGGTGATGGATACGGAGCTGCCTAGTGTAGGCCTTATGGTCTCTTGCAGTCTCCTTCATTCTTATGTTCATATGCTCTTTATACAGCCATACCTTGATACACTCAACACATGGTTTATTACAAAGAGACTTAAAGTAGCCCTAGCCAAATCTACAGCAACACTTCTCACCAACTGGACAAAAGAACACAAATACATTCCTCAACTCTATGTCAACAACACTTTGATACCACACACACACACCCTGAAAATTCTTGGTGTAACATACGATACATCCATGTCATTTAAACAACACATCACAAATATAAAAAATAAATGCACACCTAGACTCAATGCACTTAAATCAACCACTGGAACAACATTTGGACAAAACAAAGAAACTAATACTACAATATACAAACAATGCATATGCTCAGTGATGAATTATGTGAGTCCAGCATGGGCACCTAATCTCAGTGAGACACACCTCAACACCCTTCAGACCATACAAAACAAAGCATTAAAAACAATTACAGGCTGCTCATACACAACACCTACAGACCACCTACACTATAAAACAAAAGTCCTCAAAGTCAAAGATCACCTTGACATGAGAGGCACACAAACACTTGCTGCAGCCTCCACAAACACATCACACCCACTACACTACATAGCAAACACCCACACACACACCAAGAAATATAAAAAAACACCCAAATATCTTTATCACACACAAATATTATCTTCTCTTCCTCCAAAACCATCAAATAGCCTCCGGGAACATGTACATAATCACATCACTCACTGTTCCATTAACACACTAAAAGACAACACATTGCTGCATGCCCCCCAGATATCATCCCTCTGAATCCTCTCTCCCACAAAAGGACAGAGTCCACCTGGCCAGACTGCGATGCGGCCACCACCCAGCCCTTCTAAACTACCATAAGAGACTGGATGACCGCATTGTGGACAAATGCCCAGGATGTATCACTTCACCCCATACTATTCAACATGTCATGGAAGACTGCATTATACACAATCACACATGCAAACAACACACCATACACTCCATAAAGGATTTGTAGGAAAACTCCATTTCGGCTGCGGCATTCCTTGGGGAAACGGAACTGCTCGGACAGACAGTCTAGGGAACGACAACAACAACAACATGACCTAGGAATTGGATGCTAGACTTAAGAAAAGACTGCTTGGGCAAATTGAGTTTTAATCCAACATCAGCAAACTGTTGCAAGACCATGGACAACTTATTGAAGTGGCTCTCCACATCCTTGGAAACTAAGATTAAATCATCCTGATAAACAAAAAGTCTGTTGCCTACTAGGCCATGAAAAATGGAGTTAATCAAGTGCTGGTAAGTCAAGGGAACATCCCGCAACCCCATGGGGCAACAAAGCCATTCATAATGTGCATAAGGAGTAGAGAAGGCCGTGACCTTACAAGACTTCTCCTCCAGGGGTATCTCTCAAAAACCCACTTTCAAGTCTAAGGTGGTAAACATTGTATTACTAGTGCCAATGGTCTGGAGGTCACTTGATATAGGGAAAGGGTAATGGTCTGGAATAGTGACCTTGTTAACTAACCCATAATCAATAACAGGATGAAAAGATCCATCCTTCTTAGGCACCAGGAGTGGCAAGTTCCACTCTGAGTGAGACTCTTGTGCAATGCCTTCATGCAACATGTTGTCAACCAAGGACTGTGCCATAAGCCAACGAGAGTGAGGCAACCTGTAAAAGGGAACATAAATAGGATGAGCACCTGGCTGAAGATCAATTCTATGAACCACATGATCTGTAAGTCCTAATGGATCACCAGTCAATGCCAAAGCCTGATGGTGGGTCACTAACAGTTCAGTGAGACGAGGCGTCTCATCAGGAAAATCAATCTCTCCCTACAAATGTTACAAATTTGGAGGCCAAGTGAGCTGTGTCACTTGCTTGTAGAGACTGTAACACAGAAGCTGCAATGATAAGAGGTGAATCCTGGAAAGCATCAACATCAACTAAGTGACTACCAGGAGAGAGAGTGATAAGAGCATCTGTGATGTTGGTTACCATAGCTGTGGTAACATGATACTTGCAAATAGTGGAGAGAGTCTCTTCCAAACCAGGTTGAGATAAAATGTCAGACCCAATTGGAGCACCTGAAATGCGCACTGGAACACGAACTGCACTTGAAGGTCTAATACGATGCTCTCATACAACAACAGCAGCACAAGAAAGAATAGGAGAGTTAAAGTGAGGAGGTCCCTTCAAAGGTAACTGAATGACCTGATCATGCACAGGAGGGGAGTCACAAATGGAAAATGGCCTATCTGCTGCAGGAATAACAAAATTACAGAAAGTCACTACACGGCGACTAGGAGATATATCAATGCCATGTGCTGGAAGAGCATCGATGCCCAAGAGGCAGTCACACATAAGTGCAAGACCAGATACAACAGCAAAAGTGACATGGAAAACTGTAGCATGTGAGGAAAACCTTAAGGGAATGTGAGCAGACCCAAGAATAGGGAAAGGAGAACCTTGTACAGAATGCAAACTATTACAAAAAGGAGATAAAGGGAGATTGTACAAATACCAGAGAGTATAAGACTACATTCTGCACCAGTATCTACAGTGACTGAAATAGGTGTATTCTCTTTAAGAAATTGGAAGGTAACTGAGAAGACTCAGCAACCACTAAGGGGATGATCTGTGACCTAATATTACCCATCAAACTTTTGGGTTGTGAAATGGGCCCCTGTGAAAATGGGATGGAGATTGTCTAGGCTGATGAGAAGTCTCAGTTCTAAATTTCAAAACCTTGAAACACTGATCAGTCAAGTGTTTACAATGACCATGGATATGACAGTAGCTAAGCTTACCCTACATGCATCACATTAGAAGAAACACCTGATGCATTCCTACAGACAGGGAACTGCCTTGACTTGTGTGCATGATGCTTACAACAAAAACAAAAATCACTTGTTACAATATGTACATGTGAGTACAGGAGGGGTAAATGTAGAGGAAGGGGAACTGTGAGTAGGAATTGAAGACTGAGGGGGTGGAGGAGGAAAACTAGGAACATTGGCATGTTGCTGAACATTGCTAATACACAAGGAGCCAGAAGGCACTTCCCTAAGTTTACATGAAAGCTTTGTTGTGAAAGATAGTAGGGTCTCATCTGTCTTATAGCTGAAAGAAAAGGTAGCTCTCCTCTCACAAGGTGCTAAGAAAATGAGGTATAAAAGAAACCCCAAAATAAGGCAGAACCTATCTAAAGTGATATGCTATGATCAACCCACTCTGAATGAGAGAATCCAAGGCTTCAACTACAATTTTGCTGACCTGGGCCTGAGCACGTCTATAGTCAAGAGTGCCCAATCTGGATGTAAGAATATCAGCCAGCTTAAAACACTATTGAAAGGAGTTGCCTACTGGGGTATCAGGATTATTTTTTAAGGAAATTAGACTTAAATAGATCATAATTATAATCCAAAGACTTGGGGTTGAAACATGAAGCAGATAACATCACAGAAGCCTAAGAATTAAGCACAAGCTGTGACTTCACAAAAGAAATTTTCTCAGACCCCATTGAAACATTAGTATTTACAATACAATCTTTGCACTGGTGAATAAAACCAATTTCTTTATATTGGGTTCATCACCAGAAAATTTAAAAACAGAAGAGAAGGATCCTGATGTAATAATGTGAAGGTATGAGCTATTATGGCAGATGGATTTGTGGAATGAAGAAAGGACGGTACCTTCTGTTTAGACATATTGAAAGAGGGATCAAATAACCCACTCCATAGTAACATCAAAGCCAAAACAAAGAAAATACAAACAGTTAATTAATAATGGTGAACTCAATGAATTACTCCTCGAATTGGAAGATGACTTGAAAGAACGTAAACAATAATATTTGTTCTGATACACAAAGCAAAAGTTATTAATACAACTGTTCACATTTAAGGCACATGAATACACTACACTGTGAATCACAATTACAATATTTACAATGAAAGAATTGTAGGAAAGTAAATATCTTATTAACAAAGAAAACCTGACTGTCATGATGGAAACAAAAATGGCCGCCAAGGCAACATGCCTGGCCAGAAATGTAATTATATTAATTCACTATACATACATACATATACCAAGGCTTTTTTCCCCCTTACCAGGGGGGTAGCCAAAAAGGACAAGGCACAAAAACATTCCCACCCATTTCATCCCCAAAAACACTCCACACCCCTCCACCCTCCCTCCCATCTTAGCACCTCCTAGATGACGGGTCATCCCTGCACCCTGTCCACTGCCCTGGGTCAGAAGCAGTGTCGCAGGACACAGCACATCCACAGCAAGGCCGCTTCATTAAATCGGCGACCCCTCCTCTCCGTCCCCCCATATAAAGGAGAGGACGGGGAGAAATCCCTTCGGGCTGCGTCAAAAATTTTTGCTCACACACACTACCTCACCCCCATTCCCCCGTCCAATCCACCTCATGCATCACAACATCATCCATATACAACCATTCTCCATTCATCCCTGTCTTCTGTCCTCTCCCGTCCTTCCTCAACCGACATTCCCCTCTTCCCCAAAGCCCCCTTCACCCCATCCATCCATCTCATCCTAGGACGTCCCCTCATGTTCACTCCCTCCACCTCTGCCTTCCATACCTCCTTTACTAGTCTTTCTTCACTCATTCTTTCTATGTGTCCAAACCATCCTAATACTCTTTCATCCACCCTATCTCCCAGCTCCTTTTCCACCCCTGTTCTCCTCCTCACCTCCTCATTTCTCACTCTATCTAGCCTAGTAACCCCCATCATACTTCTCAGGCACTTCATCTCAAACACATTCAAGTTCCTTCTCTCTTCCTCTCTCATGTTCCATGTTTCTGCTCCATATAGTGCTGTTGGCACAATCACTCCTTCATACAGTCTCCTCTTAGCATCCATTCCCAGATTCCTATTTCTCATTACATTTTTTAAACCACCAAGGCATTTACTCGCTTCTCTCAATCTACATTCTACCTCCACCTTCACTCCACCCTTTCCTGCCACATTTGCACCCAAATATCTAAAACTATCCACTTCCTCCAGTTGCTCTCCCTTAATGCTCACTTCCAGATTACTGCCACTTTCACCCCTTGTACATCTCATCACCTTACTTTTACCCACATTTATCTTCAGCTTTCTTCTATCACACACTCTCCCAAACTCTGTCACCAGCTTCCTCAATCCCTCCTCCGATCCTGCCACAAGCGCAGTGTCGTCCGCAAACAACAGCTGGCTCACCTCCCACTTTTCTCCATTTTCCTTAACCATCTCCAATCCCTGACTCACTACCCTTGCATTCACCTCTCGCACCACCCCATCCATGTATAAGTTAAACAGCCAGGGTGACATAACGCATCCCTGACGAAGTCCCACCTTTACCTCAAACCGCTCACTCTCTCCATTTCTAATCCTGACACAAGCTCTACTACTCTCATAAAAACTCTTGACAGCTCCCAGAAGCTTTCCTCCTATCCTGTATATCTGCATAACCCCCCACAGTGCTTTTCTGTCTACCCTGTCGTAAGCCTTTTCCAGATCCATAAAGGCCCAGAAAACATCCTTCCCCTTACCTATAGCTTTCTCACATATCTATCTTACCACAAAAATCTGATCTACACAACTCCTACCTGTCCTAAACCCACACTGTTCCTCACCAATTACTCCCTATGTTCCTGTCCTAATCCTCTCAATCATGACCCTCCCATAAGCCTTCCCAACTGCATTCAACAAGCCAACCCCTCTGAAACTACTACACTCACACTTGTCCCCCTTTCCCTTGTAAAGTGGAACTATACACGCACTCCTCCAGTCCTCTGGCACTCTACCTTCTCTCCAGCAAACATTAAATAACCTCACCAACCAGTCCACCATCACTATACCTCCTTTTTTAAGACATTCTGCATGGCATCCATCCAGACCAGGTGCCTTACCTGCTTTCATCATCTTAACTGCTGCCTTCACCTCATCCTTCCTTATTTCTCCTCCATTTTCCTCACTCATCACTCTCATTTTCTTAGCATTTCCCACTGCAGCTATCTTTCCCTCCCTATCCTCCTTCACATTAAGCAACTCCCTAAAATATTCTACCCATCTTCCCCTTACTGCCTTCTCCTCCATTATCATCTCTCCATCTGCACCTTTTACCTTTTCTTCTCTACTTGATTCGCCTCCTCTTCCTCTCTTAATTTCTTTCCAAAACATCTTTTTATTACTTTCAAAATTTTCTGTCATACTCTTACCCCATTTCACATCTGCTCTCCTCTTTGCCTCCTTTACCTTTTTCTTTACTTCTCTTTTCTTTTCCCTGTACGTCTCATATGACTCCCTCGTCCTACTTTGTAACCAATCTGTGAAAGCTCGCTTCTTCTCTTCTACAACCTTCTTCATTTCCTCATCCCACCATTCACTACCCTTCCTTCTATTTCCTCCTGACCTTCTTGTTCCACACACCATCCTTGCACACTTTGTGACTCCCTCCTTGAACCATCCCCATTCCTCCTCCACACCTACCTCCACTCTATCCTTCACTCCCTCCCACTCCTCCTTCAGCTTCCTCTTGTACTCCTTCTCCTTTTCCTCTTCGTTTAGAGAGTTCACTCTAAGCACCTCCCTACCTTCTTGTCCCTTTCCTCTTCCTCCATCTGTCCTCCACTCTCAACTTACCTTCCACCAGAAAATGATCTGATATTCCCCCACCCTCTCCCCTTAGCACATGTACATCCCTAACTCTTCCTATCATAATCCTATTTACCACTACATAGTCCATTAAAGCTCTATCTACCACCTTTCCCTCCACCACCCTCTCCCATGTGTACTTATGCTTGACTTTCTTCTGAAACACTGTATTTGCTATCATCAACTCTCTTTCTAATTCACTATAACCACAATATAATATGGCATTGGATGCAGAAACAATGAAAAAAATAGTACAAGCCTGAGTACAATGAGAAACATTAAAAAGGACCAGTCACTAGAGAAAGCAGCAAACGTAATTCACTGGCCAACAGGATTGCACAGAGATATTATTATTTAGAAATCCTGGTCCATCCAGCTCCAGATTTACAAACAACGCACTCAGGAACAAGAGGCAGTCCAGTGGCAAACAGAGAGGGCTATGGTATAAAGTTCAGAGCAGACACATTGTCAAATGGAAATCCACGCAGGACAAATATATATATATATATATATATATATATATTTATATATATATATAATAAAAATAGATAAATGAATAAATAAAAAAATAAAATAAAATCACTTTGTGTGTCCAAAGAAAACTGTTCCTGCTCCAAGCATGCAAAATTATATTTCAAGTCATAGGTATTAATTGGTCTAATGGCACTGAATAAAATCACCTGGGTGACCTGGCTGCTAAAGAAAGGGGAAAAAGGGAGGAAAAAAAACAACATGATACCACGAAACTGGCTAGCCAGAAATTTTGAATGTTGAAGTTCAAAATAGCACCTGAAATATGAAAAGCACAAAGAAACATTTACAATATAGTTTTAAGCTGCCACCATATGTACAAGGGTGGCTAATGAAATAATACTAACAATGTTAGATATTGTATTAATCACTTAAATAAGCACTACAACCAAAAGCATGCATATGCTTCAAGGGTAATCGAAAACTGGTTGGGGATGCTACTTAGGTGGGAAAACTCTCAAGTGAGTGAACAGAACACTTGGTTCTTACAACATACATACAATATACAATAATAGATATACACTTCAAGTACATCATTACATGAGGTTAACACATTGTAAAGTTCAAATTGTGAATAAGAGGAACCTAAGTCTTTAATGCAATGCGGTGTCACTATCTATATGAATAAGTGTGTGTTCGAACATGTTCTGTATGATAAAACAGGTTTCAGTTATTTTATGTAAATTTATTATCATGGTAAAATTATCATCTGAATGACTAAAGTTTCCATGTATACTATATTCCACAATCATAAATCCACTTTCTATTTCCTACAAAATCTTACATCTCAGAAAAGTCCCCATCTATCAACTGGAAGCTATTTTGATTCATTTCAGCAGTTTTTGCTTGGTGCTATGTTATTTTCCACCTAAATATCTGCTTGGGAATAAAACTCTGCATGTGATACAGTGTTAACTATCTTGATAAGTTTCTCACTTTTACACCTGCAGATACATGGTATGGCGTGAGACATTATCATCCACAGCAACCTTAGGATTCCGTATAGAGGGAGTCCGAAGAGGGGATGGCACTTCAACAAAAGACTTCAAGACCACAAGAACGAGAGAGCAGGTTTCCCAGGCTATTAAAGGATTTGTGGAAGGTTACCCACATGCAGTAGTAAGTGATTTCAGGTGATAGCATGTTAGGAAGAGAACACTTGAAGTACACAAACACACACACAAAATTATGGGGTCCACTTGAAGTCATACAGAAATAAGGAAGACCCAACAAATTATAGACCGGTGCCCCTAACGAATACAATAGTTAAAATTTGTGAAAGAATCATCAAAGATAGATGGACAAAATATCTGGAGGAGAATAATGTACTGAACCCGATGTAATTTGGATTTAGAGAAGGAAGATCATATACCACTAATTTAATTTGTTTCTATTTAAGATTGATAGATATATTGCAAGAAAGAGATGGCTGGGCAGACTGTGCCTTCCTGGACTTACAAAAGGCATTTGATAAGGTACCACACAGAAAATTACTATATAAACTGGAAAAAATAGGAGGTATACATAGAAAACTATTGAATTGGATGGAGGACTTCCTACAGGGAAGAAAAATGAGAGTGGTACTCAGAGACAAATATTCAAAATGGGAAGAAATGAGTAGTGGCATCCCACAGGGGTCAGTACTAGCTCCGATAATGTTTGCTATATATGTAAATGACATGGACAAAGGCATTGAAAGTTACATGAACTGCTTTGCAGATGACGCAAAATTATTAAAGAGAATAAACTCTGAAATAGACTGTGACTCATTACAGAGTAATCTGAACAAAGTCTCAGAGTAGGGCAAGAGATAGGAAGTAGAATTTAACATCAAGAAGTGCAGTATAATTGAATTTGGAAAAAGCAAGAAGAGAATATCAGGACAGTATAGAATTGATGGAAAAGAAGTAAAGAAAGTAAATTCTGAAAGGGACCTAGGAGTAATCATCACCAAAGACATGTCGCCAGATAAACATATAAATAAAATAGTCGGAGAAACATACAATTTGTTGAGATCAATAAAGGTGGCCTTTAAATACCTGGATAAGGAAATGATTAAGAAAAGATTACAAACACTGATAAAGCCAAAACTAGAATGTGCAGCACTGATATGGTCACCCAGTACAAAAAAGAATATAAGAAAATTAGAAAGAATACAAAGAGCAACGACAAAGGTGGCCCCAACACTTTCAAACCTGACATATGAACAAAGATTGACCGAACTGGAATTGCCGACCCTGGAACAAAGAAGAGAACGAGGTGACCTACTAACCATATACAGAATTATGAAAGGGAAAGAACGCCTCGATAGAGAGGACTTATTAAAGTGAGACAGAGGAAAAACAAGAGGACATGCAATGAAACTCAAAAAGGACAACTACAGAAGAGACCTGAAAAAGAACAGCTTCCCACACAGTGATAGATATATGGAACAAATTGGACGAAAAAATAGTGTGTGCAAACACAATACAAGAATTTAAGAACAAACGTGATCTTGCGAGATACAAAAACATCTGCAAAGTTCATGTAACATTCCACACCTTTGGACATGTCATTCACTTAAATAGCAAACATTATTGGAGCCAATAGTGATACTTGTGGAACTCCACTTATCTCCTCTTCCCAAATAGAACTCGTCTCTGAGCACAACCCTCATTTTTCTTCCAGGCAAAAAGTCCTCCATCCATTTCATTAGTTTTCCTTGTATCCCTCCAATGGTTTCGAGTTTTCTTAATAGTTTTTTGTGTGGAACTTTATCAAAAGCTTTACAGAGATCTAGGAAAACACAATAAGCCCATCCATCCCTTGTACGGTATTATGTGTAGTGGTCTTGAGTAAAAACAGATCAAATTTATGGTTCATGATCTCTGTCTAAATCTAAATTGTCTTGGATTTAGGATCTTGTTCTGCAGATGTTTTATCCATCTACTTTTTATAAAAAAAAATTCACAAATTTTGGCTACTGTGCTTGTAAAGGAAACCGGTCTGTAATATGTTGGGTCTTCCTTGTTTCTTCCTTTACAAGTTGGTATATCAGCATTTTCCCAGTAATATGGTATTTTTCCTTCTTTGAACAACTTATCATGTTATATATTTTGTCTGTTAGTTTTTTACATTCTTTTAATATCCAATTTGCTATTTCATCTGGGCTGTGCAATTTCCTGACATCATTGTTCATTATTTGATCCATTTTTTCTTCCTGTATTACTTTTATTTCCCTTATGGGGGGGATTTAACTTCCCTCCCTTCATCCTGATGTTGCATTTTTTCTCTAGTGAAAATCTTGGAAGTGTTTGCTTATGACTTCCGCCATGTATTCCATATTCCCTTAGCACAGTTTCACTATTTCCTGCTTGTTTTTTAGTTTACCATTCACATACCTATAGAATAGTTTTGGTTGTTACATTCTTCTACTATGTCCTTTTCATAGTTTCTTTTTTCTTCCCTGTGTATTTTTACTTGTTCATTCCTCTGATTAATATACGAGGCATGCTTTTTATCTAAGTATCTTTTTGAAATTCCGCCATTGTGGCGCTGTGGTCGGCACTTGGTGTATGTGTGTTGTGTACCACTATCTCTTGGCTAGCCACAGCTACCATTATGGAATCATCTGATCGTGTTTAAGTTTGTTTGTGAGTATTTGATATGCCTCCTCCAATTGAGAATGCTGCCGACTGTGAAATACGAACTGTGATTTGTTTTCTTACTGCCAAAGGTGTGAAAGCAGCTGAAATTCATTGTCAGATCAGTGAATTGTATGGAGAAAATATTATGAGTGATGGGATGGTGCGGAAATGGGTGAGAGCTTTTAAAGATGGCTGTACAAATGTGCATGGTTTGGTGCAGAAAGTTGATGAAAAAATGAAAAAACAGACGCTTTATGATTTTGTCATTATCTGATTAGTTTCCTGAAGTGTCAAGAAGCGTGGTTTATGAAATTGTGACAGAACACTTAAACTATCAAAAGTTATGTTCACGCTGGGTACTAAAATGACGATGATGTCAAAACGGTCGTGTTGCAGTAGTCCTCTAATCAGGCAGCAGATTTCTATGAGGATGGTATTCAAAAGCTGGTTGTACAATATGCCTTAATACTGGTGGAAATTATGCTGAAAAGTAGATTACAGTACAGGCTTTCCTGTAAAAATAAAATTGTTACAAAAAGTCTACTCGTTTCATTTTTATTTCAAAACTGTACTTACTTAAAAAACGCACCTCATATATTTTCCACTTTCCAGGTGTTTTGTCTTTTCTCCATCTTTTACAAGCTTTATCTCTTCTAGCTTTTGCTTCACTGCACCTTTTATTAAACCAGTATTAAATATACACCTTTTCCTGTTTTTGCTTTGGGACATATTTATCCACTCCTTCTTTATAGATTTTAATAAGAATCATCCATTTTTTTTCCACTTGTGTTTCTTCCTTCTAGAGTTTTTCCCAGTTCATTTAAGAAAAAAATTCTTAAGTTTCTCTAAGTCTGTTTTACTATACATCTGTCTTCCCTTTCTGTGTTTCTCATTTCTCTTTATATATATTTCCTCCTTTAGTTCTAACTCGCGTAGTATGTGGTCATTCTTCACAATTGGTGTCTTGTATTCAATTTTGTCTACTATTTCAGGTTCCGATGTAAATAATAAATCTAGCCTCAACAGTTTTTTGTGTGTGTTTATTTACCTAGTTGTACCTAGTTATATTCTACAGGAAGGGGAGCTATTTACCTAGTATGTACCTAGTTGTATTTTGCGGGAAGGGGAGCTACACTCGTGGTATCCCGCCTTTACATCTTGCAGTGTCTACTTTGCTCTTAAACTCATGAATGGTTTTTGTGCGCACTATTTCATTGTCCAATTTGTTCCAAGTGTCCACCACTCTATGTGGAAAACTGTTTTTCTTCAGATCTCTTCTGTAGCTATGTTTTTTATTTTCTTTCCATGTCCTCTTGTGCTTCTCTTGTCCCAGTTTAACAAGTCCTCTCTATTGAGTATTTCTGTGCCCTTCATGATTCTGTAGGTGGTCAGTAGGTCACCTCTCTCTCTTCTTTGCTCTAAAGTCAGTAACTCCAGTTTAGCCAATCTATCCTCATATGCCAAGTTTACAAGTGCAGGTGCCATTTTTGTTGCTGCTCTCTGGATTCTTTCTATTTTCTTTATATTCTTTTTGGTACTGGATGACCACAATGTTGCCGCATATTCTAGTCTAGGCCTTATCAGTGTGACCAATATTTTTTTTAATAATTTCTTTGTCCAAATATGTAAATGCCACTTTTATTGATCTTAGCAAGTTGTAGGATTCTCCGACAATTTTGTTTATTTGTTTATCATAGGACAAGTCGTTTGAGATGATTACACCCAAATCTTTTTCGGATCTCTCCTTCTTTACCTCCTTGGTTCCAATTTTATATTGTCCTGATATTCTGTTTTTGCTTTTTCCAAACTCCATTATGCTACACTTGTTAATATTAAAGTCTACTTCCCATTTCTGACTCCATTTCCATACCTTATTCAGGTCTTCCTGCAATGATTTGCAATCCTTTTCATTTTTTACTTTCCTTAACAGTTTGGTGTCATCTGCAAAGAAGCTCAAGTAACATTTCACATCATCCATGTCATTCACATAAATAGCAAACATTATAGGAGCCAATACAGATCCTTGCAGTACTCCACTGATCACCTCTTTCCAACCTGAATATTTTTCTCTGAGCACTACTCTCATCTTTCTACCAAACAGGAAGTCCTCCATCCATTTTAGTAGGTTTCCTTGTATCCCTCCTATATGTTCCAGTTTTTTTTTTTAATAATTTTCTCTGTGGTACTTTGTCAAAAGCTGACCATCCATTCCTTTCTTGCACTATGTCTATTACATGAGTAGAAACATATCAAGTTTGTGGTACATGATCTTCCTTGTCTGAACCCAAATTGTCTTGGGGTTTATTATATTGTTATCTTCCAGGTGTTTTACCCATCTATTCTTGATGATTTTCTCACAAATTTTGGCTATAGTGCTTCTTAGTGAGACTGGCCTGTAGTTGGTTCTTCCTTGTTTCCTCCATTATATATTGGTACAATGTTAGCATTTTTCCAGTCTTTTGGTATTTTTCCTTCTTTAAGTGAGCAACTTATTATGTTATGTATTTTGTCCATTAGTTCTTCTTTGCATTCCTGTAGAATCCAATCTGCAATTCCATCCAGGCCATGTGATTTCCTGATGTCAAGATTTGACAGATGTTCCAATATTTCTTTTTGTGTTATTGTTATCTCGCAGCTATGCTTGTGGTGTCCCATCTTTGTATCTCGCAACACCCAGTTTGCTCTTAAATTCATGTATGGTGTTTTCACACACTATTGTCATCCAATTTGTTCCAGACATCTACTATTCTGTGTGGAAAGCTGTTTTTTTTTTAGGTGTCTTCTATAACTGTCCTTTTTGAGTTTCTTTTTATCTCCCCTTGTTTTTCTTCTACCCCAATTTAATAAATCTTCTCTATCAAGGACTTCCATGCCTTTCATAATTCTATAAATGGCCAACAGATCATCTCTTTCTCATCTTCGTTCCAGTGTTGGTAATTCCAGTTTAGACAATCTTTGCTCATATGTCAATTTTGAAAGTGTTGGTGCCATCTTTATTATTGCTCTTTGGATTCTTTCTCTTTTCCCTATATTCTTTTTTGTATTGGGTGTCCATAGTGTCACTGTGTACTCCACTCTTGGTCTTATTAGTGTGACTAATATTTTGTTTACCATTTCTTCGTCCAAGTAATTAAAAGCCACCTTTATTGATCTTAATAAATTGTAGGATTCTCTGACTATTTTGTTTATCTGTTTGTCTGGGGACATGTCTTTGGTGATGATTACTCCTAGGTCCTTTTTGGAACTAACTTTCTTTACTTCCTTTGCACCGATTTTATATTGTCCTGATATTCTTTTTTTTTTTTTTTTTTTTTTACTTTTTCCAAATTCCATTATACTACATTTCTTAATGTTGAAGTTCATTTCCCTTGTCTGACTCCATTCCCAGACCTTGTTGAGATCTCTCTGTAGCAATTCATAATCTTTTTCCATACTTTCATAGTTTTGTGTCATCTATAAAGAAGTTCATGTAACATTCAACACCCTCATCCATGTGATGTACATATATAGCAAACATTATCGGAGCCAGTACTGAGCCCTGTAGGACTTCACTTATAATTTCTTCCCAAGTAGAATTTTTGTCTCTGAGCACCACTCATTTTTCTTCCATGCAAGAAATCTTCCATCCATTTCAATATTTTCCTTGTATACCTCCTATTGTTTCAAGTTTTCTTAATAATTTTTTGTGTGGTACTTTATCAAACACCTTTGTAAATTCAGGAAAGCACAGTCTGCCCATCTGTCCCTTTCTTGTATTATATCTATTAACCTTAAATAGAAACATAAAATTTGTGGCACATGACCTTCCCTGTCAAAATCCGAATTGTCTCAGATTCAGTATATCGTTTTCTTCCAGATGTTTTGTCCATCTACTTTTGGTATCCTTCTCACCAATTGTGGCTATTGTATTGTGCATGTGTATTTGCCTAGTTGTATCTTACTGGAAGGGAAGCTAAATTCTTGTTGTCCCATTTCTGTATCTCTCCATATCTCTCCTCTTAGATTTGTGTATTGTTTTTGCACACACTATTGTTTGATCTATTATGTTCCATACATCCACCACTCTGTGGGGAAAGCTGTTCTTTTTCAGGTCTCTTCTGTAACTGTCATTTTTTAGCTTTCTTCCATGTCCTTTTGTGTTTCTCTTATCCCAATTTAATAAGTCTTCTATATCAAGGACTTCTATACCTCTCATAATTCTGTAGATGGTCAACAAGTCACCTCTTTCTCTTCTTTGTTCCAGAGTCAGTAATTCTAGTTTTGACAATCTCTCTTCATATGACAGTTTTGATAGTGTTGGGGCCATCTTCGTAGTTGCTCTCTGGATTCTCTCAATTTTTCTTATATTCTTTTTAGTACTGGGTGACCATAGTGTCACTGTGTACTCCAATTTTAGCCTTATCAATATGATAAGTATTTTCTTTATCATTTCTTCATCCTTACGTAAAAGCCACTTTTATTGATCTTAGCAAGTTATAAGTTTCACCGACAATTTTGTTTATTTTTTTGTCAGGGGACATATCCTTTCTGATGATTACTTCCAAGTCTTTTTCAGATCCCACTTTCTTTACTTTCTTTGCACCAATTTTATATTGTTCTGGTATCCCTTTTTTTTTTTTATACTTTTTTCCAAATTCCATTATGCTACATTCTTAATGTTGAAGTCCATTTGCCATCTCTAACTATTCCCAAACCCTGTTTAGATCTCTCTGCAGTGAGTTGCACTCCATTTCAGTACTCACTTTCTTTAACAGTTTTGCATCATCTGCAAAGAAGTTCATGTAACATTCCACACCCTTGTCCATGTCATTCACATAAATAGCAAACCTAGTTGGGGCCAGTATCCTTGTGGAACTCCTCTAATCACCTCTTCCCAATAAGAACTCTTATATCTGAGCACTACCCTCATTTCTCTTTCTTGCAAAAAGTCCTCCATCCATTTCATTAGTTTACCTTGTATCCTAACTATAGTTTCCATTTTTTTTTTTATTAGTTTTTTGTGTGGAAACTTGTCAAAAGCTTTTGTAGATCTAGGAAAGCACAATCAGCCCATCCATCCCTTGAGTCTTGAGAAAACATATCAAATTTGGGGTACATGATCTTCCCTGTCTCAATCTGAATTGTCTCTGATTTAGTATATTGTTTTCCAGATGTTTTATTCATCTACTTTTTATAAATTTTTCTCAAATTTTGGCTACTGTGTAAGGAAAACTGGTCTGTAATTTGTTGGGTCTTCCTTATTTCCTCTTCTTTTGTGTATTTACCTAGTTGTATTTACCTAGTTTTATTATATGGGAAGGGAAGTTATGCTCGTGGTGACCCATCTTTGTATCTTGCAACATCTAGTTTGTTCTTAAATTCTCATATGGTGTTTGCACACACTATTGTTTCATCCAATTTGTTCCAGACATCCACCACTCTGTGGAAAGCTGTTTTTTTTCAGATCTCTTTTATAATTATCCTTTTTGAGTCCCCTTATTTTTCTTTTATCCCACTTTTAATAAGTCTTCTCTATCAAGGACTTCCATCCCTTTCATGATTCTGTAAATGGACAATAGATTGCCTCTTTCTCTTCTTTGTTCCTGGTTTGGTAGTTCCAGTTTAGACAATCTTTGCTTGTAAGTCAATTTTGAAAGTGTTGGTGCCATTTTTGTCTTTGCTCTTTGGATTCTTTCTATTTTCCTTATATTCTTTTCTGTACTGGGTGTCCATAGTGTCACAGTGTACTCCAATCTTGGTCTTATCACTGTGACTAGTATTTTCTTTACCATTACCTCATCCAAGTAATCAAAAACAACCTTTATTGATTTTAGTAAATTGTAGGTTTCTCTGACTATTTTGTTTGTCTGCTTGTCTGGGGACATATCTTTGGTAATGATTACTCCTAGATCTTTTTCGGAACTAACTTTCTTTACTTCCTTTGTACCAGTTTTATATTGTCTTGATGTATATATATATATATATATATATATATATATATATATATATATATATATATATATATATATATATATATATATATATATATATATACATATATAATATATATATATATATATATATATATATAATATATATATATATATATTACTTTTTCCAAATTCCATTTTACTACATTTCTTAATGTTGAGGTTCACTTCCCATATCTGACTCTATTCCTAGACCTTGTTGAGATCTCTCTAGCAATTCACAATCTTTTTCTGTACTTTAGTAGCTTTGTGTTGTCTGCAAAGAAGTTCATGTAACATTCAACACCCTTATCCATGTCATTTACATATATAGCAAACATTATTAGAGCCAGTACTGAACCCTGTAGGACTCCACTTATCATTTCTTCCCAAGTAGCATTTTTATCTCTGAACACCACTCTCAATTTTCTCCCATGCAAGAAATCTTCCATCCATTTCAATAGTTTTCCATGTATACTTCCTATTAATTTGAGCTTTCTTGATAGTTATATGTGTGGTACTTTATCAAATGCTTTTTGTGTGTTTGTGTGTGTAAATGTATATGTATATTACATATGTGTATATACACATATACACTAATTATCTGGATTTATTAATCTTATTTTTCTTTATTCAGGAGATTTATATCCAAAGGCTTAAATCCATCAGATCAGTTCTACTCAAATCATCATTCTTTAAGACACATGAGGTATGTTACTCATTTAATTAATAAATATGATATAAATATATATATATATATATATATATATATATATATATATATATATATATATATATATATATATATATATATATATTTGTTTTTAGCTAGTGTGTTAAAGATAGTAGGATTTTTATTATTATTATGATTATATTTACTTTGTTATAAATACAATACTGCAGTCTTTGAATATTTTAAACAATGTATGATAGACAAGACAGTGTTTCAAGTTGATATGTATGCTTGTCAGTTTGATGAAATAATTTAGTTTTGGCTTATATTCATGGGACATATATTATTCTCAGTTAAAGTGTTTTTCTCTTTCCTTAAGGAAAGAAAAAATCTTATATGTATATTCTTGTCCTTCAACAGTTTATTGGAAGTTCACTGTTGTTTGTTCACAATGAATCATCGGCATCTGTGTGGTTAATTGACTTTGCTAAGACAATGCAACTTCCTGAAGGGGTAACTATTAATCACAGAAGTGTTTGGGTGGAAGGAACACACGAAGATGGCTACATGATTGGCCTAGACAATCTCATCGATCTTTTTGTCTCACTCGAATTAGCTACACATCACTCATCCTCGGATTCAAACAGGACACTTTTTGCATCGCCACCACCTGCATCCAGTTCAAACAATAAAGGTTCTAAGTCAGCAGGAAGTTAGTATTTATTCAGAAGACTTCTGTTCCAGCCTGAAGACAGCTTATTTGTGGCAACAAGAGTCTTATATCATAAATTACTGTAAGAGCACATTATTAGTACTGTATATTAAAGGTATAATATTTGTCACATTTTACAGTAATCTATTAAGTATCACTTATAATGACTGGCATTCAAAATGCAGACAAAACACATGCACACACATGGGACCTTACAAGTGTAGCTCCTTTCTTGTATGATACAAATAGTAAATAGATATATATGAATAAATATATATGTGTGTGTATGTCAGATTAGATAACTCTGCTGCTGGGAATTGAACCCTTGACTGCATCATTTCATCATTAAACAAAGATGCTATCATCACACCAGACAGGACATTAGAATGAATTTTTCGAAGCTTGTTCTCTACATTCCTCAATATCAACTTGCGTGGTATGGTATATAGACTTGTTTTGCTGAGTCTTTTATTCAAGAGATCTATGCACTTGTTGGATGGCTCTCCTGGATAAAGGACCTAGTGAAATAAGTCTACTTAATGCACTATATGACTTGATAGTGAGGAATTTATAGGACAAGTTCTGAAATATTCCTTCTAATGTCCTGCCTAGTGTGATGGTAGCATCCTTATATATATATATATATATATATATATATATATATATATATATATATATATATATATATAAATAATATATATATATATATGTCTCTATATATATATATATATATATATGTATTTACCTAGTTGTATTTTACGGGAAGGGGAGCTATGCTCGTGGTGTCCCGTCTTCATATCTCATTTTATCTAAACTATTTTTAAATTCATGTATTGTTTTTGCACACCACTTTCTCATCTAACTTGTCCAATTTTCTATTACTCTGTGAGGAAAGCTGTTCTTTTTCAGATCTCTTCTACAGCTGTCTTTCTTGATTTTCTTTCCGTGCCCTCTTGTATTTATCATCCCATTTTATCAGATTTTCTCTATCAATAATATCTATGCCTTTCATGATTCTGTAAATAGCTATCAAATCTCCTCTCTTCTTTGCTCTAGTGTCTGTAGTTCAAGTTTTGCTAGTCTCTCTTCATATGATAGTTTTGAGAGTGTTGGTGCCAATTTTGTAATTGCTCTTTGTATTCTTTCAAGTTCTTTTATATTTTTTTTTGTACTTGGTGACCACATCGTTGCTGCATATTCCAATCTTGGTCTTATCAGAGTGATTAGAATTTTCTTCACCCTTTCTTCATCCAGGTATGTAAATGCCACTTTGATTGTTCTTATTAAATTATAAGTTTCTCCAAAAATCTTATTTATATGTTTCTCAGGTGACATATTATTCATAATAATGACTCCCAGGTCCTTCTCATTTTCTACTTTTTTTATTCCTTCTTCTCCCAATTTATATGATCCTGTTATTCTCATTTTTGCTTTTTCCAAATTCCATTATACTACACTTTTAAGTGTTGAACTCCATCTCCCACTTCCTACTCCATTTCCATACTTTATTTAGATCACTCTGTAGTGACTCACAATCTTCTTCCGTGTTCACTTTTTTTAATAGTTTTGCATCATCTGCAAAGAAGCTCACATAACTTTCAATTTCTTCATATCATTAATATATATAGCAAACATTATTGGGGCCAGAACTGTTCCTTGTGGAACACCGCTTATTACGTCATCCCATTTTGAGTGTTTGTCTCTTATCACTACTCTCATTTTTCTTTCTTGTAAAAAATCTTCCATCCATTTAAGCAGTTTACCCTGTATTCCTCCTTCAGTTTCTAATTTCTTAACCACTTCAGTACGGGACTTAAATCTCGTGGGCAGCAGCCAATGCCAGCCGTATGACGTGTCGTAATAATACTCGCATCATAAAATATAGTCACGGCTTATATCGATCGTTCTCTCTTTCACCCGCGAATTTTGAAAACCACAGAGAATGGGATTCAGGGCGCATTTGGGAGAATGTAAAAACACAGGGGCGACTACAATAAATATAATGAAGACGCCGATATGGCAGCGTCGCGAATCCACTTGCTCCTCATGACGCCTACGTGTGCGGCACCGTATGGAAGGGGTTAAGCAACTTCTTATGTGGTACTTTGTCAAAAGCTTTTTTTAGGTCTAGAAATGCACAATCAGCCCATCCATCTCTTGTATTATATCTATTAGCCTTGAATAGAAACATATTAAATTAGTGACGCATGATCGTCCTTGTCTGCTGAATCCAAATTGCCTTGGATTTAGCACGCTGTTTTTTTCTAAATATTTTACCCATCTACTTTTGATAATTCTTTCACAAATTTTTGCTATTGTACTTGTTAGAGAGACTGGTCTATAGTTGGTAGGGTCTTCTTTATTTCCTCCTTTAAATATAGGTACTATATTTGCTTTTTTCCAATCTTCTGGAACTTTTCCTTCTTTCAAGGAACTATTTATTGTGCTATGTATTTTGTCTGCCAGTTCATTTCTGCATTCTTTCAAAATCCAGTTTGCTATTTCATCTGGTCCATGCGATTTTCTAACATCAAGATTACTCAAGTGTTTCATTATTTCATTCTTTGTTACTTCTATTTCTTTCATAGGGGGGACTTTCTCCTTCCATTCAATCTCTTCCGGTTGTTTATTCTCCCTTGTAAACACTGATTTAAAATGCCTGTTCATAATTTCCGCCATTTCTATTTCCTCAGTGTATTCAACTCCTCCTTGTCTTAATTTCTCCAAATCTTGTTTGTTTTTCAGTTTGTTGTTTACAAATCTGTAGAATAGTTTTGGTTGATCTTTACATTTTTCTATGACATCTTTTTCATATTCTCTCTTTTCCTCTCTGCACGCTTGTACATATTCATTTCTATAACAAGTATATATTTTCCATTTTTCAGGTCTTTTGTCTTTCTTCCATTTGGTCCAAGCTTTATCTCTTTTGTCTTTTAACTCCCTACAACTTTTGTTGTACCAGCACTTTACATATTCTTTTTCTTGTTTTTGTCTTGGGTCATACTTTTCCACTCCTTTTTTTTTTTTTTTTTTTTTTTTGTCAAAATATTCCATTTTTCTTCTACTGTTGTATCTTCTTTGCGTATTCTTTGCCAGTTTTCATTTTGGAAGAATTCTCTTATTTTATCAAAATTTATTTTTTCATATATCAATCTTCCTTTTCTATATTGTTCATTTCTTTTCATGTATTTTTTCTCATTTAGTTCTAGTTCTATCAATATGTGGTCACTTTTACTTATTGGTGCCTGGTATTCTATCTTTTCCACTATTTCAGGTTCTGATGTGATTATTAGGTCTAGTCTCGATGGTTCTTCTTCATTTCTATACCCAGTGTTCTCCTGAATCCATTGTGTCATTGTGTGGTCAATAATCATCTCAAGTAGAACATTTCCCCATGAGTCTTCTCCACCCTTTACGGTCATCTCTTCCCAGCAGATTTCTTTGCAATTAAAGTCGCCCATCATAACTATTCTTCCTCCATCTTCCATTATCTTGTTTAATGTTATTCTTGTGTCTTCTAACATGCTTTTATGTTCATTCTCTTCCCACAAGGCTGTTTTTGGGGGCACGTAGTTTATTCCAAACTTTCTGCTCTTCTTATCTCTGTCTTCAACTTCTATCATAATCATCTCTACTCTATTCTTTCCATATGTGACACTCTTCACATTTATATCCTTCTTAGTCAGGAACATAACTCCACCCCCTTGTTTTATCTCTTTGTTTCTAATCCAATAATTATATGCATTGTGTCCTATGCTGTTGGGTGGTAGTGAACCTTTTAATTTTGTGTCTACAAGTCCCATTATGTCCGGTTCTTTTTCCCTCAGACACTCGTTCAGTTCATTCAGTCCTGTTATTAATCCATCTATATTTGTGTAGGACACTTAACTTTCTGTTATTTCCATTGTATTCTCTGTTTCTTTTTTGTTTCTCTCTGTTATGGTCCATTTCCTCTATTTCATATTCACTACTCTCCAGTAGAATTCTTCTTTTTCTGACTCCATTCTGGTCTCGTTTTTTTCTTTAGCTTCTTTCCTTTTCATTTTTTCTTCCTCTCTTTCCTCTTTATTCATTTCTCTTTTTATCCATACCTTTTTATATTGTTCACTTGCTGCTAGCTTCCCTGTTTTTGCTAAGATATTCTCTGCTGTTGTTTGTGACCTGAATTTAATCTTAATTGGTCTGGTCTTATCTGTACTATATTTTCTGAGCCTAAACATCTCTTCGATTTGTTTCATGATTTCAGGTTCATCTTCCTGAACTAATTCTAGTAAGCTGCTTACTTTTTCTTTTTCCTCACTGATTCTTGAAGTTCTATCTAGGTTATGTTTCTCTTCCATTCCCAATATAATTATACATTTCTTTTTATCTGCTAAATCTTTTACTATATTCTCCTTCTGTCTCATCAATTTGATAACTGAGTTTTCAGTTTATTCTTTCATTTGCTGTTTGATTATGTCAGTAAATGCAACTTTACTGTTTTCCTGGATTTTTTCCAACCCTGTGCTTCTTTTGCTATGGCCTCTTTATTGTCTTTATTATTCCTCTTTAATTCTTCATTCTCCTCTTTTACTTTTTTTAACTGTCTTTTTAATTCTTCCATTTCATTAGTTAAGTTTTTGTTCGCCTTCTCTAGTTCTTCCAACTTTTCAACTCTCTGCACAATGTTGGTTACGTTACCGAACCTGTCTTCCCAATGTTCGATATCAAGTTTCTCCTCTAGTCTTTTCAATCGGGGGAGGTCGGTATCCCCCCCACCCTCATTAAATCCCTGGAAATTATTATCCTCACCTTCCCTTGTGCTGCTCTTATCTATATTTCTAATCTTTACAATTTTGTTAATCCCATCACCAGAATCATCGGTCCTTCGTTTGTTTACAAGATGTCTGGCCTCTTGGACCAAGTCCTCCCCTTCCTCATTTCCTTCCATTTCCCTCAGTAATCCCTCCCCTTCTCCTTTTTCCTCACTTTCCCACGACACCACGAGTTATCCCCTTCCCTGTAAATACAATAGGTACTTCCTTTGCGTTGAGGTCCACGAAAATTTCACTTTTTCTTCAGAACTCTAATCCTCACCGTCCATCCGACAAAAGTGTGTGTGCATGTGTGTGTGTGTGTGTGTATTTTTACCTAGTTGTATTTATAGTTGTGTGTGTGTGTGTGTATTCACCTTGGTCTTTCACCTTGGTCTTTGGATCACGTGCTGGACTCGTGATTGACAGCTATTTCCCTCAAGAGCTCAGAGCTCGTGTGACCGATCGATGGGTAATGCTGTGACCTTACAAGCACACACACCCCCAACTCCCCGCCCATGAGAGTTGGAGTAATAACTCAAAGCGCAGCGATACTGAAATTATTTCAGACCTGGGCAGGATTCGAACCAGGACCGCTGTAGTGACATTCAGGGACTCTATGAACTGTGCCACCAAGTCGTACTCGTATTTACTTAGTTTACCTAGTTGTATTTTACAGGAAGGGGAGCTATGCTTGTGGTGTCCTGTCTCCATATCTCGTTTTACCCAGACTGTTTTTAAATTTGTGTATCATTTTTGCACACACCACATTCTCATCTAACCTGTTACAAATGGCTATTATCCTGTGGGGAAAGCTGTTCTTTTTCAGATCTCTTTTATAATTGTCTTTCTTGATTTTCTTTCCATGTCCTCTTGTATCTCAACCATCCCATTTTATTAGAACCTCTCTATCAATAGTTTCTATGCCTTTCATGATTCTATAAATAGTTATCAAGTTTCCTCTCTCTCTTTGCTCTAATGTCTGTAGCTCAAGTTTTGCCAGCCTCTCCTCATATGATAGTTCTGAGAGTGTTGGTGGCAATTTTGTAATTGCTCTTTGTATTTTTTCAAGTTTTGTTATACATTTTTTTGTACTTGGTGACCACGTCATTGCTGCATACTCCAATCTTGGTCTCATCAAAGTGACTAGTATTTTTTTCACCATTTCTTTGTCCAGGTATATAAATGCCACTTGAGTGATCTTATTAAATTATAAGTTTCTCCAAAAATTTTGTTTATGTTTCTCAGGGGACATATTATTTATGATAATGACATCTAGGTACTTCTCTTTTTCCACTTTTTTAATTTCTTCCTCTCCCAATGTATATGATCCCACTATTCTTTTTTTGCTTCTTCCAAATTCCATTATACTATACTTCTTAATGTTGAATTCCATCTCCCACTTCCTACTCCATTCCCATACTTTATTGAGATAAATTTGCAGCGATTCACAATCTTCTTCGGTGTTCACTTTTTTCAACGAAGAAGCTCATATAACTTTCAATTCCTTTATCCATATCATTAATATATATAGTAAACATTATTGGGGCCAGTACTGTTCCTTTTGGAACTCCACTAATCACCTCATACCAATTGGAATGTTTGTCTCTTATCATCACTCATTTTCCTTTCATCAAGAAGTCTTCCATACACTTAAGTAGTTTGTCCTGTATTTCTCCAACAGTTTCTAATTTCTTTAGCAATTTCTTATGTGGCACCTTATCAAAAGCTTTTTTCAGGTCTAGAAATGCACAATCAGCCCATCCATTTCTTTCCTGTATTATATCTATTAGTCTTGAATAGAAACACATCAGGTTTGTGACACATCTTCCTTGTCTAAATCCAAACTGCCTTGGATTTAGTACGTTGTTTTTTTCCAAATGCTTTACCTATCTAATTTTGATAATTCTTTCACATATTTTTGCTACCGTACTTGTAAGAGAGACCGGTCTATAGTTTGTAGGGTCTTCTTTGTTTCCTCCCTTATATATTGGTACTATATTTGCTCTTTTCCAATCTTCTGGAACTTTTCCTTCTTTCAATGAACTGCTTATTAGAGTATGTATTTTGTCTGTTCATCCCTGCATTCTCTCAAAATCCAGTTTGCTATTTCATCTGGACCATGTGATTTTCTGACATTGAGATTACTCAAGTGATTCATTATTTTAATATTTGTTACTTCTATCTATTTCATAGGGGGGACTTTCCCTTCCCACTCAACATCTTTAAGTTGTATGTTCTCTCTTGTAAACACTGATTTAGAATGCTTGTTCATAATTTCTGCCATTTCTATTTCCTCTGTGTATTCTATTCCTCCTTGTCATAGTTTCACTAATTCTTGTTTGTTTCTCAGTTTGTTGTTTACAAATCTATAAAATAGTTTAGTTGATCATTACATTTTTTTTATGACATCCTTTTGGTATTTTCTCTTTTCTTCTCTGCACACTTGTACATATTCATATCTATAATCAGTATATAATTTCCATTTTTTTTTTTCTTTCCTCCATTTTATCTAAGCTTTATCCCTTTTGTCTTTTAAATCCCTACATCTTTTGTTGTACCAGCATTTTACATATCCTTTTTCTTGCTTCTGTCTTGGAACATACTTTTCCACTCCTTTCTTATAAATTGTTGTCAAAATTTTCCATTTCTCTTTGTATATCTTTTCCCAGTCTGCTTTTTGATTTTTTTCTTCTCATTTTATCAATTTTTTTTCCATACATCATTCTTCCCTTTCTATATTGTTTGTTTTTCCTCATGTATTTTTCTTCATTTAGTTCCAGTTCTGCTAATATGTGGTCACTTTTACTTATTGGTATCTTATATTCAATCTTGTCCACTATTTTAAGTTCTGATGTGATTATTAGGTCTAGTCTCGATGGCTCTTCCTCATTTCTATACCTAGTATTATCTTGTATCCATTGTGTCATTGTATGTTCTATAATCATATCAAGTAGTACATTTCCCCATTGGTCATCTCCACCCTTCACTGTCATTTCTTCCCAGCAGATTTCTTTACAATTAAAGTCACCCATTATAATTATTCTTCCATCTTCTATTATCTTAGTGTTACCCTTGTGTTTTCTAACATATTTTTGTGTTCTTCCTCTTCCCACAAAGCTGTTCTAGGAGGCACATAATTTACCACTAACTTCCTGCTCTTCTTTTCCCTGTCCTCTTTTTACATCATGATCATTTCTACTCTATTCTTTCCATTTGTAATATTCCTCACATTCATGTCTTTCTTAGTCAGGAACATAACTCTACCACCTTGTTTCATTTCTCTGTTTCTAATCTAGTAATTATATGCACCATGTCCTACACTGTTGGGTGGTAATAGACCTTTCAATTTTGTCTCCACAATTACCATTATATCAGGTTCCTTTTCCATCAATTAATCATTCAGTTCATTAAAGACTGTTATTAATCCATCTATATTTGTGTAGAACACTTAATTTCCTGTTACCTCCATCGTGTTTTCCGTTTCCCCTCCTGTTTTTCTCTCCTATGAACCATTTCCTCACTTTCATATCCACTACTCTCCAATAGAATTTCTCTTTGACTCTGTTCTGTTTTCGTTTTTTTACCCCCAGCTTCAATTCTTTCTGTTTTCTCTTCCTTTCTTTTCTCTTTATTCATCTCTCTTTTTATCCATACCAGTTTGTACTGATCACTTTCTGCTAGTTTTCCTGTCTTTGATAAGACATTCTCTGCTGTCGTTTGTGACCTGAATTTAACCATAATTGGTCTGGTCTTGTCTAAATTGTATTTCCCAAGCCTATATATTTCTTCAATATCTTTCCCTATTTCCTGTTCACCTTCTTGAAATATTCTTAGTACTGTGTTCACTCTTTCTTCTCTCTTACTTTTGAATTCCTATTTGGATTATGTTTCTCTTCCATTCCTAACATAATTATATATATATTTTTTTCATCTGCTATAAGTCTCTTACTATATTCTCCTTCTCCCTCATCACTTTAATAACTGTGTCCTTAGTGTGTTCCTTCATCTGTTTTTTCACTATATCTCTAAATTCAATTTTGCTATTCTCATGAACCTTTTTCCAACCACTTACCTCTTTTTCTATGGACTCTTTATTCTCTTTATTCATCTTCTTTAATACCTCATTCTGATCCTTTACTTCTTTTAACTGTCTTTTTAATTCTTCTATTTATTTAGGTTTTGGTTCTCCTTCTTTATTTTTTCCAATTTATCAACTCTTTGTGTAATCAGTGCAAGTTGACTGAACCTAACCTCGCACTGTTCGTTCATTTTTGTTAGTTTTTCCTCTAGACTTGCTAATCAGGGGAGAATGTCATCTCCCGCATTAAATCCATGGAAATAATTATCATCACCTTCCATTGCGCTGCTCTTATCTATATTTATAATTTTTACATTATTACTAATCTCTTTGACTTCACCTCTGTCGTCTGCGCATCTCTTGTTGACATTCCTTCTGGACTTCTGAGGCCCGTTCGTCCCCTTCCTCATTTCCTTCCATTTTCCTCAGTAATCCCTCCCCTTCTCCTTTTTCTTCTCTTTCCCACTACACCATGAGCTTTCCCTTTCCTTGCTAATACAATGCAGGTACTCCCACATTGTTGAGATCCACAAAAATTGTGTTTTTTTTTCTGGAGTTCCAATCTTTGCTGTCACTTCAACTGTTGTGTGTGTGTATGTATGTATGTGTGTGATTCACCATGGTCTTTAGATCACATGTTGGATTCATGATCAACAGCTATTACTCTCCCAGAAGAGAGCTCAGAGCTCATATATAACCGATCTATGGGTAATGCTATGACCTTACATACACACTCCCCAACTCCCTGCCCATGAGAATTGAAGTAACGACTCACAGTACACCAATACTGAAATTATTTCAGGCCATGGCAGGATTTGAACTCGGACCACTGTAGCTATGATTGTGAACATTACCACTGCACCGTTGTGTATTTACCTAGTTGTATTTTACGGGAAGGGGAGCTATGCTCGTGGTGTCCCGTCTTCATATCTCATTTTATCTAGACTATTTTTAAATTCGTGTATCTTTTTGCACACACCACATTCTCATCTAACTTGTTCCAAACATCTATTACCCTGTGGGGAAAGCTGTTCTTTTTCAGGTCATTTCTGTAACTGTCTTTCTTGATTTTCTTTCCGTGTCCTCTTGTATCTCTACTATCCCATTTTATTAGATCCTCTCTATCAATAGTTTCTATGCCTTTCATGATTCTATAAATAGTTATCAAGTCTCCTCTCTCTCTTCTTTGCTCTAATGCCTGTAGCTCAAGTTTTGCTAGTCTCTCCTCATATGATAGTTCTGAGAGTGTTGGTGCCAATTTCATAATTGCTCTTTGTATTCTCTCAAGATTTGTTATACATTTTTTTGCAGTTGGTGACCACGTCGTTGCTGCATACTCCAATCTTGGTCTCATCAAAGTGACTAGTATTTTCTTAACCATTTCTTCGTCCAGGTATTTACCTAGTTGTATTTTGCGGGAAGGGGAGCTATGCTCGTGGTGTCCTGCCTTTGTATCTTGCAGTGTCTAGTTTGCTTTTAAACTCGTGAATGGTTTTTGCGCTCACTATTTCCTTGTCCAGTTTGTTCCAAGTGTCTACCACGCTATGTGGAAAATGTTTTTCTTCAGATCTCTTCTGTAGCCGTTTTTTTTTATTTTCTTTCCATGTCCTCTTGTGCTTCTCCTGTCCCAGTTTAACAAGTCCTCTCTATCAAGTATTTCGGTGCCTTTCATGATTACGTAGATAGTCAGTAGGTCACCTCTCTCTCTTCTTTGCTCCAATCGGTAAATCTAGTTTAACCAATCTCTCCTCATATGACAAGTTCGTGAGAGCAGGTGCCATTTTTGTTGCTGCTCTCTGGATTCTTTCTATTTTCTTTATATTCTTTTTGGTACTGGGTGACCACAATGTCGCCGCATATTCTAGTCTAGGCCTTATCAGTGTGACCAATATTTTTTTAATAATTCCTTTGTCCAAATATGTAAATGCCACTTTTATTGATCTTAGCAAGTTGTAGGATTCTCCAACAATTTTGTTTATCTGTTTGTCATAGGACAAGTCATTTGAGATAATTACACCCAAATATTTTTTGGATCCTTCTTTACCTCCTTGGTTCCAATTATATATTGTCCTGATATTCTATTTTTGCTTTTTCCAAACTCCATTATGCTACACTTGTTAATATTGAAGTCCACCTCCCATTTCTGACTCCAGTTCCATACTTTATTCAGGTCTTCCTGCAATGATTCGCAATCCTCTTCAGTTTTTACTTTCATTAACAGTTTGGCATCGTCAGCAAAGAAGCTCATGTAAAATTTCACATCCTCATCCATGTTATTCACATAAATAGCAAACATTATTGGAGCTAGTACAGATCCTTGTGGTACTCCACTGATCACCTCTTTCCAATCTGAATATTTTTCTCTGAGCACTACTCTCATCTTTCTACCAATCAGGAAGTCCTCCATCCAATTTAGTAGGTTTCCTTGTATCCCTCCTATATGTTCCAGTTTTTAATAATCTTTTGTGGTACTTTGTCAAAAGCTTTTTGTAAGTACAGGAAGGCACAGTCAGCCCATCCATTCCTTTCTTGCACTATGTCTATTAATCTTGAGTTAAGTTTGTGGTGCATGATCTTCCTTGTCTGAACCCAAATTGTCTTGGGTTTATTATATTGTTGTCTTCCAGGTGTTTTATCCATCTATTCTTAATGATTTTCTCAGAAATTTTGGCTATAGTGCTTCTTAGTGAGACTGGCCTATAGTTAGTTGGTTCTTCCTTGTTTCCTTTTTATATTGGTACAATATTAGCCTTTTTCCAGTCTTTTGGTATTTTTCCTTCTTTGAGAGATCAATTTATTATGTTATGTATTTTGTCCTTAAGTTCTTCTTTGCATTCTTTTAAAACCAATCTGTAATTCCATCCGGGCCATGTGATTTCCTGACATCAAGGTTTGATAGGTGTTCTAATATTTCTTTTTGTGCTATTGTTATGTCGCTCATGGGGGGAGATCGCCTTTCATTACCTTCGTTCCAATATTGTGTTTTCTCTCTAGTGAAGACAGAATTAAAGTGATTTTGCATGATTTCGACCATTTCTAAATCTTCTGTGTATTCTATATTTCCCTGGCGTAGTTTCACCATTTCTTGCTTGTTTTTAAGTTTACCATTGACGTATCAATAGAATAGTTTGGGTTGCTCTTTGCATTTATCTATAATATCCTTTTCATGGTTCCTTTTTTCCTCTCTTCTCATTTTAACATACTCATTTCTATAGTTTATATGGACTTGCCATTTTCCAGGTTTTTTTATCTTTTCCCCACCTTTTCCAAGTGCTGTCCCTTCTGTCTTTTGCCTCAATGCATATTTTGTTGAACCAGCGTTTAATGTACACTCTCTCTCACTTCTGTCTTGGTATGTGCTTATTTACCCCTTCATTGTAATTATCCATCAAGATATTCCACTTCTCTTCCATGTAAAATTTTTCCCAGTTTGCATTCTGGAAGAATTTCTTTAGTTTTGCAAAGTCCATTTTGTTGTACATCAATCTTTCTTTCCTATTCTTTTCATTTCTCTCCATGTATATTTCTTCCTCTAGTTCAGTTTCAATGAGTTTATGGTCACTCTTTCCAATTGGTGTCTTGTATTGGATTTTATCCACAATTTCAGGTTCTGTTGTAAAAATTAAATCTAGTTTCGACGGCTCTTCGTTGTTTTTGTATTTAGTGTTTTCACTGACCCACTGAGTCATTGTGTATTCCATGGTCATATCTACTAGTACATTACCCCACAAGTCGCCTCCTCGCACTGTCATGTTTTCCCAACAAATTTCTTTGCAATTGAAGTCCCCCATAATTACCAGATTACCCCTGCCCATTAATATCTTGTATCTTCTAACATTTTCCTATGCTCATTCTCTTTCCAAGTGTTCTTTTTTGGGGGCACAAAAGTCACCACAAACTTTCTACTTTTCATGTTCTTGTCTTCGACTTTTATCATGATCAGTTCAACATTACCTTTGCCCTCCGCTATTTTTGTCACATTCAAGTTTTTCTTGGCCAAGAACATGATTCCTCCTCCCTGTTTCTTGTCTCTGTTTTTAATCCAGTAATTATATAGATAATATAGTCCATTTCCAACATCGATGGATGGTATTTTGCCCCTTAGTTTAGTCACTACTATTCCCATTATGTCTGGCTTTTCTTCTAGCAGGTAATCATTAAGTTCGTTCAGTCCTGCAATTAATCCATCGATGTTGGTGTAGGCCACTTTTAATTTTCTTCTCTCTCCATTTTTTTTGTGTAGTACTTTGATTGTTCTTATTGAATCATAAGTTTCTCCAAAAATTTTGTTTATATGTTTCTCAGGGGACATATTATGCATAATAATGACTCCCAGGTCCTTCTCATTTTCTACTTTTTTTAATTTCTTCCTCTCTCAATTTATATGATCCCACTATTCTTTTTTTTTTGCTTCTTCCAAATTCCATCATACTGCACTTCTGAATATTGAATTCCATCTCCCACTTCCTACTCCATTCCCATATTTTATTGAGATCACTCTGTAGCGACTCACTATCTTCTACAGTGTTCACTTTTTTCAACAATTTTGCATTGTCGGAAAAGAAGTTCATATAACTTTCAATTCCTTTATCCATATCATTAATATATATAGCTAACATTATTGGGGCCAGAACTGTTCCTTGTGGAACTCCACAAATCACTTCATCCTAATTAGATTGTTTGTCTTATCACCACTCTAATTTTTCTTTCATGCAAGAAGTCTTTCATCCACTTCAGCAGTTTGCCCTGTATTCCTCCTTCAGTTTCTAATTTCTTTAGCAACTTATATGGCACCTTATCAAAAGGTTTTTTTCAGGTCTAGAAATGCACAATCAGCCCATTCATCTCTTTTTTGTATCACATCTATTAGCCTTGAATAGAAACACATTGAGTTTGTGACACATGATCATCCTTGGGTAAATCCAAATTGCCTTGGATTTAGTATGTTGTTTTTTCCAAATGCCTTACCCATCTAATTTTGATCATTCTTTCACATATTTTAGCTATCATACTTGTAAAAGAGATCAGTCTATAGTTAGTAGGGTCTACCTTGTTTCCCCCCTTATACATTGGTACTACATTTGCTCTTCTTCAATCTTCTGGAACTTTTCCTTCTTTCAATGAACTGCTTATTAGACTATTTTTTTTGTCTGTTAGTTCATTCCTGTATTCTCTCAAAATCCAGTTTGCCATTTCATCTGGTCCATGTGATTTTCTGACATCTAGATTACTCAAGTGATTCATTATTTCATTCCTTGTTACTTCTATCTCTTTCATAGGGGGGGGGACTTTCTCCTCCCACTCAATATCTCTAGGTTGTATATTCTCCCTTGTAAACACTGATCTAAAATGTGTGTTTATAATTTCTGACATTTCTATTTCCTCTGTGCATTCAACTCCTTGTTGTAGTTTCTTTAATTCTTGTTTGTTTTTCAGTATGTTGTTTACATATCTGTAAAATAGCTTTGGCTGATCTTTACATTTTTCTATGACATTTTTTTTTTGTATTTTCTCTTTTCTTCTCTGCACATTTGTACATATTTATTTCTATAACTAGTATATATTTTCCATTTTTCAGGTCTTTGTCTTTTTTTCCATTTTATCCAAGCTTTATCCCTTTTGTCTATTAACTCCCTACATCTTTTGTTGTACCAACACGTTACATATCCTTTTTCTTGCTTTTGTATTGGAACATACTTTACCACTCCGTTATAAATTTTTGTCTAAATATTCCATTTCTCTTTTGCTGTTGTTTCCTCCTTGTGTATCCTTTCCCAGTCTGCTTTTTTAAAGAATTCTCTTATTTTATCAAAATTTGTTTTTCCATACATCAATCTTCCCTTTCTATATTTGTTTTTTTCCATGTATTTTTCCTCATTTAGTTCCATTTCAACCAATATGTGGTCACTTTTACTTATTGGTGTCTTATATTCAATCTTGTCCACTATTTCAGGTTCTGATGTGATTATTAGGTCCAGTCTTGATGGTTCTTCCTCATTTCTATGCCTAGTATTCTCTTATTTCCATTATGTCATTGTATGTTCTATAACGATATCAAGTAGTACATTTCCCCACCCTTCACTTTCATCTCTTCCCAGCAGATTTCTTTACAATTAAAGTCACCCATTATAATTATTTTCTTCCATCTTTCATTATCTTATTTAGTGTTATCCTTGTGTCTTCTAACATATTTTTGTGTTCTCTCTCTTCCCATGAAGCCGTTTTAGGAGGCACATAATTTACTACAAACTTCCTGCTCTTCCCATCCCTGTCATCCACTTCCATCATAATCATCCCTATTCTTTCCATATGTGACATTCCTCACATTTATATCCTTCTTAGTCAGGAACATAACTCCACCCCCTTGTTTTACCTCTCTGTTTCTAATATAGTAATTATATACACCATGCCCTACACTGTTGGGTGGTAATGGACCTTTCAATTTTGTCTCTACAATTCCCATTATGTCTGGTTCTTTTTCCTTCAGGTAATCATTCAGTTCATTCAAGCCCGCTATGAAGCCATCTATATTTGTGTAAGACACTTTTAATTTTCTGCTACTTCCATTGTGTTTTCGGTTTCCCTTCCGTTTTTCTCTGCTATGAACAATTTCCTCACTTTCATATCCACTACTCTCCAATAGAATTTCTCTTTGTCTGACTCTGTTCTTTTCTCATTTTTTTCCTTAGCTTCTAGTGTTTTTGTTTTCTCATCCTCTCTTTCCTCTTTATTCATCTCTCTGTTTGTCCATACCTGTTTATATTGATCACTGTTTGTTAGTTTCCCTGTTTTTGCTAAGATATTCTCTGCTGTCGTTTGTGACCTGAATTTAACCTTAATTGGTCCAGTCTCCTCTGTATTGTATTTCCCTATTCTATATATTTCTTCAATTTCTTTCCCTGTTTCTTGTTCCTCTTGAACTACTTCTAATACCTTGTTTACCTTTTTCTTCTCTTTTACTCAAGTAGTCCTATTTGGATTATGCTTCTCTTCCATCCCTATTATAATTATACATGTATGTTTGTCCACTATGTCTCTTACTATATTCTCCTTCTCTCTCATCACTTTAATAACTGTGTCCTTAGTTTGTTCTTTCATCTGTTGTGTCACCATATCTCTAAATACAGTTTTGTTGTTTTCTTGGACTTTTCTCCAACCCTGTGCTGCTTTTGCTATTGACTCTTTATTATTCTTCGTTAATTCCTCACACTCATCTTTTACTTCTTTTAACTGTCTTTTTAATTCTTCTATTTCTTTAGTTAGGTTTTGATTCTCCTTTAGTTCTTCCAGTTTATCCATCCTTTGGGTAACTAGTGTTAATTGGTTAAACCTAACCTCCCATGCTTCGTTTATTTTTTTTTTTAGTTTCTCCTCTAGATTTACTAGTCAGGGGAGGTTGTCATCCCCTCCCTCATTAAATCCATAAAAGCAGTTATCTTCTCTTTCCATTGAGCTGCTATTATCTGTATTTCTGCTTTTGACACCTCTGCTACCCTGTTCCACCTCATCTGTGTATTCTGCGCACCTTTTGTAGAACCCCTTCTAATGTCCGGGGCCCGTTCATTCCCTTCCTCATTTTCTTCCATTTTCCTCAGTAATCCCTCCCTTTCTCCTTTTTCTTCCCCCTCCCACTACACCACGAGCTTCCCCCTTCCCTAATAATACAACAAAGGTACTCACTTGTTGAGATTGACGAAACTTGAAGTTTCCCTGGAGTTCCAAACTTTGCTGTCACTTCAACCGACGTGTATTTACCTAGTTGTATTTTGCGGGAAGGGGAGCTATGCTCATGGTGTCCCGCCATTGTATCTCGCAGTGTCTAGTTTGCTTTTAAACTCATGAATGGTTTTTGTGCATACTATTTCATTATCCAGTTTGTTCCAAGTGTCCAAAACTCTATGTGGAAAACTGTTTTTCTTCAGTTATCTTCTATAGCTATGTTTTTTTATTTTCTTTCCATGTCCTCTTGTGTTTCTCTTGTCCCAGTAAAGTAAGTCCTCTCTATCAAGTATCTCTGTGCTTTTCATGATTCTGTAGATGGTCAATAGGTCCCCTCTCTTCTTTGCTCCAGTGTCGGTAACTCCAGTTTAGCCAATCTTTCTTCGTATGATAGGTTTGCAAGTGTAGGTGCCATTTTTGTAGCTGCTCTTTGGATTCTTTCTATTTTCTTTATATTCTTTTTGGTACTGGGGGACCACAATGTCGCCGCATACTCTAGTCTAGGCCTTATCAATGTAACCAATATTTTTTTTATCATGTCTTCGTCCAAGTATGCAAATGCCACTTTTATTGATCTTAGCAAGTTGTAAGTCTCCCCGACAATTTTGTTAATCTGTTTATCATAGGACAAGTCGTTTGTGATAATTACTCCCAAATCTTTTTCGGATCCTACTTTCTTTACTTGGTTCCAATTGTATATTTTCCTGATATTCTGTTTTTGCTTTTTCCAAACTCCATTATGCTACACTTCTTAGTATCAAAGTCCACTTCCCATTTCTGACTCCAGTTCCATACCCTATTCAGGTCTTCTTGCAGTGCTTCACAGTCCTTATCAGTTTCTACTTTCCTTAACAGTTTGGCGTCGTCAGCAAAGAAGCTCATGTAACAGTTCACGTCTTCGTCCATGTCATTCATATAGATAGCAAACATTATTGGTGCCAGTACAGATCCTTGCGGTACTCCACTGATCACCTCTTTCCAATCTGAATATTTTTCTCTGAGCACTACTCTCATCTTTCTACCAGTCAGGAAGTCCTCCATCCATTTTAGTAGGTTCCCTTGTTTTCCTCCTATGTGTTCCAGTTTTTTTTAGTAATTTTCTGTGTGGTACTTTGTCAAAGGCTTTTTGCAAGTCTAGGAATGCACAATCAGCCCATCCATTTCTTTCTTGCACTATGTCTATTAGCCTTGAGTAGAAGCATATTAAGTTTGTGGTGCATGATCTTCCTTGTCTGAACCTGAATTGTCTTGGGTTTAATATGTTGTTGTCTTCCAGATGTTTTATCCATCTATTCTTAATGATTTTCTCACAAATTTTGGCTATAGTGCTTGTTAGTAATACTGGCCTATAGTTGGTGGGTTCTTCCTTGTTTCCTCCTTTATATTTTGGTACAATGTTAGCATTTTTCCAGTCATTAGGTGTGTGTGTGTGTGTGTGTGTGTGTGTTCACCAAAGACATTTTTCCCTTATAAATTAGATGGCCAAATCCAAGTATACACCTACACTTTAAACAAAAGAAATCTCATTTAACTACCCTTCAGGGATGAGGAGTCGTCCTGTCCCCCACCATCCTGATTGAATCCAAAGCAGTGGAGCAAGGCACAGCTCTTCCACAGAAGGGTCTGTCAGCCGAATCCTGGTTACTCGTACTACTTTACCATGAGCCCCTTTCATTTGAATAAAAAGTAATAAACAGATAAGATAATTCCATTGGGCTATGTCATTCTTTCATACATTAACAGTCTCACTTCATTCATTCCTATTTTTTACATTCCCTCTTCCTTGTTTGACAGACATTCCACATGCATCTTAATCCCCCTTCACATCATCCCATGTCATTTTTGGTCTTCCTAAGCTCACTCTATCCATCTCTTTTGCTAGTTTTTCCTTATGCATTCTTACCATATGACCAAACCACCTCAGAGCACTGTGTTCTGACATATCCAATAGTTCATTACCCATTCCCGTTCTTAGGGTATAATCACTCCTTTATGCAATCTTGTATTTGTGTTCATCTCCAAATACCTATTTTTCACAACAGTTTTCATTTCACCCAGATATTCACTTTCTTTATGATATAATTACTCTCCACATCCAGTCCCTTCACCTGCACATGCAACCTCAATTCTTCTACTCTTCATACTTATATTCCACCCATTGGTAATTAGTTTCTATTATAGTTTCCAATTACTCATTGCCATTCTTTGTCATTATTGATGTCTTCATATGTAGTTCATCTCCTGATATTTTAGTTGTATGTTCATTCTATAGGTGTGATTTTATTGTGTCACTCTGGATATCACAAGTTAGACTTTGTAACAGACTTTCGAATTGTGTACCTCATTGCAAACTGTGCTGTCTTTTTTTTATGTACATGAGTATTTGTAAAAAAATGTTACTTTGTTTCAGTTTGTCCTTTATTCATTATATTAACATATGAGAAGTGAAATGAATCCACTTCTTGTGCTAGCCACACACACTCTGCATGAACATTGTCATGTCATTCTTACTACGAGGTCTTCAACTGTCCCTTTGGTTGATAAATAAGTTGAAAGAAACTTGTGGGTGCCAGGGCCCTTTCCTTGTTATTCCTCTTGAGCTGCAACAGATAATTTCCTTGCACAAGAGCACAGAAAATCATTGATTGGCAACATCTGTTTTTATACACAATTGTCCCATACACTGATCTTTCCCCTTCCACAACCAATAGACTGATCTTTCCTCTTCCACAACCACTGATCCCATATACCAGAGCTGGGTGCATTATTGCTGGACAGGTAGCATTGTAGCTGGACAGATAGTGTGTTACCGAAAAAACTTGGGTGCACTTCTGTCAATGCGTTACCAACTTTAATTCCCTTAGTGCAGCCCATATTACTGCATATGTGTATATATATATATATATATATATATATATATATATATATATATATATATATATATATATATATATATATATATATATATATATATATATATATAAATTATGTATATATACATAAGGAAATTAAAATCGGTAACACATAACAGAAATGCACCCCAGATTCTTCAGTAATGCACTACCTGTCTGGCTCTGCCATATACATGAGTGGTCTTGCCTAAAAGATCTCATAATCCCATGTACACCTGAAGATTGCTAAAGCTGTTGGCTATACATTGTAGTAAGTAATGTGACTGTCTTTATATTTTACTTTAACATGGATCCTTTTGTTATTGGCACATTTTTGTTCCTACTACAGAAAGTAAACTATCAAGATCAAAAGCTCTCAGAAAAAGGTGATTAATACCAAGTATACGGTGTTATTTAACAGTATATATATATATATATATATGAGTATATATATATATATATATATATATATATATATATATATATATATATATATATATATGTATATTATATATATATGTATATATATATATATATATATATATATATATATATATATATATATATATATATATACAGACGCTCCTCAACTTACGTTTTAGTTACGTTCCGAACGGCCGAACGTAACGTGAAAATGAACGTAAGTTGTTACTGTACATTCCAGTAATGTATGACCATTCATACTGTACTATACATCCATAAATTCTATTACCGTAACTTATAAAACACCCCTAAATAATTAATTATAAACATAACATTGTAAAATAATAACATTGATTTCAAAGCAATTAAATTCAAGGAACATAAAGTGAGATGGTGGAGGAGAAGGAGGAGGGGGAGGAGGAGGAGGAGGAGGCAAGGCACGTTCAGTCAGTCATTTGTGCCATGTAAACAATGGGCGCACCGTCATGCGTAAGTATCGTTTGAATGTCTCGTACTACGGAGAGCGCGCTAAACTAAAAAAGTCACCCAAAAAAGTTTGTTTTTACAAAAAAAAAAAAAGAAAAAAAAAATTACAGTCAGTTCAAACGTAAAATTGAAAAAACGTAAAACGAATGAACGTAAGTAGAGGAGCGTCTGTATATATGTATATATATATGTACATATGTATGTATGTATGTATATACTCATCTCATACCTCCTAAGTCATATTGACAGTATATGTACCATGTTTATGTTATAAATATATATTTAACCTGTTTACAAAATATATTCTAGCTATAAGGTCAGAGCAAATACTAAGTTTACCATTTGTAAAGTTCACTTTGTTATTTTCTATGTATCTTTGAATGAATGCAAATATTCCACTTACAAATATTTATGTGTTGATATCAAATAAATACTGTACTAATTCAAAGAAAATATAGTTTTCTTTTGACAACTGACACATAACTCACAATATTCCATTCACATGTCAGATATTTTTATTAAACTTAAAGGAACCCTTGGATGGGATTGAATATGCAACTGTCTTGAAAATATTATTATGACACATTCATACCCCACTGTATAAAATTTCACAAGAATGTTGGAACAAAAGAATGGAGATTTGGCAAAGAGACCATAAGGCTTAAACTAGGCAGTTCTATATTCCTTACCACCTGTCATCCCTGTCCATAAAGTTATCTAATCTTCTCTAAACACAATTAATTGTTTCAGCGCTCACTACGTGGCTACCAAGTCTATTCCATTCATTAACCACTCTGTTGGTAAAACAGTTCTTGCCTATTTCCTTAAACCTTACAGGATTTTTGTTCTGACTAATGCCAAGCAATTTCACTCAGTGTAGAAGAATTACTGGGTACAAATGAGGTGTGGTGTTTTATTTTTTTAGTAAATCATATAATTTGCATAGCACATACGCTCAACCACATAGAATCGGTCGCTATTCTAAGGATAGAAATCGACCTCTAGAGATAAAATTAAGGTCACAGATGGTAGTAGAAGACATATTTGAAAAAGTAGGCAACTTGGCAAGGAGTGAAAAGTACAATAAGATATGAATAAAAAGAGAAATGAATACTGAGGAATTAGAAAAAGAAAAGTCACTAATAGAAGAAGCAAAAAAAAAAAAAAACTCGAAGAGAACGGAGACAGAAAGTAAGGAATTCCATTGGAGAGTAATCGACATGAGATTGGAGGAAATGGACAATCAAAACGAAACAAACCAAAGACAGAAAAAAAATGGAGAAAGAAGAAAAATTAAATGTGGCCTATACTAATATCTACGTATTAATTTCAGGAATAAACGAACTCAATGATTACCTGATAGAAGAAATACGAGACATAATGGGAATTGTAAAGTCTAAACTATGAAGTGAAATACCATCCATCGATAATGGACAGGGACTATATAATTACTAGATAAAAAACAGGGACAAGAGACAGGGAGGAGGAATCATGTTCTTGGCCAAGAAAGACTTAAACGTGACAAAATTGCAGAGGGCAAAGGTAATGTTGAACTGATCATGATAGAAGTCGAAGACAAGAATATGAAAAGTAAGAAAGTTTGTGGTGACCTATGTGCCCCAAAAATGAATGCTTGGAAAGAGAACGAACATACAAAAATGCTAGAAGATACAAGGAAATCACTAAATGAGATACTAATGGGCAGGGGTAACCTGGAATTATGGGGGACTTCAATTGCAAAGAAATTTGTTGGGAAAACATGACAGTGCGAGGAGGAGACGACTTGTGGGGTAATGTACTGCTGGACATGACAATGGAATACACAATGACCCAATGGGTCAGTGAAAACACCAGATACAGAAGCAATGAAGAGCCGTCGAAACTATATTGTTTACAACAGAACCTGAAATTGTGGACAAAATCCATTACAAGACACCAATTAGAAAGAGTGACCATATACTCATCGAAACTGTACCAAAGGAAGAAATATACATGGAGAGAAATGAAAAGCATAGGAAAAGAAGATTGATGTACAACAAAACGAACTTTGCAAAACTAAAGATATTCTTCCGGAATGCAAACTGGGAAAAATTCTACATGGAAGAGACAAAAGTGGAAGAGAAATGGAATATCTTGATGGAAAATTACAATGAAGGGGTAAACAGGCATGTACCAAGACTAAAGCGAGAGAGAGTGTACAAAAATGTTGGTTCAACAAAAGATGCAGTGAGGCAAAAGACAGAAAGGACAGAGCTTGGAAAAGGTGGAGAAAAGATGAAAAAAAAAAAAAAACTAGTAGATGGCAAATTTATATAAACTATAGAAATGAGTATGTTAAAGTGAGAAGAGAGGAGAAAAGGAACCATGAAAAGGAGATAGATATATGCAAAGAGCAACCCAAACTATTCTATCAATATGTGAATGATAAACTTAAATACAAACAGGAAATGGTGAAACTATGCCAAGGGAATATATAATACACAGAAGAATTAGAAATGGCCGAAGTCATGAACAATCACTTTAAATCTGTCTTCACCAGAGAAAAAGTACAAAACTGGGGTGAAGATAATAACAAGCGATCTCCCCCCATGAGTGAGTTCACAACAACACAAAAAGAAATATCAGAACACCTATCAAACCTTGACGTCAGAAAATCACATGGCCCGGATGGAATTGCAAATTGGATTCTAAAGGAATGTAAAGAAGAATTAACAGACAAAATACACAACATAATAAATAGCTCACTCAAAGAAGGAAAGATACCTAAAGACTGGAAAAATGCTAACATTGTACCAATATATAAAGGAGGAAACAAGGAAGAACCCACCAACTATAGGCCAGTATCACTAACAAGCACTATAACCAAAATTTGTGAGAAATTAATCAAGAATAGATGGGTAAAACACCTGGAAGACAACAACATAATAAACCCAAGACAATTGTGGTACTCCCCAAGGCTGTTGTAGCTTCTCTTGGGGATCGGTGCCACCTGCGTAGAGCCGGTGGCCAGGGCTGATTGCCGTCGTTTGGCCCCCAACTCTTGGTGTTGGGGGGTGGTCCCAGGATGTAAACGCTGCGGCTCCTAATCTCAGTGAGACACACCACAACACCATTCAAATCATACAAAACAAAGCCCTAAAAACAAGTACAGGCTGCACAAATACAACACCTATAGACCATTTACACCATGAAACAAAAGTCCTCAAGGTCAAGGACCACCTCAACATGAGAGGCACACAAACACTTGCCGCAGCCACCACAAACACATCACACCCGCTACACTACATAGCAGAACACCCCCACACACACCAAGAAACATTAAAACAACACCCAAAGACCTGTATCACACACATATACTCTCTTCTCTTTCTCTACAACCACCAAATACCAGCCTCCGGAAACATATTCATAATCATATCACTCACTGCTCCATTAACACACTGAAAGACAACACACTGCTGCATGCCAGACCCCCTGATATCCACCCTTCTGAATCCTCTCTCCCACGAAAGGAGAGTCCACCTGGCCAGACTGCGATGCAGCCACCACCCAGCACTTCTAAGCTACCAGAAAAGGCAGGATGACTGCATTATGAACAGCCTGCCCAGGATGTAACACTTCACCCCATACCATACAACACATAATGGAAGACTGCATTATACACAATCATGCATGCAAACAACACAACATACACTCTATAAAGGATTTGTGGGAAAACCCAGTTTCAGCTGTGGCATTCCTTGGGGAGATGGGACTGGTCAGACAGTCTAGGGAACAACAACAACAACAACCCAGGACAATTTGGGTTTCAGACAAGGAAGATAATTCACAACAAAATTAATATGCTTATACTCAAGACTAATAGAAATAGTTAAAGAAATGGATGGGCTGATTGTGCCTTCCTAGACTTGCAAAAAGCTTTTGACAAAGTACCACACAGAAAATTACTAAAAAAAAAAAAAAAAAAAAAAAAAAATGGAACACATAGGAGGAATACAAGGGAACCAACTAAAATGGATGGAGGACTTCCTGACTGGTAGAAAGATGAGAGTAGTGCTCAGAGAAAAATATTCAGATTGGAAAGAGGTGATCAGTCCCCTATGTCCTCTGTCTTATATACTTTCCTCTTCAGGAAAGTACATAAGACAGAGGACAAAGGGGACTTATAAGCTACAGATACAAAGAAAAGAAAGGGAACGTGGACTAATGGAATTACTCAGACGCGGAGTAAGATGTGATGGCGGGGGAGGTGGAGGGGGGTTGTAAGCTTCGAATGAGCCTGCTAACAGCCGCACGAGAAATAATGTCAGGAGTCCACTGCCCTTTAGAAATATTAATGTTGGGGCATTCCTCAATTAATGCTGATTCAACTATTTTTCTCCTGAAACCGCAGTGGGACTTGAACACTAATCTGGCCTTACCCCAGTCGAAAGAATGATTCTTATTTTTAACATGAAGAAATACGGCCGAATTTTCTTGCCCATACCTAATTGATCTTTTATGCTCTGCCAATCTAGTGTTCAAGTCTCTCCCGGTTTGACCCAAGTACACCAAATCACAATCTTGGCAGGGCAAACAATAAACACCGGGTGACTCTACTTCCTTCAGTTTTTGTTGAACGTTCACAATTTGCTTATGCACGGTGTTGGGATAGTGATAGGCAATAGTGAGACGTTCATAAGGAAACAACTTAGTAGAAGAACTGATGGCTTTACTATAGGGAATTTTTAAGATATCTTTAAAAGAGCGGTGATGACTAGAGGGGACGGAAATTTTGAAATGGTTGACTCTTGCCTTAATAAGGGCTTGGTCCAGAAACCAAGGTGGCTATACCAACTTCTTAAGTTGACATTTGATTACCTTAGTTTCTTGGTCAAGAAATTGAGGAGTGCAGATCCTGAAAGCCTTCAAGAAAAGACCGGAGGCAACACTTTTCTTAACATTATCAGGGTGATTACTAAAAAAGTAAAGGTGACTCCCTGAGTGGATGGGTTTTCGGTACACTGTAAAATGTAAATTACCATCAATCCTTTTTATGAAAATGTCCAAGAAAAGGATTTGGTGACCTTCCTCCCATTCAGTTTTGAATTTGAGGTTCGGAGTCAGTTGGTTCAATTTATCATGGAACACTTCAAATGGGACCCAACTGTCATCCCACGTCGAAAAGATATCAAATCATTTCGAGCGGTCTGATGGTGGGTTTAAAGGGTACACTCAAAATATTCCATGTTTTTATGGTCTCCCCAAAGTTCACAAACCAGAGAATCCCCTTAGGCCCATTATTTCCATCCGTGGCTCCTGCACCAGCAAACTTGCTAAATGGCCGGCGGACTTATTATCCCCACATGTTGGGAATTTCTCTAACTCCCATGTCTCCAACTCATGTGATTTTATTTCAAAGATTAAAAATACGAATAGAGGGTTTAAGGCTCCTCAGCCTAGACGTTTGTTCATTATTTACGAATATTGATGTTGAAGATGTTCTTACTTTTTTGGAATCCAAGCTACAACCGTTTCAAGACAATTTCCCTCTCCCAGTCAACAAAATTCTTGCTTTAGTTCGCCTTTGTGTTTCTTCAACATCTTTTCCTTTCAAGACCAATGCTTTCGTCAAAATTTCGGTTGTAGTATGGGTTCTAATTTATCTCCTGTTTTGGCCAATCTATACATGGAATATTTTGAGTGTACCCTTTTGCCTACCATCAGACCGCCCGAAATGATTTGGCACATTTTTCTCCCGGTCAAGAAATCTTCCGTCCATTTCAACAACTTTCCTTGTATTCCATCTATTGACTCAATTTTTCTTAACTTTTTGTGTGTTACTTTATAAATTGATTTTTGTAGTCTAGGAAAGCACAATCAGCCCATCCGTCCCTTTCTTGCATTATTTCTATTAGTCTTGAGTATAAGCAAGAAATATAGAATCTTCTTTCATTCGAGGTTTATTTTCTCCGACTCTGGGTTTCTTGTGTGTTATTTACAAATGTGCTACTACATTTCTGCTTAGACACACACACACACTGGCGCTGTGGTTAGGTTCTCGCCTGCCACTATGGCGGACCGGGTTTGACTCCCGTCCAGGGCTGAAATAATTTTCAGCATAGCTTCGCTGCTGGGTATTACTCCAACTCTCGTGGGCAGGGAGTTCGGGGGTGTGCGTGTAAGGTCACAGTATTACCCATAGATCGGTTATACGAGCTCTGAGCTCTCATCGGGAAGGATAAAAACTGTCGATCACGATTCAAACACGTGATCCAAGACCATGGTGAATCACACACACACACACACACACACACACTTTCAACGAACGGACGGCTTGAAGAACGTTCTGAAGAAAAGTGCCGATTGTGGATCCCAACGCAAAGAGAAGTACCTTTTTGTATTTACAGGGTGGGGGGAAATTGCTCGTGGGGCAGTGGGTAAGTAGGAAAAGAGGAGAAGGGGAGGGATTGCTGGGGAAATGGAAGGAAATGAGGAGGTGGAGGACTTGGCCCAAGCAGACAAGCGTAAGGTCAACATGAAACGACCACCGGACCAGCTCAGTGATGACGAAATGGCTAATAAAAATGTAAAGATTAGAAGTATAGAGAGGAGCAATACAGTAGAAAGTGACGAGAATATGTTCCAGGGATTTAAAGAGGGTGGGGGGGGACACAACCCCCCCCCCCCCGACTAGAGGAGAGAGTTGATAAGGTAATCGAGGACTTGGAACGTAAGTTAGGTAATGTTGACGGTATGATACGAAGAATTGAAAAATTGGAAGAACTAGAGAGGGCGAACAAAAACTTAACTAAGGAAATTGAAGAATTAAAACAACAGTTAAAAGAAGTAAAAGATGAGAATAAAGTTTTAAAGGAGAATAATATGGAGAACAAGGAGGGTTGGAAAAAAAATCATGAAAATAGCAAGGTTGCATTCACTGACATAATCAGACAGCAAATGAATGAACAAACTGAAAACTCAGTTATTAAAGTGATGAGACAGAAGGAGAATATAGTAAGAGACTTAGCAGACAAAAAGAAATGTATAATTATATTAGGAATGGAAGAGAAACATAACCCAGATAGAACCACAAGAATCAAAGAGGAAAATGAAAAAGTAAGAAATTTACTAGAATTAGTTCAGGAAGATGAACCAGAAATAATGAAACAAATCGAAGAGAAATTCAGGCTCGGGAAATATAGTACAGACAAGACCAGACCAATCAAGATTAAATTCAGGTCACAAACTACGGCTGAGAATATCTTATCCAAAACAGGGAAACTAGCAACAAGTGAACAATATAAAAAGGTATGGATAAAAAGGGAAATGAATAAAGAGGAAAGAGAGGAAGAAAAACAGAAAACACTTGAAGCAAAGGAAAAAAACGAGATAAGAACGGAGTCAGAAAAAGAGAGATTCTATTGGAGAGTAGTGAATATGAAACTTGAAGAAAGTCGACATACAAGAGAAAAACAAAAGGGAAACAGAGAACACAATGGAAGTGACAGAAAACTAAGAGTGTCTTACACAAATATAGATGGATTAATAACAGGATTGAATGAACTGAATGATTATTTGAAAGAAAAAGTACCAGACATAATGGGAATTGTAGAAACAAAATTAAAAGGTCCACTACCACAAAACAGTGTACGACATGATGCATATAATTATTGGATTAGAAACAGAGTGAAAAAGGAAGGGGGTGGAGTTATGTTCCTGACTAAGAAGGATATAAACGTGAAGGGTGTCACATATGGAAAGAATACAGTAGAAATGATAATGATGGAAGTAGAAGACAGAGATAAGAAGAACAGAAAGTTTGTGATAAATTATGTGCCCCCAAAAACAGCCTCATGGGAAGAGAGTGAACATAAAAGTATGTTAGAGGACACAAAGATAACATTAAACAAGATAATGGAAGAGGGAGGAAAAATAGTTATGATGGGCGACTTTAATTGCAAAGAAATCTGCTGGGAAGAAGTGACAGTAAAGGGTGGAGACGGCTCATGGGGAAACGCTCTACTCGAGATGGTTACTGACCATACAATGACACAATGGATACAGGAGAACACTAGGTATAGAAATGAAGAAGAGCCATCGAAACTAGACCTAGTAATTACATCCGAACCTAGAATAGTGGACAAAATTGAATATAAAAACACCAATAAGTAAAAGTGACCACGTATTGATTGAACTGGAACTTAATGAAGAAAAATATATGAAAAGAAATGAACAATACAGAAACGGAAGAATGATGTATGAAAAAACAAACTTTGATAAAATAAGAGAATTCTTTCAACAAGAAAACTGGGAAGAAATATACAAAGAAGAAACAACAGTAGAAGAGAAATGGAATATTTTGACAAAAATTTACAAAAAAGGAGTGGAAAAGTATGTCCCAAGACAAAAACAAGAAAAAGAATATGTAAAATGCTGGTACAACAAAAGCTGTAGGGAGTTAAAAGACAAAAGAGACAAAGCCTGGACCAGATGGAAAAAATACAGAAGACCTGAAAAATGGAATATATATACCTGTTATAGAAATGAATATGTACAAATGTGCAGAGAAGAAAAGAGAAAATATGAAAAAGATATCATAGAAAAGTGTAAAGATCAACCGAAACTATTCTACAGATTTGTAAACAATAAACTGAAAAACAAACAAGACTTGGAGAAATTAAGACAGGAGGGAGTTGAATACACTGAGGAAATGGAAATGGCGGAAATTATGAACAAACATTTTAAAACAGTGTTTACCAAGGGAGAACATACAACCTGAAGAGAATGAATGGAAAGAGAAAGTCCCCCCTATGGAAGAAATAAAAGTAACAAAGAATGAAATATTAACACACTTGAGTAATCTTGATGTCAGAAAATCGCATGGACCAGATGAAATAGCAAACTGGATACTAAAAGAATGCAGGAACGAACTGCAGACAAAATACATAGCATACTAAATAGTTCCTTGAAAGAAGGAAAAGTTCCAGAAGATTGGAAAAAAAGCAAACATAGTACCTATATACAAAGGAGGAAATAAAGAACCTACCAACTATAGACCAGTCTCTCTAACAAGTACAATAGCAAAACTTTGTGAAAGAATTATCAAAAGTAGATGGGTAAAATATTTAGAAAAAAACAAAGTGTTAAATCCAAGGCAATTTGGATTCAGACATGGACGATCATGCGTCACCAATTTAATATGTTTCTATTCAAGACTAATAGATATGATACAGGAAAGAGATGGATGGGCGACTGTGCATTTTTAGATCTAAAGAAAGCTTTTGACAAAGTACCACATAAGAAGTTGCTTAAGAAATTAGAAACTGAAGGAGGAATACAGGGCAAGAACTACTAAATTGGGATGGAGGACTTTTTTGCAAGAAAGAAAAATGAGAGTAGTGATAAGAAACCAGCACTCAAAATGGGATGAAGTAATAAGCGGTGTTCCGCAGGGAACAGTTCTGGCCCCAATAATGTTTTGCTATATATATTATTGATATGGATGAAGGAATAGAAAGCTATATGAACTTCTTTGCAGATGATGCTAAAACTACTGTAAAAGAGTGGGAAAACTGAAGAAAATTGTGAATCAACTATTAGAGGAGATCTAAATAGAAGTACAGGAATGAGAGTAGGAAATGGGAGATGGAGCTTCAATAACAAAAAAGTGTAGTATAATGGAATTTGGAAAAAGCAAAAACAGAATAACAGGAGCATATAAAATTGGGAAGAAGAAGGAATAAAAAAAGTAGAATAATGGAGAGAGGACCTGGGAGTCAATTGTTTAAGAAATGTAATATGATCACCTGAGAAACAATATAAAATTACAAGAATTTTTCGGAGAGATCATACTAATCTAATAAGAACGATCAAAGATTGCATTTACATACCTGGATGAAGAAAATGGGTGAAGAAAATTCTAATCACCCAAGATGAAGACCAAGATTGGAATATGCAGCAACGATATGGTCACCAAAGAGTACAAAAAAGATAAATTGTATAAAAAAAACTTGAAATAGAAATAATCAAAGAGCAATTTACAAAACTGGCACCAACACTCTCAAAACTAATCAATATGAAGAGAGTACTAGCAAAAAACTTGAACTACAAGACACTAGAGCAGCAAGAAGAAGAGAGAGGAAAGAAGTTTTGATAGCTATTTACAGAATCATGAAAGAGGCATAAGAAAATTTACTGAACTGATTAGAAGAGAGTATCTGATCAAAATATAATGGGGATGGATAGGAAATACAAGAGGACACGTGAAAGTAAATAAAAAATGACAGCTATACGAAGAGAATTTGAAAAAGATCAGCTTTCCTCAGCAGAGTAATATGACAAGTTGGAACAAGTTAGATGAGAAAGTGCGTGTGTGCAAAAACACTACATGAATTTAAAAATAGTTTAGATAAAAATAGAGCTATGAAGACGGGACCCCACGAGCATAGCTCCCTTTCGCAGGTCATAATACTCAAATAGGTAACAACTAGGTAAAATACACACACTTCCAACGAACGGACGGCTTAGAAGACGTTCTGAAGAAAATTGAAGTTTTGTGGAACCCAAAGCCATAAGAGATGTGCCATATTGTATTTACAGGGTGGGGGGAAATTGCTCGTGGGGTAGTAGGGAAAGTTTAGGGAAAGTAGGAGAAGGGGGAGGGATTACTGAGGGAAATGGAAGGAAAATTGAGGAAAGGCAGTAGACTTGGCCCAGGCAGGACAGGGCGAAAGGTAAACAAACGCACCCCCCGACGACGATGAAATGTCTAAATAAAAATGTAAAGATTAGAAGTATAGATAAGAGCACAATACAGTAGGAAAAGTGTTGAGGAATATTTTCCAGGGATTTATAGAGGGTGGGGGGGACACAAACCCCCCCCCCCCTCCCCCCCCCACCCCCCCCCCCGACTGACAAGAACTAATGATATAAGAGAAAGGTCGATAAGATGATCGAGGACTTGGAGCGTACTGTTCCGTCATGTAATCATAGACATTATAACGGAAGAGTTGAAAAAGTTGGGATGACTAGACGAAGGCGAACAAAAACTTAAATAAGGAAACTTGAAGAATTAAAAATAAACAGTTTGAAGAAGTAAAAGATGAGAAATATAAAGTCTTAAAGGAGAATAATAAGTGAGAACAAAGGAGGGTTGGAAAAAAATTAATCGAAAAATCGAGACAAAAGTTGCATTCACTGACATAATCAGACACGCAAATTGAATGAACAAACTGAAAATCTCAGTTATTAAAGTGATGAGACAGAAGGAGGGAATATAATGTAAGAGACTATAGCAGATAGAAAGAAATGTATATTCTTATTAGGAATGGAAGAGAAAACTAACCCAGATAGACAACCACAAGAATCAAAGAGGAAAATGAAAAAAGTAAGAAATTTATTGTGGATTAGTTCCGGAAGATGAAGCCAGAAATAATTGAAACAAATCGAAAGAGAAATTTCTGGCTCGGGTAAATATAAGTACAGACAAGGACCAGACCTTATCTATGATTAAATTCAGGTCATCAACTACGGCTGAGGTAATATCTCTATCCAAAACAGGGAAACTAGCAACAAACGTGAAACATATAGAAAAAGAGTTAGGATCAAAAGGGAAATGAATATAAAGAGGAAAGAGAGGAAGAAAAAACAGAAAACACTTGAAGCCAAGGTAAAAAAACGAGATAAGAACGGCAGTCAGAAAAAGAGAGATTTCTCTTGGAGAGTAGTGAATATGAAACTGAAGAAAGTCGACATACAAGAGAAAAACAAAAGGGAAACATGAGAGCACAATGGAAGTGGCAGAAATTTAAGAGTGTCTTACACAATTATTAAGATGGATTAATAACAGGATTGAATGAGCTGAATGAATTATTTTGAAAGAAAAAGAACCAGACATAATGGGAACTTGTAGTAACAATAAATTAAAAGGTCCACTACCTACCCCAAGACAGTGTACGACATGATGCATATATATTATTTGATTAGAAACAGAGTGAATAAAGGAAGGGGGTGGAGTTATGTTTCCTGACTAAAAGAAGGATATAAAACGTGAAGTGAGTCACATATGGAATGAATTACGGTAGAAATGATAATGCTGGAAGTAGAAGACGTAGAGTATAAGAAGCAAAATGAAAAGTATTGTGATAAATTATGTGCCCCCAAAAACAGCCTCATGGGAATGAGAAGTGAACATAAAAAGATATGTTAGATGGAGTCACAAAGATAACATTAAACAAGAATAATGGAAGAGGGAGGAAAAAATAGTTATGATGGGCGTCTTTAATTGCAAAGAAATCTTGACTGGGAAGGAAAATCGTGACAGTAATGAAGGTGGAGAAGGCTCAAGGGGAACACGGCTCTCTCACTAGAGATGGTTACTGACCATACAATGACACAATGGATACAGGATGATACACTAGGTATAGAAATGAAGAAGAGCCCTACGAGAACTAGACATAGTCATGTTACAATCCGAACCTAGTTAGTGGATCAAGAAATTTGACTAGCAAACACCAATACGTAAATAGTGACTCCACATATTGTATTGAACTGGAAACTTAATGAAGGAAAATATATGAAATATAAATGATACACTATAGAAACAAGAAGAATGATGTATGAGAATAAAACTAATTATGATAAAATAAGAGAATTCTTTCAAAGGAAAAACTGGGAAGTAATAATTTACAAAGGAAAAAGAACTATCAGTGGAAGAAGAAAATGGAAATATTTCTTGACAAAAAATTTACCAAAAAAGGAGTGGGAAAGAGTATGTCCCAAGACAAAAAGCATGTAAAAGCATAATATGTAAAATGCTGGTACAACAAAAGCTGTAGGGAGTTAAATAGACAAAAGAGGACAAAGCCTGGACCAGATGGAAAAAGGACAGTTAGACCATGAAAAATTTGGAAAAATATATACCTGTTTATTATGGAAATGAATATGTACAAAAATTGTGCAGAGAGGAAAAGAGAAATATATGAACAATCTATCATAGGAAAAGTGTAAAGTATCAACCAAAACTATTCTACAGATTTGTAAACAACAAAACTGAAAAAAAAACAAGACTTGGAGGAAATTAAGAACTCGGAGGGAGTTGTACATACACTTGAGGTGAAATGGAGAAATGGCGGAAGATTATTGAACAAACATTATTAAAACAGTGTTTACAAGGGAGAACATACAACCTGATAGAGAATGAATGAGAAAGGAGAAAGTCCCCCCTATGGAAGAAATAGAGGTAACTAAAGAATGTAATATTATACACACTTTGAGATATCTTGATGTCAGAAATATCGCATGGACCAGATGAATAATAGCTATGCTGGATTTTGAAAGAATGCAAGGAAATGAACTGGCAGACAAAATACATAGCTATACATAAAATAGTTCCTTGAAAAGAAGGAAAAGTTCCAGAAGATTGGAAAAAAGCAAATTATAGACCCTATATATAAAGGAGGAAATAAAGAAGAACCTACCAACTATAGGAACAGTCTCTCTAAAGAAAGATAACAATAGCAAATACTTTGTGAAAGACATTATCAAAAAGTAGATGGGTATAAATATCTTAGAAAAAAACAAAGTGTTAAATCCAAGGCAATTTGGATTTCAGACATGGACGATCATGCGTCACCAATTTAATATGTTTCTCATTCAAGGCTTAATAGATATAATACAAGAAAGAGATGGATGGGCGGGACGGTGCATGTTTAGATCTAAAGAAGAAGCTTTTGACAAAGTACCACATAATGACGTTGCTTAAGAAATTAGAATACTGAAGGAGGAATTTACAGGGCAATCTACTAAATTGGATGGAAGACTTTTTGCAAGAAAAGAAAAAACTGTGAGTAGTGATAAGAAACCAGCACTCAAAATGGTATGAAAGTAATAAGCGGTGTTCCGCAGGGAACAGTTCTGGCCCCAATAATGTTTGCTATATATATTAATGATATGGATGAATAAGAATTGAAAGCTATATGGAGCTTCTGTTTGCAGATGAGGCAAAACTACTGAATAGAGTGAAAACTGAAGATGATTGTGGAATTCCACTATAGAGAGTTCTAATTAAAGTAAAGGAATGGAGTAGGAAGTGGGAGATGGAGTTCAATACAAAAAAGTGTGAGTATTATGGAATTTGGAAATAAGCAGAAAACAGAATACAAGGAGTCATTAAGAAATTTGCGGAGATGATGGTATAAAAAAAGTAGAAAATGAGAAGGGACTCTGGGAGTCTATTGTTATGAATTATATGTCACCTGAGAAACATTTATAATAAGATTTTTGGAGAAACTTATAATTTGAAAATTAAGAACAATCAAAAGTTGCATTTACATACCTGGGATGAAGAAATGGTGAAGAAAATATAATCACCCTGATAAGACCAAGATTGGAATATGCAGCAACGATATGGTCACCACGATACAAAAAATTGTATAAAAAAAAATTGAATAGGAATACAAAGGAGCAATTACAAAACTGGCACCATAACACTCTCAAAACTATCATATTGAAGAGAGCTATAGCAAAACTTGAAAACTACAAGGGACACTAGAGCAAAGAATGAGAGAGAGGGTGATATGGACTAGCTATTTACAGAAATCATTGAAAGGCATGAGAAATTACTGATAGAGAGAATCTGATAATAATGGGATGTAAGAAATACTAGAGGACACGGAAAGAAAGATATAATAAAACGACAAGCATATAGAAGAGATTTGAAAAAGAACAGCTTTTCCTAACAGGTGTGATAGACAGTTGGAACAAGTTAGATGAGAAAGTGGTGTGTGCAAAAACATATACATGTATTTAAAAATAGTTTAAGATAAAATGAGATATGAAGACGGGACTCCACGAGCATAGCTCCCCATTCCCGTAAAATACAACTAGGTAAATACTCCACACACTACACACACCATTTCACCGAATGGACAGCGGCAGAATTGGAGTTCCAAAGGAAAAAGGAAAAAACTACGTGGATCTCAACTTTCCAGGAAGTGCCTTTTTGTTTTTATATAGGGGCAGGGGATAATTTAACTATGTAGTGCTCGTGCAGAAAAATAGTGGGGAAGTGATAGGGGAAGGAGAAGGGAAGGGATATTGATGGGAAATGGAAGGAAATGAGTGAAAGAGAATGTCATGGACCAGGAAGCTAGGGAGAAAAGTAAACGAAGAGACGAAATGAAGACAGATGACTTTGGAGAGGGACGGAATCTCAACAAAAATGTAAAGATTAGAAGTATAGATAAGAGAAAATACAGTAGAAGGGTGATGAGAATATTTTCCGGCGGAATTTAAAAGGAGGGTGGGGGGGACACAACCCCCCCACCCACGATTTGACCATGACTAGATGAGAAGCTCGATAAGATGATCGAGAACATGCGGAGCTTAGGTTCGGTCAACGTTAACAACATTGTGCATCAAGGGTTGAAAAATTGGAAGAACTAGCAGATGGGCTCGAACAAAAACTTATTAAGGAAATTGAAGAATTAAAAAAATACAGTTAAAAGAAGTTAAATAGAGGAGAATAAAGTCTTAAACGGAGAATAGTAAGGACAACAAAGAGGCCTTGGAAAAAAAAATCCAAGAAAACAGCATAAAGTTGTATTTTACTGTACATACAACAACAATATGAACGAACAAACTGAAGACTAAGGTGTATCCGCCATAAAGTGATGAGACAGAGAGGAGAATATAGTAAGAGACTTAGCAGATAGAAGAAGAAATGTGTATACATTATTGATTAGGATATGGAAGAGACAACTCTCAACCCAGATAGAACCACAAGAATCAAAGAGAAAAATGAAAACAGTAAGAAATTTACTAGAATTAGTTCAGGAAGATGAGCCAGAATTAATGAAACAAATCGAAGAGAAATTCAGGCTCGGGATATATAGTACAGACAAGAGACCAGACTAATTAAGATTAAATTCAGGTCACAAACGACGTGCGCGAGAGTATCCTTATCCCAAACAGGGAAACTAGCAACAAGGGAACAATATAAAAAGGAATGGTTAAAAAGGGAAATGAATAAAGGAGGAAAGAAGAGGAGGAAATAAGGAAATAGATCATGAAGCTAAGAAAAAAAACACGAGACCAGAACGGAGACAGAGAAAACACGAAGGAAATTCTACTGGAGTTGTAGTGAATTTTGAAATTGAAGAAATGGAAAATAACAGAGAGAAACACAAAAAGAACAAAAAGAGAATACAATGGAAATAACTAGAAAGTTAAGAGTATCTCTACACAAATATAGAATGGATTAATTAACAGGATTACTGAATGAACTGAACAAATATCTGAAGAAAAAATCATCCAGGACATTAATGGGAATTGTTGAGGACAAAATTACAAAGGTTCCACTACTCCACCCAAACAGCATAGGACACAATGCATATAATTATTGGTATTAGACAACAGAGAGGATAAAACAAGGCGTGTGGAGGGTGGAGTTATGTTCCTGACTAAGAAGGATTATTAACTTAACGTGAGGTGTGTCACATATGGGAAGAAATAGAGTAGAAGATGATTTATGATTGAAAGTAGAGAAAGATACGAGATAAGAAGAGCAGGCAAGTTTGTAATAAACTACGTGCCCCCAAAAACAGCCTCGTGGGAAGAGAATGAACATAAAAAGCATATGTTAGATAGACACAAGAAATAATACTGAAACGAGGATAATGGAAGATGGGAGGAAGAATAGTTATGATGGGCGACTATTAATTGCAAAAGTAAATATGTCGGGAAGAGATGACCGTAAATGGTGAGGAAGATCTCATGGGGAAATTTTCTACTTGAGATGATTATTGAAACCACACAATGAACACAATGGATCCAAGAGAAAACAATAGGCTATTGAAATGAAGAAGAACGATCTGAGAATAGACCTATCATGTCACATCTCGAACCTAAAATAGATGGAAAAGCTAGAATACCAGGCACCAATAAGCAAACGTGACCACATATTGATAGAACTAAGAAACTAAATGAGAAACAAGTACATGAAAAAAAATGAATAATATAGAACAAGGAAGATTAATGTACGAAAAAATCAAAATTTTGATAAACTAGGAGGAAGTTTCTTACCAAAATGAAAAAATGCGGAAGCATATACACAAAGATGATACAACAGTAGAAGAGAAACTGGAATATTTATTGACAAAAATCTATAAAAAAAAGGAGTAAGAAAAGTATGTTTCCACAAGACCAATAACCAAGAAAAAGAATATGTAAAGTTGTGGTACAATAAAAGTTGCTAGGGTAGTTAAAAGACAAAAGAGAACAAAAGCTTGGATCCAAATGGAAGAAAAACAAAAGACGCCAGAGAAAAATATGGAAAATATATACTTGTTACTAGAAATGAATTTATGTTACAAGCATGCAGAGAGGAAAAGAGAAAATATGAAAAAGATGTCATAGAAAAATGTTAAGAGTCAACCCAAAAACTATTCAACCGATTTGTAAACAACAAACTGAAAAACAAACAAGATTTGGAGAAATTTGAGACAAGGAGTTTTAATACACAGAAAGAAATTGATATGGCGGAAAATTATGAACAAATATCTTAAATCAGTGTTTTAAAGGGAGAACATACAACTCTGAAGAGATTGAATGGAAAGAGAAAGTCCCCCCTATGAATGAATTGGAAAGTAACAAAGAATGAAAATATTGAAAACACTTGAGTAATCTTGATGTCAGATATTTGGCCTGGCACTTTGATGAAATAGTAAAAATGGATTTTGAAAGAATGCAGGAATGAACCGTGGCAAGACATAATACATAGCATGATAAACAACAGTTCCTTGAAAGATTGCGTCAAACGTTCCAGAAAAGAGTTGGAAAAAAAGCTAATATAGCTACCTGTAATAATAGAAAGGGGGAAAAAAAGAAGACCCTTACCAATATAGGCCTAGTCTCTCTAAACAAGAAAAAAATACAATAGCAAAAAAAATTATGTGAAAGAATTGTCAAAAGTAGAGTGGGTAAAATTATTTAGAAAAAAACATAGACAACGTGCTAAGAATCCAATGGTATTTGGATTCGAGACCAAGGACGATCATGAAGTCACCTAATTTAATATGTTTCTATTCAAGGCTAATAGTTGATAATACAAGTAAAGAGATGGGATGGAGCTTGATTGGGCGCATATCTAGACCTTAAAAACGCTTTTGACAAAGTTACCACATTAAGAAGTTGCTATAAGAAAAATAGAAATTGATGGCAGGAATACAGGGCAAACTGCTAAAATTGGATGGAAGACTTTTTTGCAAGAAAGAACAAATGAGAGTAGTGATAAGAGACCGCAAACACATTCCAAAACTGGGATGAAGTAATAAGCGGTGTTCCACAAGGAACAGTTCTACGGCCCCAATAATGTTTGCTTGTATATATTAATGATATGGATGAAAGAAATGAAAGCCAATATGAGCTTCTTTGCAGATGATGCAAAACTAATGAAAAAAGCGTGAACATGGAGAGCAGATTGTGAATCCCTATAGAGAGATCTGTAACAATAATAGTCCAGGAATGGAGGTAGGAAGTGGGAGATGGAGTTTCAATACAAAGAAGTGTAGTAGATTGGAATTTGGGAAAAAGTTTAAAAACAGAATAACAGGATCTTTAATAATTTGGGAGAAGAAGGTGAATAAAAAAAAGTAGAAAAATGAAAAGGACCTGGGAGTCATTGTTATGAATTAATATAGTCAAATGAGAAAAATTTAAATAAGATTTTTGGAGAAACCTATAATTTAATAAGAACAATCAAAGTTGCATTTACTATACCTGGATGAGTAAATGGTGAAGAAAATTCTAATATCACCCTGATAAGACCAAGATTGGAATAATGCAGCAACGATATGGTTCACCAAGTGCAATTTTTTTATTATAAAAAAAACTTGAAAGAATACAAAAGAGCAATTCAAAAATTGTGCGCACCAACACTCTCAAAACTATCATTTGAAGAGAGACTAAGCAAAACTTGAACTACAGACACCTAGAGCAAGAGAAGAGAGAGAGGATGATTTGATAGCTATTTACAGAATTCATGGAAAGGCATAGAAATTACTGATTAGAGAGAATCTTGATAAATATGGGAGGAGATAGAAATACGAGGGGACACAGAAAGAAAATAAAAAAAAGACTAAGCATATTAGAAGATGACCTGAAATAGGAACAGCTTTTCCTCACAGCAGTAATTGACAGTTGGAACAAGTTTAGATGAGAGAAAGTGGTGCTGCTGCAAAAACACTAAATATGACATTTAAAAATAAAAAATAAAAAAATATTTAGATAAATATATGAGATATGAAGTGACGGCGACACATCGTGCATTAGCTTCCTTCCTTCCCGTAAAATACAACTAGGTAATAAATTACATAATCATTAATTTATTTTTATACTATATATATATATATATATATATATATATATATGGTACAACTTTTTAATATATATTTATATATATATGATATGTAGCATATATATATATCATATACTATTATGTATATACATATTTTATACATACTTATATAGATATATATACATATATTACACACACACACACACACATGATATATCTATATATATAATATATATATATAGATTATAAATATGTATTTTTATATATATATGTATATAGTACTATATAATTCCTATATATATATATATTCATATATTTATAAATATATGTAGTACATATATGTTATGTATATGTGATATGTCATTTATCATATATATATAATATATATAATTCTATATATATATATTTATCTATATATGTGATATAAAGATTTGTATTATATTATATATATAATATATATATTTTCTGTATATATATATACATGTTATTATATATACATATAAAACATTATATTGAATATATTTACAAGCACTGGCGCCAGTAAAGAGAAAAGAAAATACAAAGCCGGACTGTCCGGGACATGACATTATTCATAGCGAAACAAATTTACACATTATACTTGCCTTACTTGCTTAAAGCTGTCACGTCGATTTCGACGATGACGTCACTCCATGCGAAGGAGTATGAAAGATGAAAGAAATTCAGCGTTTGATGGGTCTTTGCGGTGGCTGGCACATACACGTTCCACAGATGTCACACCTCACGTATCAGATGAAGCACAATATACTTAACTAGCTAAAAATACAAAATTAACAGAATCAGAAGAGAATCCATGTATATAATAAATCAGAAGCAATGCACCACATTACAAATATTAAGGCACTGGACCCCTATGAACTCGGAGATTATTAAAGGGCATAGTTATCGTACAGTGGATAGCTAAGCCTTGGGGGGGCCCGGTCGAATGCAGCGATAGGCACATCTTGTTACCTTAAGTCAGTCCAAATGCAATATTTCGACTTAGTCTTCTGGAAAAAATAAAAGACTCTGAATACATATTGGTAGATGCTCAATTTTTCAATCACCAAAAATGGGCCAGTAATTCTGCAAGTTAATTAGTTTAGATTGGCGAGTCAGGCATCCTTTTATAAAACATTATACTGATATACTTATGTTAAACAGGCGGAGCCTATCGCTATGCTGATGTTTCAATATTTTAGAGTTGGAGTCCATCAAGTTTTCCTGTCTTACTGATTCTTTATTATTCTACGTAATGCTATGACATTGGAGTTGAAGCATAAACTTCAAAATTTGTATAAGGGGACTGACTAGTAGTAGAAACTGTCTAACACATTATAATAAATTGGATTTAGTTTTTGTTCAACTACCACTAGATAAACGATAATGAGGCGTCTTACCTGTGGACACATTAATGGTGCTATTAATTCAAGCACTGATACGCGTAGAAGACCAATCCTCCCAAGATTCATGGAGGCTACATAGCAGACGTACCTAAAAATGGATTTCCAAGTATCGTCTATCTATTCGTCCGTTCTACCAGACCATTAGATGCAGGTTGATAAGCTAGTCTCAAAGTGGTTGCGTTCGAGTGATGTCATTACTTTTACAAATGTTCGTTTAAAACCTCATTCTCCAAATTCAGTCCACGTCACTAAGGAACACTGAAGGAGTAGTGAATGGCCACAACCATGAGAAACCAAAGTATGGGCTAACTACTGGATACAGACATGCTACGTAAGGGAAGCTTATGATTACAAAGCGACTAAAGTGTTCCTCAACACACAGGGGCATACAACAGAACCCTTGAGTATTTACGAGGCGCAAATTGTAGAGACAGGTCTCTATAGCCATAGTCTGAAAAGGACGAGACGGTGTAGGGATACTCTAGGATAGGTTAGCAGCGTGCATAGCACCTTTGTTCTCTGGCGCCACAAGATAGCTACAAACTTGGGCTACATGAATGGTAATGGCCTGTCGCAGTGTCTAGCGCTAATAATACTTCTCTGCAGGCCTTTAGCCAGAATCTTTGTCCCTCCCTCGGGTGTACCAGCTTGAGGGGCATCGTGAGCAAGAGACAGAACCAAACAGGGACGCTAGGAGAACTCGGGGATCAGAAATCTGTGCTACCTCCTGCTCATACATTTCTACATTACGAATGGGAACATAGCCTTGTAGAGAAAATTGGGAACAGTGGGTACAGGTAAATCTCTGGTAAGGTGGAATCATCACCAGATTCCAAAGCATATATGACAGCCAGATCAAAACAGGGATCTCGCGCTGAGCTTTGGCCAGCATCCTACAGGAAGAAGTTGCCAATCACTGTAACTGCTGCTTTTTAGGTACATTACGTAAAAGTGCATTAGCAAACTTATGTTTCCATGTCTCTGATCGGTGTAAATTTCTATGATAACTTTGTTAGAAGGAAACCATACATCTATATAGACGGTCTTGAAAGGATTATTTGTCCTTGAAAAGTTTGTGTGTTATATTACACCCCCCCCCCCCCCCCCCCCCTCCCCCCCCCCCCCCCCCCCCCCCCCCCCCCCCCCACACACCACCCCTCCCCCCCCCTCCCTCCCCCCCCCTCCCCCCCCCACACCCGCCCCCACACACCCCCCCCCCCACCCCCCCCCCCCCCCCCCCCCCCCCCCCCCCACCTCTGACAGTATGGTCTATTGAATAGTGGACATAAGTGGATTGTGATGTTTGTTTTTGTAAGTTGTATAAGTTCATAGCGTTATACACTTACAGGTATAAGATAAATTGTAGTGCTTATCTAGATATATTTAGAAACCGCAAAACAGTAGTCTGTTAACTGTATTCCAAAGATAGTAGTAATATTTGAATAAGGTACGCAGAAGGTAAGCGCTCGTTTATTTAGTTTATTTGGTGACCGCTTTTGTTGTTGATTGTTGTTTGTTGTTCGTTGATGATGATTTGTATCTTCTCTTGCCCGTTTATGTGTTGCCGAAGGAGGGAGACGAAATGGCGTGCAGAAGGTTGTGTGAACTCCTGGTCGGACCGTCTCAGGATGTGTGAGGAGGTAAGAGAATTCTGTATATTGTTACATAGAGTGCCGCTCTGTGAGAGAAGAAATGATTGCTCCCCACAACCCAAAGATCGTTCCAACATTCTTCCACTTCTACTGCGCCGTTGAGCGTGAGTGGCTGTCACGTATACGGTCCCGATTTGTCCGAGCCAGCATTCGCCGGTAAGCGGGTGCCTTGCGGAGCAACCACTAGGCTCTCTAGCCAATAGTTTTTCTCTGCCTGGAAGATGAGGTGGGTGGAAATCAGGTGTTCTTGGGGGGGACGGATAGTGGGGGACTCCATGGTGCGAGGCTATGATCGACATCCTTCAGCTGGAAGACTAAACTCGATCGTTGCAAGCTTGTAGATCAACCGAGACCGTGGGGTCGCGCATTGGTACCCAGACCAGGGAGCAAAGTTGGACGAACACGGCTACAATTGTTCACACGGGAAGTAACAATGTGGGTAGGGTGTGATCAGAGGAACTTGTTCGGGATTACAAAGTCCTCCTTCAGGACATGAAGGAACGTGGGAGCCGTCACGTAATCTGTGGGATCCTTCCGAGGATCTACGCTGACTCGTGTTGGAACAGTAGAGCCATGGATATCAATGAGAGATCACAATTGTGCACGCAACTGGCATACCACTTACCTTGATCCTTAGTATCTCTTTTCCAGGCGTCATGACATTTATGTTTCTGGTGGAATCCACCTTACTCATTGTGGGAGTTTGTAATGAACTAGTTCCTTTTTTTTTGGGGGGGGGGGTAGAAACTCAAAAGAAATGGGGAATAGAGTGTATTGGGGATAACAGAGTAGGGCGTAGCAATAATGGAGAGCAATATGTCAGTGTAGGACAAAATATAATTTCAAAATATAATGTCGGTGGAGGACAAAATATAATTTTAGGGTATATTGTCAGTAGAGGACAAAATATTACATTAGGATGTAATGTCAATGAAAGACAAAATATCACGATCGGATGTAATAATAACGGAGGACAAAATATTACGGTAGGATATAATGTCAGTGGAGGACAGAATATCATTTTATGAAGTGATGCCGGACAGTGTCAATGAACGACGAGTGGCCGGTGTGGGACGCGGTGACGGAGGTGGGGAAGGTGTACATGAGAGATCAGATGACCGTGAGGGACCAGATGTCCGTGATGGGGCAACTATCCATGAAGCATTGAATATCAGTGAAAGACCAAATGTCAGTATAGAGTATGGTGTCAATAAAGAAAAAATATAATGTAAGGCATGATGTTGAAACTCAAAACGAGTCAAAAAGAAATAATCATGTTTTTTTTAACCATGTACTTTAATACTGGTACTATTAGGAACAAAGTCCAAGAAATCCAGGCGTTTGTCAAAAGCAAAAATCTCGATATGATAGGAATAACCGAGACATGGTTAAATGGAGAGTTTGAAGCTGAATCTAATATTGCGGGATTGAAACACTTTCATCAGGATAGAAACCACAAGAGAGGTGGGGGTGTTCTGTTGTACGTTAAAAGCAATGCCCATGCCTGTGTTTTAGAGAAAATGAAACAGTATGCATATGATAGTTTGTGGGTAGAATGAACCCAAACAAATGGACAAAAAATGAATTTAGGTGTAATATATAGAACTGTCTAGTTTCTGCAGCCAGGACTTATTGATAATGGGTGATTTCAATTTCACTAACATTGGATGACCCTTGAATATAGCCATATAGGTAGTCACTTGATAGATTTTCTCGGTGACAATTACTTAGTTCAGCATGTAAAAGAACCAACAAGACATGGAAACTTACTCGATCTATTGATCACTAGCCGCGAAAGCATGATAACCGATGTAGAAAGTGGTGAAACTATTGCAAGTAGTGATCACAACTTAGATTCAAACTGCTAATTTTGTTTAGAATAGATATTTGTGTTTCTAAAACACCCGATTTCAGTAAAGCTTAGTTCATAGGACTACATCAGGAGCTTCAGCTTACAGATTGGGGGGCAAAATTAAGCGAAAGACCTGTAGATCAGGTGTGGGAAATATTTAAAAATACGCTTAAGAAGATGATTCATACTTACATCCCATTTAAGGACAGACGCCCCCCCCCCCCCAAATTAGACTCGTCCAAAATGGCTTAACAAAGAAACTGAAAAAGTATTACTAAATGAGACACGCTTATAAGAAATACAAGTGCTCAGATACACCTAATGATTATCGAAGTTATGTAATAATACTGAGAGGTTTAAAAAAGACAATAAATAAACGAAAATGACAATACGGAATGAATATCGCTCATAAATCCAAAGAGAATCCCAGAAATTCTATAGTTACATTAGAGATTAAAAGGTAGGAATCACATTGGCCCACTATTATCTGCCGACGGTGAACTTGAATATTCAAATGAAGGAATGCGTGATATTTTAAACAACTATTTTAGCTTTGTATTCGTAAACGATACACCTCAAAGTGAACTCCAAACTGAAACCTGTGAAAAGTCTAGGGTAAACTTACTACGGTAAATATAACAAAAGAAAAAATTAAAAGGTGTATAGATAAACTCAAAGTTAATAAAACACCAGGGGCCGTATACACAAAACTTTTTTGTTAGCCTTAACAATCTCTGCTAGCTAACAGAAAACCACTAAAAGTTATACACCAATGCTTAACTAACAACTGTTAGCTAGCAAACAGTTGTTTGTCAAGTACCGCTAAACAGCGCTGAAGTTAGCAGCTTATGAACATGTAAATGGACGTATTATCAAAAATTGCACACATAAAACAGTGTTATTAATGCAGTTGTTCAGAATTTATTAATAAAGTATCATGATAGCACATAGATATCGTATGTATGGGTTTTTAGAAGTACTTATTAACCAACGACAGATATTTTTGGACGAAGGCGCATTGTACAGGCGGCCGTGCCACAGACAAATCTTCCGACAGAAGACTCAACAATAATTTCAGAGGACATAGACATGGCAGAAGAAACACAGAAAAAGAAAAGGAAGCCAAACTGGTCACAAGAGGAAACACTCCTCTTGATCAACGTGATTATGGAGAAAAAATAATGATAAATGGGCGATTCAAGCCAAGTTTAAACCACAAGGATAAGAGGGAGGCATGACAAAGCACGTTGATGCTATGGTATCGTTTTCTGTTTACATATAAATGTTCATCGACACTTGGAGCCCCAATTCTAATGTTTGTGCCATCTATGGTACCCACAACACCGGGAAACCTACAGTTTTCCATGAACTCTGCTTGTTTTACTTGCACTTCTTGGCGAGTCAATAGGAATTTTACAAACTGAGTTACAATTCTGATAGTGCATCAATTGTTTGAGTAATGACGGCTGATTGATGCTTGCGAGGTCCCAAATTCGCCACTGCTGCATTTTACCTGTGGCTAAATATCATAGAGTAATTGCCACTTTCGTCTCAGGACTCAGTGGTCGATTCCGTTCTGTTCGGGATTGAAGTTTGTCCCTCACTAAATCAGCCATTTTTATTATACCAGCACGGTTCATTCTGAAGCGTTTGACGAGTTCGTCGTCATTGTACTCGTTAAATATGTCCCGTCGCTGTCGATAAACTCGCAGTCATCTTTTTAGTTGTTGTTGCTCCGCCATCTTCTCTACTAACAGGAACTTGTTAAGAGCTTAATAGTCCTCCTCAGCACTTTTATCTTAACAGTACTTTTAAGGCCCTAACAAGTTTTCTGTATCACTGTTAGTGCTTAACAGCTAAATGTTAGCCTTAACAGGAATTTGTTACCCTTAACAGCTATTTGTTAGTGCTAACAAGTTTTGTGTATACGGCCCCAGGGCCTGACGGTTGGCATCCAAGAATCTTAAAGGAAATGAAAAATGAGATTGTTGTTCCATTAGAAATTATTTTCAAGAAATCCATCATATCCGGAGATGTCCCAAGAGAATGGAAGCTAACTAACGTTACTCCCATATTCAAAAAAGGTGACAAAAAGAAACCAAATAACTACAGATCTATAAGCTTGACTTCAATCGTAGAAAAAAAGATGGAAACTATCATCAGAGATGCTATCGAACGTCATTCAGAAAGTAACCGTTTGATAAATGATAGCCAGCATGGATTTAGACGGAAACGTTCTTGCATGACTAACTTACTCGAATTCTACAAGATACTCATCTCGGATTATGACAAAAGAAACAATATAGATTTAATATATCTAGACTTTGCAAAAGCTTTTCATACCGTCCACCACGAAAGACTACTTACTAAATTAGCTTCACACAGAATAAGTGGTAGCCAAGTTGGGGTTCCTTTCTTAGGCCACTTCTATTCATAGTAAATATAAATGATATAGACCACGGAATGAAATATATTGTTTCCAGATTTGCTGATGATACAAAACTGTGCGGAATGGCAAATGATCACTTAAACCAATTAAATATTCAAGAAGATTTAGATAAACTATAGCAATGGTCTGAAAAATAGGTAAATAAAATTTAACACAAGTAAATGCAAGGTTATGCACATAGGTAAAAATAATAGTAAGTACTATTACAAGTTGTTTGGAAATTCGTTAACAAAAGTGGATAGTAAAAAGTATATCGGCGTAATTATCAGAAACGATCTCAAATAATCTAAGTAGTGTATTTCAGCCTCTGAGAAAGCAAATAATATTCTAGCACTGATTGCGCGATCTTTTGACCTCAAAAGCCATCTCTCATTAACAAGTTATATAAATCATTAGTTCGTCCACATTTGGAATATGCTGTTTCCGTATGGTCACCGAATCTCATTATAGACATTGACAGATTGGAAAAAGTACAACGGCGAGCCACAAAACTGATTCCAAATATAAAAAATAAATCATACGAAAATCGACTAAAACATATGAATTTGTTTTCCCTAAAAAAGCGTAGATTTAGAGGTGATTTGATATAGGTCCTTAAGATTCCAAAGGGAATTGACAACATCAAAAGTGATAAAAAGTCGCACTGAATGAGAATCCGACAAGAAATGATAGTTAATGTAGTTAATACATGGAAGAAAACTTCCTGCAGAGGCAGTGCAATGTAGTTCAGTTCAAAGCTTTAAGAATCATTTAGAATTCAGTGGTTCTTAACCTTTTTTGGCAGCGACCCAAAATTTTGCACAAATCAAGCATCGCGACCCAAGCCTACATAGATATACGAATTGTCTTTATAAGTAATATGATTATGCTTTTAAAAGCGGGTTACAGAAACAAAATTACATGCTGGGATGTTTATTAATACAAGTAGCACATATAATTAACAGTGATATATGAAAAATGTATTTTAATTATTACAGTATATAATTATAATATATTTGTAGTGGGAAAATAATTATTTTCTGCAAACCCTTAGCGACCCAATAAAATGGCTTGGCGACCCAAATTTGGGTCGCGACCCAGGGGTTAAGAACCACTGGTTTAGATAAACACCTAAGGAAGATGCTGTAATGGCTGCCATTTATTTTATTGTATTTATTTGTTTGACACTATTTGTCTGTTTATTATTTCCTTGATTATTATTTATTATTATTTATCTATCAATTTATTATTATTTACTATTTACCTGTTTGTTTATTATCTAACTTTACCTATTTGTTTATTTACTCATTCATTATTACAGTATTTATATTA
>NC_134801.1:27471018-27544151 GCF_046742065.1 Oratosquilla oratoria | reverse complement strand
GAAGAGATGATGAAAAAAAATCATCAAAACCTTAATGGGTGTGTATGGTTACACAGAATGAAGGATATAATAAGCTGAAAGATACAAAGAAAATCAACTGGTCCCCAGCCTTGAGTCTTGAGATAACATATCAAATTTGTGGTACATGATCTCTTCCCTGTCTCAATCTGAATTGTCTCTGATTTAGTATATTGTTTTCCAGATGTTTAATCCATCTACTTTTTATAATTTTTTTCTCAAATTTTGGCTACTGTGTAAGGAAAACTGGTCTGTAATTTGTTGGGTCTTCCTTATTTCCTCTTTTTTTGTGTATTTACCTAGTTGTATTTACCTATTTTTATTATAATGGAAGGGAAGTTATGCTCGTGGTGACACCATCTTTGTATCTTGCAAACATCTAGTTTTGTTAATAAATTCTCATATGGTGTTTGCACACACTATTGTTTCATCCAATTTGTTCCAGACATCCACCACTCTCTGGAAAGCTTGTTTTTTTTTCAGATCTCTTCTATAATTATCCTTTTTGAGTCCCCCTTTTTTTTTTTTGTGTTTTCTTTTATCCCACTTTTGATAAGTCCTTCTCTATCAAGGACTTCCATCCCTTTCATGATTCTGTAAATGGCCAATAGATTGTCCTCTTTCTCTTCTTTGTTCCTGGTTTGGTAGTATCCAGTTTAGACAATCTTTGGCTTGTAAGTTCAATTTTGAAAGTGTTGGTGCCGATTTTTGTCTTTGCTCTTTGGATTCTTTCTATTTTCCTTATATTCTTTTCTGTACTGGGTGTCCATAGTGGTCACAGTGTTACTCCAATCTTGGTCCTAATCACTGTGACTAGTATTTTCTTTACCCATTACCTCAACCAAGTAATTAAACACAACCTATATTGATTTTAGTAAATTGTAGGTTTTCTTCTGACTATTTTGTTTTGTCTGGCTTGTCTGGGGACATATCTTTGGTAATGATTACTCCTAGATCTTTTTCGGAACTAACTTTCTTTACTTCCTTTGTACCAGTTTTATATTGTCTTGATGTATATTATATATATATATATATATATATTATATATATATATATATAAATATATTATATATATATATATATATATATATATATATATACATACATATACACATATAAATATAAATATATATATATATATAAATATAATATATATATATTACTTTTTTCCAATTCCATTTTACTACCATTCTTAATGTTGAGGTTCACTTCCCATATCTGACTCTAATTCCTAGACCTTGTTGATCTCTTCTCTAGCAATTCACAATCTTTTTCTGTACTTTAGTAGCTTTGTGTTTGTCTGCAAAGAAGTTCAGGTAACATTCAACACCCTTATCCATGTCATCTTACATATATAGCAAACATTATTAGAGTCAGTACTGAACCCTGTAGGAACTCTACTTATCATTTCTTCATCCCAAAAGCATTTTTATCTCTGAAACACCCACTCTCAATTTTTCTTTTCTCCTGCAAGAAATTCTTCCATCCATTTCAATAAGTTTTCCATGTATACTTCCTATTAATTTTTTGAGTTTTCATGATATATTATATGTGTGGTACTTTATCAAATGCTTTTTTGTGTGTTTGTGTGTGTAAATGTATATGTATATTACATATTTATATTAACACATATACACTAATTATCTGGATTTATTAATCGTATTTTTTCTTTATTCAGGAGATTTATATCCAAAGGCTTAACTCCATCAGATCAGTTCTACTCAAATCTACATTCTTTAAGACACATGAGGTATGTAGACTCATTTAATTAATAAATATGATATAAATAATATATATATATATATATATATACTATATATATATAATTATATTAAATATATATATATATATATATATATATACATAAATTTGTTTATTTAGCTAGTGTGTTAAAGATAGTAGGGTTTTTATTATTATTATGATATATATTTACTTTGTTATAAATACAATACTGCAGTCTTTGAATATTTTAAACAATTTATGATAGACAAGACAGTGTTTCAAGGTGATATGTTATGCTTGTCCATTTGATGAAATAATTTAGTTTATGGCTTATATTCATGGGACATATATTATTCACAGTTAAAGTGTGTTTTTTTCCTCTTTCCTTAAGGAAAGAAACAATCTTATATGTATATTCTTGTCCTTCAACAGTTTATATTGGAAGTTCACTGTTGTTTGTGTTCACAATGGAATCATCGGCAATCTGTGTGGTTAATTGACTTTGCTAAGACAATGCAAACTTCCTGAAGGGGTAACTATTAATCACAGAAGTGTTTGGGTGGAAAGAACACCCGAAGATGGCAACATGATTGGCCTAGACAAACTCATCGATACTTTTTGGTCTCACTCGAATTAGCTACACAATAAACTCATCGCTCGGATTACAAACAGGGACACTTTTTGCATCGCCACCAACACTGCATCCAGTTTCCAAACAATAAAGGCTTCTAAGTGCAGGCTGGAAGTTAGTATTTAATTTCAGAAGACTTTCCTGTTCCAGCCTGAAGACAGCTTATTTGTGGCAAACAAGAGTCCTAATCTCATAAATTACTGTAAGAGCACATTATTAGTACTGTATATTAAAGGAATACATATTTTGTCACATTTTACAGTAATCTATTAAGTACCACTTATATTGACTGGCATTCAAAATGCAGACAAAACACAATGCACACACATGGGACCTATTAACAAGTTTAGCTCCTTTCTTGTATGATACAAATAGTAAAAAGAATATATATGAATAAATATATATATAAATATATAAGTGTGTGTAAAGTCAGATTAGATAACTCTGCTGCTGGGAATTGAACCCTTGACTGCATCATTTCATCATTAAAACAAGATGCTATCATCACACCAGACAGGACATTAGAATGAATTTTTCGAAAAAGCTTGTTCTCTACATTCCTCAATATCAACTTGCGTGGTATGGTAATATAGACTTGTTTTGCTGAGTCTTTTATTCAAGAGATCTATTCACTAGTTGGAATGGCTTCTACCATGGATTTTAAAAGGACCTAGTGAAATAAGTCTACTTAATGCACTATATGACTTGATAGTGAGGAATTTATAAGGACAAGTTCCTGAAATATTCCTTCTAATGTCCTGCCTATTGTGATTTGGTACAATCCTTATATATATATATATATATATATATATATATATATATTTATATATATAAATATATAAATATATATATATATATATATATATATATATATATATGTATGTATATATATATATATTTATATATATATAAATATATATATATATATATATATTTATATATATATATATAGAAATACTGTATTTACCTAGTTGTATTTTACGGGAAGGGGAGCTATTGCTCCCGTGGTGTCCCCGTCTTCCATATCTCATTTTATCTAAACAATTTTTAAATTCATGTATTGTTTTTGCACACCACATTCTCATCTAACTTGTCCAATTTTCTATTACTCCTGTTAGTAAAAGCTGTTCTATTTCAGATCTCTTCTATAGCTGTCTTTCTTGATTTTCCTTCCGTGCCCGTCTTGGTATTTCTATCATCCCATTTTATTTCAGATTCCTCTCTATCAATAATTTCTATGCCTATCATGATTTCTGTAAATAGCTATCAAATCTCCACTCTTCTTTGCTCTAGTGTCTTTAGTTCACAGTTTTGCTAGTCTCTCTTCATATGATAGTTTTGGAGAGTGTTGGTGCCAATTTTTGTAATTGCTCCCCTTTATATTCTTTCAAGTTCTTTTATAATGTGTTTTGTACTTGGTAACCACACCGTTGCTGCAATATTCCAATGCTTGGTCTTATCAGAGTGATTAGAATTTTTCTTCAACCCTTTCTTCATCCAGGTAATGTAAATGCCTACTTTGATTGTTCTTATTAAATTATAAGTTTCTCCAAAAATCTTATTTATATTGTTTCTCAGGGCGGCTGACATATTTATTCATAAACAATGACCTCCCAGTTTCTTTTCCTTTTCTACATTTTTTATTCCTTCTTCTCCCAATTTAATATGATACCTGTTATTCTCTCTTTGTTGCTTTTTTTCCAAAATTCCATTATACTACACTTTTAAGTGTTGAACTCCATCTCCGCCACTTCCTACTTCCATTTCCATACTTTATTTAGATCACTCTGTAGTGACTCACAATCTTCTTCCGTGTTCACTTTTTTTAATATGTTTTGCTATCATCTGCAAAGAAGCTCACATAACTTTCAATTTCTTTTCATATCATTAAGTATATATAGCAAACATTATTGGGGCCAGAACTGTTTCCCTTGTGGAACACCGCTTATTATGGACATCCCATTTTGAGTGTTTGTCTCTTATACACTACTCTCATTTTTCTTTCTTGCAAAAAATAGCTTCCCATCCATTTAAGCAGTTTACCCTGTATTCCTCCTTCAGTTTCTAATTTCTTAAGCAAACTTCTTATGTGGTTCACTTTGGTCCAAAAGCTTTTTTTAGGTCTAGAAATGCACAATCAGCCCATCCATCTCTTTCTTGCTATTATATCTATTAGGCCTTGAATTAGAAAACATATTAAATTAGTGACGCATGATCGTCCTTGTCTTGAATCCAAATTGCCTTGTGATTTAGCACGCCTTGTTTTTTTCTAAATAATTTTACCCATCTACTTTTGATAAATTCTTGTCACAAATTTTTGCTATTGTCACTTGTTAGAGAGACTGGAGTCTATAGTTGGTAGGGTCTTCTTTATTTCCATCCTTTAAATATAAGGTACTATATTTTGCTTTTTTCCAATCTTCTGGAGACTTTTCCTTCTTTCAAGGGAACTATTTATTGTGCTATTTATTTTTGTCTGCCTGTTCATTTCTGCTTTCTTTCAAAAAATTTTTTTTCCAGTTTGCTATTTTCATCTGGTCCTGATGCGATTTTCTAACATCAAGATTACTCAATCGTGTTTCATTTAATTTCATTCTCTTGTTACTTTCTATTTCTTTCATAGGGGGGGACTTTCTCCTTCCATTCGATCTCTTCCCGGTTGTTTATTCTCCCTTGTAAACACTGATTTAAAATGCCCTGTTCATAATTTTTCCCGCCCATTTCTATTTCCTCCAGTGTATTCAACTCCTCCCTTGTCTTAATTTCTCCAAATCTTGTTTGTTCTTTCAGTTTTGTGTTTACAAATCTGTAGAATAGTTTTGGTTTGATCTTTACATTTTTCTATGACATCTTTTTTATATTCTCTCTCTTTTTTCCTCTCTGCACGCTTGTTACAGTATTCATTTTCTATAACATAGTATATATTTTCCATTTTTCAGGTCTTTTGTATTTCTTCCATTTTGGTCCAAGCTATATCTCTTTTAGTCTTTTAACTTTCCTACAACCTTGTTTGTTGTATACCAGCACTTTAAACATTATTCTTTTTCTTGTTTTTGTCTTGGGTCCATACTTTTCCATCTCTCCCTCTTTGTTTTTTTTTTTTTTTTTTTTTTTTTTTTTTTTTGTCAAAATACTTCCATTTTTCCTTCTACTGTTTGTATCTTCAATGCGTATTCTTTGCCAGTTTTCATTTTGGAAGAATTCTCTTAATTATTTTAATCAAACATTTATTTTTTCATATATCAATCTTCCTTTTCCTATATTGTTCATTTCTTTTTCATGTATTTTTTCCTCATTTAGTTCTAGTTCTATCAATATGTGGTCACTTTTTACTTATTGGTGCCTGGTTATTCTATCTTTTCCACTATTTCAGGTTTCTGATGTGATTATTTAGGTCTAGTTCTCGATGGTTCTTCTTCATTTCTATACCCAGTGTTCTCCTGAAATCCATTGTGTCCATTGTGTGGGTCAATAATCACCTCAAGTAGAACAAACATTTCCCATGAGGTCTTCTCCCACCGCTTTACGGTCATCTCTTCCCAGCCAGATTTCTTTTGCAATTACAGTCGTTCCCATCATAACTTATTCTTCCTACCATCTTCCCATTATCTTGTTTTTTTTTTTTTTATTTTTTTTAATGGTTATTCTTGTGTCTTCTAACATTTGGCTTTTAATGTTCGATTCTCTTCCCCCAAGGCTGTTTTTGGGGGCACATAGTTTATTACAAACTTTCTGCTCTTCTTATCTCTGTCTTCTACTTCTATCATAATCATCTCTACTCTATTCTTTCCATATGTGACACTCTTCACATTTATATCCTTCTTAGTCAGGAACATAACTCCACCCCCTTGTTTTATCTCTCTGTTTCTAATCCAATAATTATATGCATTGTGTCCTATGCTGTTGGGTGGTAGTGGACCTTTTAATTTTGTCTCTACAAGTCCCATTATGTCCGGTTCGTATCCCTTCAGATACTCGTTCAGTTCATTCAGTCCTGTTATTAATCCATCTATATTTGTGTAGGACACTCTTAACTTTCTGTTATTTCCATTGTATTCTCTGTTTCTTTTTTGTTTCTCTCTGTTATGGTCCATTTCCTCAATTTCATATTCACTACTCTCCAGTAGAATTCTTCTTTTTCTGACTCCATTCTGGTCTCGTTTTTTTCTTTAGCTTCTTTCCTTTTCATTTTTTCTTCCTCTCTTTCCTCTTTATTCATTTCTCTTTTTATCCATACCTTTTTATATTGTTCACTTGCTGCTAGCTTCCCTGTTTTTGCTAAGATATTCTCTGCTGTTGTTTGTGACCTGAATTTAATCTTAATTGGTCTGGTCTTATCTGTACTATATTTTCTGAGCCTAAACATCTCTTCGATTTGTTTCATTATTTCAGGTTCATCTTCCTGAACTAATTCTAGTAAGCTGCTTACTTTTTCTTTTTCCTCACTGATTCTTGAAGTTCTATCTAGGTTATGTTTCTCTTCCATTCCCAATATAATTATACATTTCTTTTTATCTGCTAAGTCTCTTACTATATTCTCCTTCTGTCTCATCACTTTGATAACTGAGTCTTTAGTTTGTTCTTTCATTTGCTGTTTAATTATGTCAGTAAATGCAACTTTACTGTTTTCCTGGATTTTTTTTCCAACCCTGTGCTTCTTTTGCTATGGCCTCTTTATTGTTTTTATTATTCCTCTTTAATTCTTCATTCTCCTCTTTTACTTTTTTTAACTGTCTTTTTAGTTCTTCTATTTCATTAGTTAAGTTTTTGTTCGCCTTCTCTAGTTCTTCCAACTTTTCAACTCTCTGCGCAATGTTGGTTATGTTACCGAACCTGTCTTCCCAATGTTCAATCATCTTATCAAGTTTCTCCTCTAGTCTTGTCAATCGGGGGAGGTTGGTATCCCCCCCACCCTCATTAAATCCCTGGAAATTATTATCCTCACCTTCCATTGTGCTGCTCTTATCTATATTTCTAATCTTTACAATTTTGTTAATCCCATCACCAGAATCATCGGTCCTTCGTTTGTTTACAAGACGTCTGGCCTCTTGGACCAAGTCCTCCCCTTCCTCATTTCCTTCCATTTCCCTCAGTAATCCCTCCCCTTCTCCTTTTTCCTCACTTTCCCGACACCACGAGTTATCCCCTTCCCTGTAAATACAATAGGTACTTCCTTTGCGTTGAGGTCCACGAAAAATTCACTTTTTTCTTCAGAACTCTAATCCTCGCCGTCCATCCGACAGAAGTGTGTGTGTGTGTATGTGTGTGTATTTTTACCTAGTTGTATTTATAGTTGTGTGTGTGTGTGTGTATTCTCCTTGGTCTTTCACCTTGGTCTTTGGATCACGTGCTGGACTCGTGATTGACAGCTATTTCCCTCAAGAGCTCAGAGCTTGTGTGACCGATCTATGGGTAATGCTGTGACCTTACAAGCACACACACCCCCAACTTCCCCGCCCATGAGAGTTGGAGTAATAACTCAAAGCGCATCCATACTTAAATTATTTCAGACCTGGGCAGTATTCGAACCAGGACGCTGTAGTGACATTCAGGGGACTCTATGAACTGTGCCACCAAGTCGTACGCGTATTTACTTAGTTTACCTAGTATTTTACAGGAAGGGGAGCTATGCTTGTGGTGTCCTGTCTCCATATCTCGTTTTACCCAGACTGTTTTTAAATTTGTGTATCATTTTTGCACACACCACATTCTCATCTAACCTGTTACAAATGGCTATTATCCTGTGGGGAAAGCTGTTCTTTTTCAGATCTCTTTTATAATTGTCTTTCTTGATTTTCTTTCCATGTCCTCTTGTATCTCAACCATCCCATTTTATTAGAACCTCTCTATCAATAGTTTCTATGCCTTTCATGATTCTATATATAGTTAATAAGTCTCCTCTCTCTCTTTGCTCTAATGTCTGTAGATCAAGCATTGCTAGTCTCTCCTCATATGAGAGTTCTGAGAGTGTTGGTGCCAATTTCGTAATTGCTCTTGTATTCTTTCAAGTTTTGTTGTACATCTTTTTTGTACTTGGTGACCACGTCATTGCTACATACTCTAATCTTGGGTCTTATCAAAGTGACTAGTATTTTCATCACCATTTCTTCATCCAGGTATGTAAATGCCACTTTGATTGTTCTTATTAAATTAATAAGTTTCTCCAAAAATTTTGTTTATATGTTTCTCAGGGGACATATTATTTTATAATAATGACATCTAGGTACTTCCCTTTTTCCACTTTTTTAATTTCTTCCTCTCCCAATGTATATGATCCCACTATTCTTTTTTTGCTTCTTCCAAATTCCATCATACTATACTTCTTAATGTTGAATTCCATCTCACACTTCCTACTCCATTCCCATAATTTATTGAGATAAATTTGCAGCGATTCACAATCTTCTTCGGTGTTCACTTTTTTCAACGAAGAAGCTCATATAACTTTCAATTCCTTTATCCATATCATTAATATATATAGTAAACATTGTTGGGGGCAGTACTGTTCCTTGTGGAACTCCACTAAACACCTCATAACAATTTGAATGTCTGTCTCTTATCACCACTCTCATTTTTCTTCCATGCAAGAAGTCTTCCATCCATTTAAGTAGTTTGCCCTGTATTCCTACTACAGTTTCTAATTTCTTTATCAATTTCTTATGTGGCACCATATCAAAAGCTTTTTTTCAGATCTAGAAAGGCACAATCAGCCCATCCATTTCTTTCCTATATTATATCTATTAGTCTTGAATAGAAACACATCAGGTTTGTGACACATGATCTTCCTTGTCTAAATCCAAACTGCCTTGGATTTAGTACAGTGTTGTTGTTGTTGTTTTTTTCAGATGCTTTACCCATCTAATTTTGATCATTCTTTCACAAAATTTTGCTACCATACTTGTAAGAGAGACCGGCCTATAGTTTGTAGGGTCTTCTTTGTTTCCTCCCTTATATATTGGTACTATATTTGCTCTTTTCCAATCTTCTGTAACTTTTCCTTCCTTTAATGAAATGCTTATGAGACTATGTATTTTGACTGTTAGTTCGTCCCTGCATTTTCTCAAAATCCAGTTTGCCATTTCATCCGGACCATGCGATTTTCTGACATCGAGATTACTCAAGTGATTCATTATTTTAATATTTGTTACTTCTATCTATTTCATAGGGGGGACTTTCCCTTCCCACTCAACATCTTTAAGTTGTATGTTCTCTCTTGTAAACACTTATTTAGAATGCTTGTTCATAATTTCTGCCATTTCTATTTCCTCTGTGTATTATATTCCTCCTTGTCATAGTTTCACTAATTCTTGTTTGTTTCTCAGTTTGTTTACAAATCTGTAAAATAGTTGTGGTTGATCTTTACAGTTTTCTATGACATCCTTTTAGTGTTTTCTCTTGTCTTCTCTGCACACTTGTACATATTCATTTCTATAATCAGTATATATTTTCCATTTTTCTGTTTTTTTTTTTTTTTTCCTCCATTTCATCTAAACTTTATCTCTTTTATTTTTTAAATCTCTACATCTTTTATTGTACCAACATTTTACATATCCCTTTTCTTGTTTTTGTCTTGGAACATACTTTTCCACTCCTTCCTTATAAATTGTTGTCAAATTTTTCCATTTCTCTTCTACTGTTGTTTTCTCTTTGTATATCCTTTCCCAGTCTACTTTTTTATTATTTTTTTCTCATTTTATCAATTTTTTTTTTCCTTACATCATTCTTCCTTTTCTATATTGTTTGTTTTTTATCCTGTATTTTTCTTAATTTAGTTCCAGTTCTACTAATATGTAGTGGCTTTTACTTAGTGGTGTCTTATATTCAGTCTTGTCCACTATTTTAGGTTCTGATGTGATTATTAGGTCTAGTCTCGATGGCTATTCCTCATTTCTATACCTAGTATTCTCTTGTATCCATTGTGTCATTGTATGTTCTATAATCATATCAAGTAGTACATTTCCCCATAGGTCATCTCCACCCTTCACTGTCATTTCTTCCCAGCAGATTTCTTTACAATTAAAGTCACCCATTATAATTATTCTTCCATCTTCCATTATCTTAGTGTTATCTTTGTGTATTCTAACATATTCTTGTGTTCTCTCTGTTCACACGAAGCCGTTTTAGGAGGCACATAATTTACCACAAACTTCCTGCTCTTCTTGTCCTTGTCCTCTATTTCCATCATGATCATTTCGACTCTATTTTTTTCATGTGTAACATTCCTCCACCTTCTTGTTTTACTTCTCTGTTTCTAATCCAATAATTATATGCACCATGTCCTACACTTTTGGGTGGTAGTGGACCTTTCAATTTTGTCTCCACAATTCCCATTATGTCAGGTTCCTTTTCCACCAGGTAATCATTCAGTTCATTTAAGACTGTTATTAATCCATCTATATTTGTGTAGAACACTTAATTTCCTGTTACCTCCATCGTGTTTTCCGTTTCCCCTCCTGTTTTTCTCTCCTATGAACCATTTCCTCACTTTCATATCCACTACTCTCCAATAGAATTTCTCTTTGACTCTGTTCTGTTTTCGTTTTTTTACCCCCAGCTTCAATTCTTTCTGTTTTCTCTTCCTTTCTTTTCTCTTTATTCATCTCTCTTTTTATCCATACCAGTTTGTACTGATCACTTTCTGCTAGTTTTCCTGTCTTTGATAAGACATTCTCTGCTGTCGTTTGTGACCTGAATTTAACCATAATTGGTCTGGTCTTGTCTAAATTGTATTTCCCAAGCCTATATATTTCTTCAATATCTTTCCCTATTTCCTGTTCACCTTCTTGAAATATTCTTAGTACTGTGTTCACTCTTTCTTTCTTCTCTCTTACTTTTGAATTCCTATTTGCATTATGTTTCTCTTCCATTCCTAACATAATTATATATATATTTTTTTTCATCTGCTATAAGTCTCTTACTATATTCTCCTTCTCTCTCATCACTTTAATAACTGTGTCCTTAGTGTGTTCCTTCATCAGTTTTTTTCACTATATCTCTAAATTCAATTTTGCTATTCTCATGAACCTTTTTCCAACCACTTACCTCTTTTTCTATGGACTCTTTATTCTCTTTATTATTAATCTTTAATTCCTAATTCTCATCCTTTACTTCTTTTAACTGTCTTTTTAATTCTATTTCTTTATTTAGGTTTTGGTTCTCTTTCTTTAGTTCTTCCAATTTATCAACTCTTTGTGTAATCAGTGTAAGTTGACTGACCCTAACCTCCCACTGTTCGTTCATTTTTGTTAGTTTTTCCTCTAGACTTGCTAATCGGGGGAGGTTGTCATCTCCCTTATTAAATCCATGGAAATAATTATTATCACCTTCCATTGCACTGCTCTTATCTATATTTCTAATTTTTACATTTTTACTAATCTCTTTGACTTCATCTCTATCGTCTGCGCATCTCTTGTTGGCATTCCTTCTGACTTCCGGGGCCTGTTCGTCCCCTTCCTCATTTCCTTCCATTTTCCTCAGTAATCCCTCCCCTTCTCCTTTTTCTTCACCTTCCCACTACACCACAAGCTTTCCCTTTCCTTGCTAATACAATGCAGGTACTCCCACATTGTTGAGATCCACAAAAATTGTGGTTTTTTTTTTCTGAAGTTCCAATCTTTGCTGTCACTTCAACTGTTGTGTGTGTGTATGTATGTATGTGTGTGATTCACCATGGTCTTTAGATCACATGTTGGATTCATGATCAACAGCTATTACTCTCCCAGAAGAGAGCTCAGAGCTCATATATAACCGATCTATGGGTAATGCTATGACCTTACATACACACTCCCCAACTCCCTGCCCATGAGAATTGAAGTAACGACTCACAGTACACCAATACTGAAATTATTTCAGGCCATGGCAGGATTTGAACTCGGACCACTGTAGCTATGATTGTGAACATTACCACTGCACCGTTGTGTATTTACCTAGTTGTCTTTCATGGGAAGGGGACCTGTGCTCGTGGGTGTCCCGTCTTCATATCTCATTTTATTGAGACTTTAAATTCGTGTATTGTTTTTGCACACACCACATTTTCATCTACGGTAACTTGTTCCAAACATCTATTACCCTGTGGGGAAAGCTGTTCTTTTTCAGGTCTCTTCTGTAACTGTCTTTCTTGATTTTCTTTCCGTGTCCTCTTGTATCTCTACTATCCCATTTTATTAGATCCTCTCTATCAATAGTTTCTATGCCTTTCATGATTCTATAAATAGTTATCAAGTCTCCTCTCTCTCTTCTTTGCTCTAATGCCTGTAGCTCAAGTTTTGCTAGTCTCTCCTCATATGATAGTTCTGAGAGTGTTGGTGCCAATTTCATAATTGCTCTTTGTATTCTCTCAAGATTTGTTATACATTTTTTTGCAGTTGGTGACCACGTCGTTGCTGCATACTCCAATCTTGGTCTCATCAAAGTGACTAGTATTTTCTTAACCATTTCTTCGTCCAGGTATTTACCTAGTTGTATTTTGCGGGAAGGGGAGCTATGCTCGTGGTGTCCTGCCTTTGTATCTTGCAGTGTCTAGTTTGCTTTTAAACTCGTGAATGGTTTTTGCGCTCACTATTTCCTTGTCCAGTTTGTTCCAAGTGTCTACCACGCTATGTGGAAAATGTTTTTCTTCAGATCTCTTCTGTAGCCGTTTTTTTTTATTTTCTTTCCATGTCCTCTTGTGCTTCTCCTGTCCCATTTTAACAAGTCCTCTCTATCAAGTATTTCTGTGCCCTTCATGATTAAGTATATGGTCAGTATGTCACCTCTCTCTCTTCTTTGCTCCAATCGGTAAATCTAGTTTAACCACTCTCTCCTCATCTGACAAGTTCGTGAGAGCAGGTGCCATTTTTGTTGCTGCTATCTGGATTCTTTCTATTTTCTTTATATTCTTTTTGGTACTGGGTGACCACAATGTCGCCGCATATTCTAGTCTAGGCCTTATCAGTGTGACCAATATTTTTTTTATAATTTTTTTGTCCAGATACGTAAATGTCACTTTTATTGATCTTAGCAAGTTGTAGGATTCTCCAACAATTTTGTTTATCTGTTTGTCAAAGGACAAGTCATTTGAGATAATTACACCCAACTCTTTTTTTGATCTTCTTTACCCCCTTGGTTCCAATTATATATTGTTCTGATATTCTATTCTTGCTTCTCCCAAACTCCATTATGCTACACTTGTTAATATTGAAGTCCACTTTCCATTTCTGACTCCAGTTCCATATACTATTCAGGTCTTCCTGCAGTGATTCGTCCTTTTCAGTTTTTATTTTCATTGACAGTTTGGCATCGTCAGCAAAGAAGCTCATGTAACATTTCACATCCTCATCCATGTCATTCACATAAATAGCAAACATTATTGGAGCTAGTACAGATCCTTGCGGTACTCCGCTGATCTTTCCAATCTGAATATTTTCCTCTGAGCACTACTCTCATCTTTCTACCAATCAGTAAGTCCTCCATCCATTTTAGTAGGTTCCCTTGTATCCCTCCTATATGTTCCAGTTTTTTTTAATAATTTTTTGTGCGGTACTTTGTCAAAAGCTTTGTACAAGTCCAAGAAGGCACAATCAGCCCATCCATTCCTTTCTTGCACTATTAATCTTGAGTTGAAACATATTCAGTTTGTGGTGCATGATCTTCCTTGTCTGAACCCAAATTGTATTGGGTTTATTATATTGTTGTCTTCCAGGTGTTTTACCCATCTATTCTTGATGATTTTCTCACAAATTTTGGCTATAGTACTTGTTAGTGAGACTGGCCTGTAGTTAGTTGGTTCTCCCTTGTTTCCTTTATATATTGGTACAATATTAGCCTTTTTCCAGTCTTTTGGTATTTTTCCTTCTTTGAGGGATTAATTTATTATGTTTTGTATTTTGTCCGTTAGTTCTTCTTTGCATTCCTTTAGAATCCAATTTGCAATTCCATCCGGCCCATGTGATTTCCTGACATCAAGGTTTGATAGGTGTTCTAATATTTCTTTTTATGCTATTGTTATATTGCTCATGGGGGGAGATCACCTTTCATTATCTTCGTTCCAATATTGTGTTTTCTCTCTAGTGAAGACAGAATTAAAGTGATTTTTCATGATTTCGGCCATTTCTAATTCTTTTGTGTATTCTATATTTCCTTGGTGTAGTTTCACCATTTCTTGCTTGCTTTTAAGTTTACCATTCATGTATCGATAGAATAGTTTGGGTTGATCTTTGCATTTATCTATAATATCCTTTTCATGGTTCCTTTTTTCCGCTCTTCTCACTTTGACATACTCATTTCTATAGTTTATATAGACTTGCCATTTTCCAGGTTTTTTTTTTATCTTTTCTTCACCTTTTCCAAGCTCTGTCCCTTCCATCTTTTGCCTCACTGCATCTTTTGTTGAACCAGCATTTAATGTACACTCTCTCTCACTTCTGTCTTGGTATGTGCTTATTTACCCCTTCATTGTAATTATCCATCAAGATATTCCACTTCTCTTCCATGTAAAATTTTTCCCAGTTTGCATTCTGGAAGAATTTCTTTAGTTTTGCAAAGTCCGTTTTGTTGTACATCAATCTTCCTTTCCTATTCTTTTCATTTCTCTCCATGTATATTTCTTCCTCTAGTTCAGTTTCAATGAGTATATGGTCACTCTTTCCAATTGGTGTCTTGTATTGGATTTTATCCACAATTTCAGGTTCTGTTGTAAAAATTAAATCTAGTTTCGACGGCTCTTCGTTGTTTTTGTATTTAGTGTTTTCACTGACCCACTGAGTCATTGTGTATTCCATGGTCATATCTACTAGTACATTACCCCACAAGTCGCCTCCTCGCACTGTCATGTTTTCCCAACAAATTTCTTTGCAATTGAAGTCCCCCATAATTACCAGATTACCCCTGCCCATTAATATCTTGTATCTTCTAACATTTTCCTATGCTCATTCTCTTTCCAAGTGTTCTTTTTTGGGGGCACAAAAGTCACCACAAACTTTCTACTTTTCATGTTCTTGTCTTCGACTTTTATCATGATCAGTTCAACATTACCTTTGCCCTCCGCTATTTTTGTCACATTCAAGTTTTTCTTGGCCAAGAACATGATTCCTCCTCCCTGTTTCTTGTCTCTGTTTTTAATCCAGTAATTATATAGATAATATAGTCCATTTCCAACATCGATGGATGGTATTTCACCTCTTAGTTTAGTCGCTACTATTCCCATTATGTCTGGCTTTTCTTCTAGCAGGTAATCATTAAGTTCGTTCAGTCCTGCAATTAATCCATCGATGTTGGTGTAGGCCACTTTTAATTTTCTTCTCTCTCCATTTTTTTTGTGTAGTACCTTGATTGTTCTTATTAAGTCATAAGTTTCTCCAAAAATTTTGTTTATATGTTTCTCAGAGGACATATTATTCATAATAATGACACCTAGGTGCTTCTCATTTTCTATTTTTTTTAATTTCTTCCTCTCTCAATGTATATGATCCCACTATTCTTTTTTTTTTTTTGCTTCTTCCAAATTCCATTATACTACACTTTTTAATATTAAATTCCATCTCCCACTTCCTACTTCATTCTCATACTTTATTGAGATCAATCTGCAGCGACTCACAATCTTCTACAGTGTTCACTTTTTTCAACAATTTTGCAACGTCTGCAAAGAAGCTCATATAACTTTAAATTCCTTTATCCATATCATTAATATATATAGCTAACATTATTGGGGCCAGAACTGTTCCTTGTGGAACTCCACAAATCACTTCATCCTAATAAGATTGTTTGTCTTATCACCACTCTAATTTTTCTTTCATGCAAGAAGTCTTTCATCCACTTCAGCAGTTTGCCCTGTATTCCTCCTTCAGTTTCTAATTTCTTTAGCAACTTATATGGCACCTTATCAAAAGGTTTTTTCAGGTCTAGAAATGCACAATCAGCCCATTCATCTCTTTTTTGTATCACATCTATTAGCTTTGAATAGAAACACATTGAGTTTGTGACGCATGATCATCCTTGGGTAAATCCAAATTGCCTTGGATTTAGTATGTGGTTTTTTCCAAATGCCTTACCCATCTAATTTTGATCATTCTTTCACATATTTTAGCTATCATACTTGTAAAAGAGATCAGTCTATAGTTAGTCGGGTCTACCTTGTTTCCCCCCTTATACATTGGTACTACATTTGCTCTTCTTCAATCTTATGGAACTTTTCCTTCTTTCAATGAACTGCTTATTAGACTATTTTTTTTTTGTCTGTTAGTTCATTCCTGTATTCTCTCAAAATCCAGTTTGCCATTTCATCTGGTCCATGTGATTTTCTGACATCTAGATTACTCAAGTGATTCATTATTTCATTCCTTGTTACTTCTATCTCTTTCATAGGGGGGGGGGGACTTTCTCCTCCCACTCAATATCTCTAGGTTGTATATTCTCCCTTGTAAACACTGATCTAAAATTTGTGTTTATAATTTCTGACATTTCTATTTCCTCTGTGCAATCAACTCCTTGTTGTAGTTTCTTTAATTCTTGTTTGTTTTTCAGTATGTTGTTTACATATCTGTAAAATAGATTTGGTTTATCTTTACATTTTTCTATGACATCTTTTTCATATTTTCTCTTTTCTTCTCTACGCACTTGTACATATTGATTTCTATAACTAGTATATGTTTTCCATTTTTCAGGTCTTTTGTGTTGTTTTTTGTCATTTTATCCAAGCTTTATCCCTTTTGTCTTATAACTCCCTACATCTTTTGTTGTACCAACACTTTACATATCCTTTTCCTTGTTTTTGTCTTGGAACATACTTTACCACTCCGTTATAAATTTTTGTCTAAATATTCCATTTCTCTTTTGCTGTTGTTTCCTCCTTGTGTATCCTTTCCCAGTCTGCTTTTTTAAAGAATTCTCTTATTTTATCAAAATTTGTTTTTCCATACATCAATCTTCCCTTTCTATATTTGTTTTTTTCCATGTATTTTTCCTCATTTAGTTCCATTTCAACCAATATGTGGTCACTTTTACTTATTGGTGTCTTATATTCAATCTTGTCCACTATTTCAGGTTCTGATGTGATTATTAGGTCCAGTCTTGATGGTTCTTCCTCATTTCTATGCCTAGTATTCTCTTATTTCCATTATGTCATTGTATGTTCTATAACGATATCAAGTAGTACATTTCCCCACCCTTCACTTTCATCTCTTCCCAGCAGATTTCTTTACAATTAAAGTCACCCATTGTAACTATTCCTCCATCTTCCATTATCTTATTTAGTGTTATCCTTGTGTCTTCTAACATATTTTTGTGTTCTCTCTCTTCCCATGAAGCTGTTTTAGGAGGCACATAATTTACTACAAACTTCCTGCTCTTCCCATCCCTGTCCTCCACTTCCATCATAATCATCTCTATTCTTTCCATATGTGACATTCCTCACATTTATATCCTTAGTCAGGAACATAACTCCACCCCCTTGTTTTACCTCTCTGTTTCTAATCCAGTAATTATATGCACCATGTCCTACACTGTTGGGTGGTAATGGACCTTTCAATTTTGTCTCTACAATTCCCATTATGTCTGGTTCTTTTTCCTTCAGGTAATCATTCAGTTCATTCAAGCCTGTTATTAAGCCATCTATATTTGTGTAAGACACTTTTAATTTTCTGCTACTGCCATCGTGTTTTCCGTTTCCCTTCCGTTTTTCTCTGCTATGAACAATTTCCTCACTTTCATATCCACTACTCTCCAATAGAATTTCTCTTTGTCTGACTCTGTTCTTTTCTCATTTTTTTCCTTAGCTTCTAGTGTTTTTGTTTTCTCATCCTCTCTTTCCTCTTTATTCATCTCTCTGTTTGTCCATACCTGTTTATATTGATCACTGTTTGTTAGTTTCCCTGTTTTTGCTAAGATATTCTCTGCTGTCGTTTGTGACCTGAATTTAACCTTAATTGGTCCAGTCTCCTCTGTATTGTATTTCCCTATTCTATATATTTCTTCAATTTCTTTCCCTGTTTCTTGTTCCTCTTGAACTACTTCTAATACCTTGTTTACCTTTTTCTTCTCTTTTACTCAAGTAGTCCTATTTGGATTATGCTTCTCTTCCATCCCTATTATAATTATACATGTATTTTTGTCCACTATGTCTCTTACTATATTCTCCTTCTCTCTCATCACTTTAATAACTGTGTCCTTAGTTTGTTCTTTCATCTGTTGTGTCACCATATCTCTAAATACAGTTTTGTTGTTTTCTTGGACTTTTCTCCAACCCTGTGCTGCTTTTGCTATTGACTCTTTATTATTCTTCGTTAATTCCTCACACTCATCTTTTACTTCTTTTAACTGTCTTATTTAATATTCTATTTCTTTAGTTAGGTTTTGATTCTCCTTTAGTTCTTCCAGTTTATCCATCCTTTGGGTAACTAGTGTTAATTGGTTAAACCTAACCTCCCATGCTTCGTTTATTTTTTTTTTTAGTTTCTCCTCTAGATTTACTAGTCAGGGGAGGTTGTCATCCCCTCCCTCATTAAATCCATAAAAGCAGTTATCTTCTCTTTCCATTGAGCTGCTATTATCTGTATTTCTGCTTTTGACACCTCTGCTACCCTGTTCCACCTCATCTGTGTATTCTGCGCACCTTTTGTAGAACCCCTTCTAATGTCCGGGGCCCGTTCATTCCCTTCCTCATTTTCTTCCATTTTCCTCAGTAATCCCTCCCTTTCTCCTTTTTCTTCCCCCTCCCACTACACCACGAGCTTCCCCCTTCCCTAATAATACAACAAAGGTACTCACTCGTTGAGATTGACGAAACTTGAAGTTTCCTTGGAGTTCCAAACTTTGCTGTCACTTCAACCGACGTGTATTTACCTAGTTGTATTTTGCGGGAAGGGGAGCTATGCTCATGGTGTCCCGCATTTGTATCTCGCAGTGTCTATTTTGCTTTTAAACTCATGAATGGTTTTTGTGCATACTATTTCATTATCCAATTTGTTCCAAGTGTCCACTACTCTATGTGGAAAACTGTTTTTCTTCAGTTCTCTTCTGTAGCTATGGTTTTTTATTTTCTTTCCATGTCCTCTTGTGTTTCTCTTGTCCCAGTAAAGTAAGTCCTCTCTATCAAGTATCTCTGTGCTTTTCATGATTCTGTAGATGGTCAATAGGTCCCCTCTCTTCTTTGCTCCAGTGTCGGTAACTCCAGTTTAGCCAATCTTTCTTCGTATGATAGGTTTGCAAGTGTAGGTGCCATTTTTGTAGCTGCTCTTTGGATTCTTTCTATTTTCTTTATATTCTTTTTGGTACTGGGGGACCACAATGTCGCTGCATACTCTAGTCTAGGCCTTATCAATGTAACCAATATTTTTTTTATCATGTCTTCGTCCAAGTATGCAAATGCCACTTTTATTGATCTTAGCAAGTTGTAAGTCTCCCCGGCAATTTTGTTAATCTGTTTATCATAGGACAGGTCGTTTGTGATAATTACTCCCAAATCTTTTTCGGATCCTACTTTCTTTACTTCCTTGGTTCCAATTGTATATTTTCCTGATATTCTGTTTTTGCTTTTTCCAAACTCCATTATGCTACACTTCTTAGTATCAAAGTCCACTTCCCATTTCTGACTCCAGTTCCATACCCTATTCAGGTCTTCTTGCAGTGCTTCACAGTCCTTATCAGTTTCTACTTTCCTTAACAGTTTGGCGTCGTCAGCAAAGAAGCTCATGTAACAGTTCACGTCCTCATCCATGTCATTCATATAGATAGCAAACATTATTGGTGCCAGTACAGATCCTTGCGGTACTCCACTGATCACCTCTTTCCAATCTGAATATTTTTCTCTGAGCACTACTCTCATCTTTCTACCAGTCAGGAAGTCCTCCATCCATTTTAGTAGGTTCCCTTGTATTCCTCCTATGTGTTCCATTTTTTTTTTAGTAATTTTCTGTGTGGTACTTTGTCAAAGGCTTTTTGCAAGTCTAGGAATGCACAATCAGCCCATCCATTTCTTTCTTGCACTATGTCTATTAGCCTTGAGTAGAAGCATATTAAGTTTGTGGTGCATGATCTTCCTTGTCTGAACCCGAATTGTCTTGGGTTTAATATGTTGTTGTCTTCCAGATGTTTTATCCATCTATTCTTAATGATTTTCTCACAAATTTTGGCTATAGTGCTTGTTAGTAATACTGGCCTATAGTTGGTGGGTTCTTCCTTGTTTCCTCCTTTATATTTTGGTACAATGTTAGCATTTTTCCAGTCATTAGGTGTGTGTGTGTGTGTGTGTGTTCACCAAAGACCTTTTTCCCTTATAAATTAGATGGCCAAATCCAAGTATACACCTACACTTTAAACAAAAGAAATCTCATTTAACTACCCTTCAGGGATGAGGAGTCGTCCTGTCCCCCACCATCCTGATTGAATCCAAAGCAGTGGAGCAAGGCACAGCTCTTCCACAGAAGGGTCTGTCAGCCGAATCCTGGTTACTCGTACTACTTTACCACGAGCCCCTTTCATTTGCATAAAAAGTAATAAACAGATAAGATAATCCCATTGGGCTATGTCATTCTTTCATACATTAACAGTCTCACTTCATTCATTCCTATTTTTTACATTCCCTCTTCCTTGTTTGACAGACATTCCACATGCATCTTAATCCCCCTTCACATCATCCTATGTAATTTTTGGTCTTCCTAAGCTCACTCTATCCATCTCTTTTGCTAGTTTTTCCTTATGCATTCTTACCATATGACCAAACCACCTCAGAGCACTGTGTTCTGACATATCCAATAGTTCATTACCCATTCCCGTTCTTTGGGTATAATCACTCCTTTATGCAATCTTGTATTTGTGTTCATCTCCAAATACCTATTTTTCACAACAGTTTTCATTTCACCCAGATATTCACTTTCTTTATGATATAATTACTCTCCACATCCAGTCCCTTCACCTGCACATGCAACCTCAATTCTTCTACTCTTCATACTTATATTCCACCCATTGGTAATTAGTTTCTATTATAGTTTCCAATTACTCATTGCCATTCTTTGTCATTATTGATGTCTTCATATGTAGTTCATCTCCTGATATTTTAGTTGTATGTTCATTCTATAGGTGTGATTTTATTGTGTCACTCTGGATATCACAAGTTAGACTTTGTAACAGACTTTCGAATTGTGTACCTCATTGCAAACTGTGCTGTCTTTTTTTTATGTACATGAGTATTTGTAAAAAAATGTTACTTTGTTTCAGTTTGTCCTTTATTCATTATATTAAACATATGAGAAGTGAAATGAATCCACTTCTTGTGCTAGCCACACACACTCTGCATGAACATTGTCATGTCATTCTTACTACGAGGTCTTCAACTGTCCCTTTGGTTGATAAATAAGTTGAAAGAAACTTGTGGGTGCCAGGGCCCTTTCCTTGTTATTCCTCTTGAGCTGCAACAGATAATTTCCTTGCACAAGAGCACAGAAAAATCATTGATTGGCAACATCTGTTTTTATACACAATTGTCCCATACACTGATCTTTCCCCTTCCACAACCAATAGACTGATCTTTCCTCTTCCACAACCACTGATCCCATATACCAGAGCTGGGTGCATTATTGCTGGACAGGTAGCATTGTAGCTGGACATATAGTGTGTTACCGAAAAAACTTGGGTGCACCTTCTGTCAATGCGTTACCAACTTTAATTCCCTTAGTGCAGCCCATATTACTGCATATGTGTATATAAATATATATATATATATATATATATATATATATATATATATATATATATATATATATATATATATATATATATATATATATATATATATATATAAATTATGTATATATACATAAGGAAATTAAAATCGGTAACACATAACAGAAATGCACCCCAGATTCTTCAGTAATGCACTACCTGTCTGGCTCTGCCATATACATGAGTGGTCTTGCCTAAAAGATCTCATAATCCCATGTACACCTGAAGATTGCTAAAGCTGTTGGCTATACATTGTAGTAAGTAATGTGACTGTCTTTATATTTTACTTTAACATGGATCCTTTTGATATTGGCACATTTTTGTTCCTACTACAGAAAATAAACTATCAAGATCAAAAGCTCTAAGAAAAAGGTGATTAATACCAAGTATACGGTGTTATTTAACAGTATATATATATATATATATATATATATATATATATATATATATATATGTATATGTATATATAATATATGTATATATATATGTATATGTATATATATATATATATATGTATATATGTATATATATATATATATATATATATATATATATATATATATATACAGACGCTCCTCAACTTACGTTTTAGTTACGTTCCGAACGGCCGAACGTAACGTGAAAATGAACGTAAGTTGTTACTGTACATTCCAGTAATGTATGACCGTTCATACTGTACTATACATCCATAAATTCTATTACCGTAACTTATAAAACACCCCTAAATAATTAATTATAAACATAACATTGTAAAATAATAACATTGATTTCAAAGCAATTAAATTCAAGGAACATAAAGTGAGATGGTGGAGGAGAAGGAGGAGGGGGAGGAGGAGGAGGAGGAGGAGGAGGCAAGGCACGTTCAGTCAGTCATTTGTGCCATGTAAACAATGGGCGCACCGTCATGCGTAAGTATCGTTTGAATGTCTCGTACTACGGAGAGCGCGCTAAACTAAAAAAGTCACCCAAAAAATTTTGTTTTTACAAAAAAAAAAAAAAAAAAAAAAATTAGTCAGTTCAAACGTAAAATTGAAAAAACGTAAAACGAATGAACGTAAGTAGAGGAGCGTCTGTATATATGTATATATATATGTACATATGTATGTATGTATGTATATACTCATCTCATACCTCCTAAGTCATATTGACAGTATATGTACCATGTTTATGTTATAAATATATATTTAACCTGTTTACAAAATATATTCTAGCTATAAGGTCAGAGCAAATACTAAGTTTACCATTTGTAAAGTTCACTTTGTTATTTTCTATGTATCTTTGAATGAATGCAAATATTCCACTTACAAATATTTATGTGTTGATATCAAATAAATACTGTACTAATTCAAAGAAAATATAGTTTTCTTTTGACAACTGACACATAACTCACAATATTCCATTCACATGTCAGATATTTTTATTAAACTTAAAGGAACCCTTGGATGGGATTGGAATATGCAACTGTCTTGAAAATATTATTATGTCACATTCATACCCACTGTATAAAATTTCACAAGAATGTTGGAACAAAAGAATGGAGATTGCAAGAGACCATAAGACTTACACTAGCAGTTCTATGTTCCTTACCACCTTTCATCCCTGTCCATAAAGTTATCTAATCTTCTCATAAAGCAATCAATTGTTTCAGCACTCTCTACATGTTTAATAATTCTATTACTTTCATTAACCACTCTGTTGGTAAAACAGTTCTTGCTATTTCCTTAAACCTTTCAGGATTTTGTTCTGACTAATGCCAAGCAATTTCACTCAGTGTAGAAGAATTACTGGGTACAAATGAGGTGTGTGTTTTATTTTTTAGTAAATCATATAATTTGCATAGCACATACGCTCAACCACATAGAATCGGTCGCTATTCTAAGGATAGAAATCGACCTCTAAAGATAAAATTAAGGTCACAGATGGTAGTAGAAGACATATTTGAAAAAGTAGGCAACTTGGCAAGGAGTGAAAATTACAATAAGATATGGATAAAAAGAGAAATGAATACTGAGGAATTAGAAAAAGAAAAGTCACTAAGAGAAGAAGCAAAGGAAAAAAACTCGAAGAGAACGGAGACAGAAAGCAAGGAATTCCATTGGAGAGTAATCGACATGAGATTGAGGAAATGGCACATCAAAACGAACAAACCAAAGACAGAAAAAAAATGGAGAAAGAAGAAAATTAAAAGTGGCCTATACTAACATTGACGGATTAATTTCAGGTCTGAACGAACTCAATGATTACCTGCTAGAAGAAAAACCAGACATAATGGGAATTGTAGAGACTAAACTAAGAGGTGAAATACCATCCATCGATAATGGACAGGGACTATATAATTACTAGATAAAAAACAGGGACAAGAGACAGGGAGGAGGAATCATGTTCTTGGCCAAGAAAGACTTAAACGTGACAAAATTGCGGAGGGCAAAGGTAATGTTGAACTGATCATGATAGAAGTCGAAGACAAGAATATGAAAAGTAGAAAGTTTGTGGTGACCTATGTGCCCCAAAAAATGAATGCTTGGAAAGAGAACGAACATACAAAAATGCTAGAAGATACAAGGAAATCACTAAATGAGATACTAATGGGCAGGGGTAACCTGGAATTATGGGGGACTTCAATTGCAAAGAAATTTGTTGGGAAAACATGACAGTGCGAGGAGGAGACGACTTGTGGGGTAATGTACTGCTGGACATGACAATGGAATACACAATGACCCAATGGGTCAGTGAAAACACCAGATACAGAAGCAATGAAGAGCCGTCGAAACTATATTGTTTACAACAGAACCTGAAATTGTGGACAAAATCCATTACAAGACACCAATTAGAAAGAGTGACCATATACTCATCGAAACTGTACCAAAGGAAGAAATATACATGGAGAGAAATGAAAAGCATAGGAAAAGAAGATTGATGTACAACAAAACGAACTTTGCAAAACTAAAGATATTCTTCCGGAATGCAAACTGGGAAAAATTCTACATGGAAGAGACAAAAGTGGAAGAGAAATGGAATATCTTGATGGAAAATTACAATGAAGGGGTAAACAGGCATGTACCAAGACTAAAGCGAGAGAGAGTGTACAAAAATGTTGGTTCAACAAAAGATGCAGTGAGGCAAAAGACAGAAAGGACAGAGCTTGGAAAAGGTGGAGAAAAGATAAAAAAAAAAAAAAAAAAAACTAGTAAATGGCAAATTTATATAAACTATAGAAATGAGTATGTTAAAGTGAGAAGAGAGGAGAAAAGGAACCATGAAAAGGAGATAGATATATGCAAAGAGCAACCCAAACTATTCTATCAATATGTGAATGATAAACTTAAATACAAACAGGAAATGGTGAAACTATGCCAAGGGAATATATAATACACAGAAGAATTAGAAATGGCCGAAGTCATGAACAATCACTTTAAATCTGTCTTCACCAGAGAAAAAGTACAAAACTGGGGTGAAGATAATAACAAGCGATCTCCCCCCATGAGTGAGTTCACAACAACACAAAAAGAAATATCAGAACACCTATCAAACCTTGACGTCAGAAAATCACATGGCCCGGATGGAATTGCAAATTGGATTCTAAAGGAATGTAAAGAAGAATTAACAGACAAAATACACAACATAATAAATAGCTCACTCAAAGAAGGAAAGATACCTAAAGACTGGAAAAATGCTAACATTGTACCAATATATAAAGGAGGAAACAAGGAAGAACCCACCAACTATAGGCCAGTATCACTAACAAGCACTATAACCAAAATTTGTGAGAAATTAATCAAGAATAGATGGGTAAAACACCTGGAAGACAACAACATAATAAACCCAAGACAATTGTGGTACTCCCCAAGGCTGTTGTAGCTTCTCTTGGGGATCGGTGCCACCTGCGTAGAGCCGGTGGCCAGGGCTGATTGCCGTCGTTTGGCCCCCAACTCTTGGTGTTGGGGGGTGGTCCCAGGATGTAAACGCTGCGGCTCCTAATCTCAGTGAGACACACCACAACACCATTCAAATCATACAAAACAAAGCCCTAAAAACAAGTACAGGCTGCACAAATACAACACCTATAGACCATTTACACCATGAAACAAAAGTCCTCAAGGTCAAGGACCACCTCAACATGAGAGGCACACAAACACTTGCCGCAGCCACCACAAACACATCACACCCACTACACTACATAGCAGAACACCCACACACACCAAGAAACATTAAAACAACACCCAAAGACCTGTATCACACACATACTCTCTTCTCTTCCTCCACAACCACCAAATACCAACCTCCGGAAACATATTCATAATCATATCACTCACTGCTCCATTAACACACTGAAAGACAACACACTGCTGCATGCCAGACCCCCTGATATCCACCCTTCTGAATCCTCTCTCCCACGAAAGGACAGAGTCCACCTGGCCAGACTGCGATGCGGCCACCACCCAGCACTTCTAAGCTACCAGAAAAGGCAGGATGACTGCATTATGAACAGCTGCCCAGGATGTAACGCTTCACCCCATACCATATAACACATAATGGAAGACTGCATTATACACAATCATGCACGCAAACAACACAACATACACTCTATAAAGGATTTGTGGGAAAACCCAGTTTCGGCTGTGGCATTCCTTGGGGAGATGGGACTGCTCGGACAGACAGTCTAGGGAACAACAACAACAACAACCCAGGACAATTTGGGTTCAGACAAGGAAGATCATGCACCACAAACTTAATATGCTTCTACTCAAGACTAATAGACATAGTGCAAGAAATGGATGGGCTGATTGTGCCTTCCTAGACTTGCAAAAAGCTTTTGACAAAGTACCACACAGAAAATTACTAGGAAAAAAAAAAAAAAAAAATGGAACACATAGGAGGAATACAAGGGAACCAACTAAAATGGATGGAGGACTTCCTGACTGGTAGAAAGATGAGAGTAGTGCTCAGAGAAAAATATTCAGATTGGAAAGAGGTGATCAGTCCCCTATGTCCTCTGTCTTATATACTTTCCTCTTCAGGAAAGTACGTAAGACAGAGGACAAAGGGGACTTATAAGCTACAGATACAAAGAAAAGAGAGGAAACATGGACTGATGGCATTACTCAGACGCGGTAAGATGGGGTGGCGGGGGAGGGTGAGGTGGAGGAGGGTTGTAAGCTTCGAACGAGCCTGCTAACCGCCGCACGAGAAATAATGTCCGGAGTCCACTCCTTTAGAAATATTAATGTTGGGGCATTCCTCAATTAATGCTGATTCAACTATTTTTCTCCTGAAACCGCAGTGGGACTTGAACACTAATATGGCCTTACCTCAGTCGAAAGAATGATTTTCATTTTTAACATGAAGAAATACGGCCGAATTTTCTTGCCCATACCTAATTGATCTTTTATGCTCTGCCAATCTAGTGTTCAAGTCTCTCCCGGTTTGACCCAAGTACACCAAATCACAATCTTGGCAGGGCAAACAATAAACACCGGGTGACTCTACTTCCTTCAGTTTTTGTTGAACGTTCACAATTTGCTTACGCACGGTGTTGGGATAGTGATAGGCAATAGTGAGACGTTCATAAGGAAACAACTTAGTAGAAGAACTGATGGTTTTACTATAGGGAATTTTTAAGATATCTTTAAAAGAGCGGTGATGACTAGAGGGGACGGAAATTTTGAAATGGTTGGCTCTAGCCTTACTAAGGGCTTGGTCCAGAAACCAAGGTGGATATGCCAACTTCTTAAGTTGACATTTGATCACCTTAGTTTCTTGGTCAAGAAATTGAGGAGTGCAGATCCTGAAAGCCTTCAAGAAAAGACCGGAGGCAACACTTTTCTTAACATTATCAGGGTGATTACTAAAAAAATGAAGATAACTCCCTGAGTGGGTGGGCTTTCGGTACACTGTAAAATGTAAATTATCATCAATCCTTCTTATCAAAATGTCCAAGAAAAGGATTTGGTGACCTTCCTCCCATTTAGTTTTGAATTTGAGGTTCGGGGTCAATTGGTTCAATTTATCATGGAACACTTCAAATGGGCCCCAACTGTCATCCCACGCCGAAAAGATATCAAATCATTTCGAGCGGTCTGATGGTGGGTTAAAAGGTACACTCAAAATATTCCATGTTTTTATGGTCTCCCCAAAGTTCACAAACCAGAGAATCCCCTTAGGCCCATTATTTCCATCCGTGACTCCTGCACCAGCAAACTTGCTAAATGGCCGGCGGACTTATTATCCCCACATGTTGGGAATTTTTCTAACTCCCATGTCTCCAACTCATGTGATTTTATTTCAAAGATTAGAAATACGAAGGTACAGGGTTTAAGGCTCCTCAGTCTTGATGTTTGCTCATTATTTACGAATATTGATGTTGAAGATGTTCTTACTTTTTTGGACTCTAAACTACAACTGTTTCAAGACAATTTCCCTCTCCCTGTCAGCAAAATTCTTGCTTTAGTTCGTTTTCGTGTTTCTTCAAATGTCTTTTCCTTTCAATGTCAATTCTTTCGTCAAAAATTAGGTTGAACTATGGGTTTTAATTTATCTCCTGTTTTGGCCAATCTATACATGGAATATTTTGAGTGTACCCTTTTGCCTACCATCAGACCGCCCGAAATGATTTGGCACATGTTTCTCCCGGTCAAGAAATCTCCCGTCCATTTCAACAACTTTCCTTGTATTCCATCTATTGACTCAATTTTTCTTAATAACTTTTTGTGTGGTACTTTATCAAATGCTTTTTGTAAGTCTAGGAAAGCACAATTAGCCCATCCGTCCCTTTCTTGCATTATTTCTATTAGTCTTGAGTAGAAGCAAGAAATATAGAATCTTCTTTCATTCGAGGTTTATTTTCTCCGACTCTGGGTTTCTTGTGTGTTATTTACAAATGTGCTACTACATTTCTGCTTAGACACACACACACACTGGCGCTGTGGTTAGGGTTCTCGCCTGCCACTATGGCGGACCGGGTTTGACTCCCGTCCAGGGCTGAAATAATTTCAGCATAGCTTCGCTGCTGGGTATTACTCCAACTCTCGTGGGCAGGGAGTTCGGGGTGGGTGTGCGTGTAAGGTCACACTATTACCAATAGATCGGTTATACGAGCTCTGAGCTCTCATCCGGGAGGTTAAAAACTGTCGATCACGATTCCAACACGTGATCCAAGATCATGGGGAATCACACACACACACACACACACACACTTTCAACGAACGGACGGCTTGAAGAACGTTCTGAAGAAAAGTGCCGATTGTGGATCCCAACGCAAAGAGAAGTACCTTTTTGTATTTACAGGGTGGGGGGAAATTGCTCGTGGGGCAGTGGGTAAGTAGGAAAAGAGGAGAAGGGGAGGGATTGCTGGGGAAATGGAAGGAAATGAGGAGGTGGAGGACTTGGCCCAAGCAGACAAGCGTAAGGTCAACATGAAACGACCACCGGACCAGCTCAGTGATGACGAAATGGCTAATAAAAATGTAAAGATTAGAAGTATAGAGAGGAGCAATACAGTAGAAAGTGACGAGAATATGTTCCAGGGATTTAAAGAGGGTGGGGGGGACACAACCCCCCCCCCCCGACTAGAGGAGAGAGTTGATAAGGTAATCGAGGACTTGGAACGTAAGTTAGGTAATGTTGACGGTATGATACGAAGAATTGAAAAATTGGAAGAACTAGAGAGGGCGAACAAAAACTTAACTAAGGAAATTGAAGAATTAAAACAACAGTTAAAAGAAGTAAAAGATGAGAATAAAGTCTTAAAGGAGAATAATATGGAGAACAAGGAGGGTTGGAAAAAAAATCATGAAAATAGCAAGGTTGCATTCACTGACATAATCAGACAGCAAATGAATGAACAAACTGAAAACTCAGTTATTAAAGTGATGAGACAGAAGGAGAATATAGTAAGAGACTTAGCAGACAAAAAGAAATGTATAATTATATTAGGAATGGAAGAGAAACATAACCCAGATAGAACCACAAGAATCAAAGAGGAAAATGAAAAAGTAAGAAATTTACTAGAATTAGTTCAGGAAGATGAACCAGAAATAATGAAACAAATCGAAGAGAAATTCAGGCTCGGGAAATATAGTACAGACAAGACCAGACCAATCAAGATTAAATTCAGGTCACAAACTACGGCTGAGAATATCTTATCCAAAACAGGGAAACTAGCAACAAGTGAACAATATAAAAAGGTATGGATAAAAAGGGAAATGAATAAAGAGGAAAGAGAGGAAGAAAAACAGAAAACACTTGAAGCAAAGGAAAAAAACGAGATAAGAACGGAGTCAGAAAAAGAGAGATTCTATTGGAGAGTAGTGAATATGAAACTGAAGAAAGTCGACATACAAGAGAAAAACAAAAGGGAAACAGAGAACACAATGGAAGTGACAGAAAACTAAGAGTGTCTTACACAAATATAGATGGATTAATAACAGGATTGAATGAACTGAATGATTATTTGAAAGAAAAAGTACCAGACATAATGGGAATTGTAGAAACAAAATTAAAAGGTCCACTACCACAAAACAGTGTACGACATGATGCATATAATTATTGGATTAGAAACAGAGTGAAAAAGGAAGGGGGTGGAGTTATGTTCCTGACTAAGAAGGATATAAACGTGAAGGGTGTCACATATGGAAAGAATACAGTAGAAATGATAATGATGGAAGTAGAAGACAGAGATAAGAAGAACAGAAAGTTTGTGATAAATTATGTGCCCCCAAAAACAGCCTCATGGGAAGAGAGTGAACATAAAAGTATGTTAGAGGACACAAAGATAACATTAAACAAGATAATGGAAGAGGGAGGAAAAATAGTTATGATGGGCGACTTTAATTGCAAAGAAATCTGCTGGGAAGAAGTGACAGTAAAGGGTGGAGACGGCTCATGGGGAAACGCTCTACTCGAGATGGTTACTGACCATACAATGACACAATGGATACAGGAGAACACTAGGTATAGAAATGAAGAAGAGCCATCGAAACTAGACCTAGTAATTACATCCGAACCTAGAATAGTGGACAAAATTGAATATAAAACACCAATAAGTAAAAGTGACCACGTATTGATTGAACTGGAACTTAATGAAGAAAAATATATGAAAAGAAATGAACAATACAGAAAAGGAAGAATGATGTATGAAAAAACAAACTTTGATAAAATAAGAGAATTCTTCCAACAAGAAAACTGGGAAGAAATATACAAAGAAGAAACAACAGTAGAAGAGAAATGGAATATTTTGACAAAAATTTACAAAAAAGGAGTGGAAAAGTATGTCCCAAGACAAAAACAAGAAAAAGAATATGTAAAATGCTGGTACAACAAAAGCTGTAGGGAGTTAAAAGACAAAAGAGACAAAGCCTGGACCAGATGGAAAAATACAGAAGACCTGAAAAATGGAAAATATATACCTGTTATAGAAATGAATATGTACAAATGTGCAGAGAGGAAAAGAGAAAATATGAAAAAGATATCATAGAAAAGTGTAAAGATCAACCGAAACTATTCTACAGATTTGTAAACAATAAACTGAAAAACAAACAAGACTTGGAGAAATTAAGACAGGAGGGAGTTGAATACACTGAGGAAATGGAAATGGCGGAAATTATGAACAAACATTTTAAAACAGTGTTTACAAGGGAGAACATACAACCTGAAGAGAATGAATGGAAAGAGAAAGTCCCCCCTATGGAAGAAATAAAAGTAACAAAGAATGAAATATTAACACACTTGAGTAATCTTGATGTCAGAAAATCGCATGGACCAGATGAAATAGCAAACTGGATACTAAAAGAATGCAGGAACGAACTGGCAGACAAAATACATAGCATACTAAATAGTTCCTTGAAAGAAGGAAAAGTTCCAGAAGATTGGAAAAAAAGCAAACATAGTACCTATATACAAAGGAGGAAATAAAGAAGAACCTACCAACTATAGACCAGTCTCTCTAACAAGTACAATAGCAAAACTTTGTGAAAGAATTATCAAAAGTAGATGGGTAAAATATTTAGAAAAAAACAAAGTGTTAAATCCAAGGCAATTTGGATTCAGACATGGACGATCATGCGTCACCAATTTAATATGTTTCTATTCAAGACTAATAGATATAATACAGGAAAGAGATGGATGGGCGGACTGTGCATTTTTAGATCTAAAGAAAGCTTTTGACAAAGTACCACATAAGAAGTTGCTTAAGAAATTAGAAACTGAAGGAGGAATACAGGGCAAACTACTAAATTGGATGGAGGACTTTTTGCAAGAAAGAAAAATGAGAGTAGTGATAAGAAACCAGCACTCAAAATGGGATGAAGTAATAAGCGGTGTTCCGCAGGGAACAGTTCTGGCCCCAATAATGTTTGCTATATATATTAATGATATGGATGAAGGAATAGAAAGCTATATGAGCTTCTTTGCAGATGATGCAAAACTACTAAAAAGAGTGAAAACTGAAGAAGATTGTGAATCACTATAGAGAGATCTAAATAAAGTACAAGAATGGAGTAGGAAATGGGAGATGGAGTTCAATACAAAAAAGTGTAGTATAATGGAATTTGGAAAAAGCAAAAACAGAATAACAGGAGCATATAAATTGGGAGAAGAAGGAATAAAAAAAGTAGAAAATGAGAAGGACCTGGGAGTCATTGTTATGAATAATATGTCACCTGAGAAACATATAAATAAGATTTTCGGAGAGACTTATAATCTAATAAGAACGATCAAAGTTGCATTTACATACCTGGATGAAGAAATGGTGAAGAAAATTCTAATCACCCTGATAAGACCAAGATTGGAATATGCAGCAACGATATGGTCACCAAGTACAAAAAAAATGTATAAAAAAACTTGAAAGAATACAAAGAGCAATTACAAAACTGGCACCAACACTCTCAAAACTATCATATGAAGAGAGACTAGCAAAACTTGAACTACAGACACTAGAGCAAAGAAGAGAGAGAGGAGATTTGATAGCTATTTACAGAATCATGAAAGGCATAGAAATTACTGATAGAGAGAATCTGATAAAATGGGATGATAGAAATACAAGAGGACACGGAAAGAAAATAAAAAAAGACAGCTATAGAAGAGATTTGAAAAAGAACAGCTTTCCTCACAGAGTAATAGACAGTTGGAACAAGTTAGATGAGAAAGTGGTGTGTGCAAAAACAATACATGAATTTAAAAATAGTTTAGATAAAATGAGATATGAAGACGGGACCCCACGAGCATAGCTCCCCTTCCCGTAAAATACAACTAGGTACAACTAGGTAAATACACACACTTCAACGAACGGACGGCTTAGAAGACGTTCTGAAGAAAATTGAAGTTTTGTGGATCCCAAAGCAAAGAGAAGTGCCTATTGTATTTACAGGGTGGGGGGAAATTGCTCGTGGGGTAGTAGGAAAGTAGGGAAAGAGGAGAAGGGGAGGGATTACTGAGGGAAATGGAAGGAAATGAGGAAGGAGTAGACTTGGCCCAGGCAGACAGGCGAAAGGTAAACAAACGGCCCCCCGACGACGATGAAATGTCTAATAAAAATGTAAAGATTAGAAGTATAGATAAGAGCAATACAGTAGAAAGTGATGAGAATATTTTCCAGGGATTTAAAGAGGGTGGGGGGGACACAAACCCCCCCCCCCCACCCCCCCACCCCACCCCGACTGACAAGACTAGAAGAGAAGGTCGATAAGATGATCGAGGACTTGGAGCGTAGGTTCGGTCATGTTAACAACATTATACGGAGAGTTGAAAAATTGGAAGAACTAGAGAAGGCGAACAAAAACTTAACTAAGGAAATTGAAGAATTAAAAAAACAGTTAAAAGAAGTAAAAGATGAGAATAAAGTCTTAAAGGAGAATAATAAGGAGAACAAGGAGGGTTGGAAAAAATTCATGAAAATAGCAAAGTTGCATTCACTGACATAATCAGACAGCAAATGAATGAACAAACTGAAAACTCAGTTATTAAAGTGATGAGACAGAAGGAGAATATAGTAAGAGACTTAGCAGATAGAAAGAAATGTATAATTATATTAGGAATGGAAGAGAAACATAACCCAGATAGAACCACAAGAATCAAAGAGGAAAATGAAAAAGTAAGAAATTTATTAGAATTAGTTCAGGAAGATGAACCAGAAATAATGAAACAAATCGAAGAGAAATTCAGGCTCGGGAAATATAGTACAGACAAGACCAGACCAATTAAGATTAAATTCAGGTCACAAACTACGGCTGAGAATATCTTATCCAAAACAGGGAAACTAGCAACAAGTGAACAATATAAAAAGGTATGGATAAAAAGGGAAATGAATAAAGAGGAAAGAGAGGAAGAAAAACAGAAAACACTTGAAGCAAAGGAAAAAAACGAGATAAGAACGGAGTCAGAAAAAGAGAGATTCTATTGGAGAGTAGTGAATATGAAACTAAAGAAAGTCGACATACAAGAGAAAAACAAAAGGGAAACAGAGAACACAATGGAAGTGGCAGAAATTTAAGAGTGTCTTACACAAATATAGATGGATTAATAACAGGATTGAATGAGCTGAATGATTATTTGAAAGAAAAAGAACCAGACATAATGGGAATTGTAGAAACAAAATTAAAAGGTCCACTACCACCCAACAGTGTACGACATGATGCATATAATTATTGGATTAGAAACAGAGTGAAAAAAGAAGGGGGTGGAGTTATGTTCCTGACTAAGAAGGATATAAACGTGAAGGGTGTCACATATGGAAAGAATACAGTAGAAATGATAATGATGGAAGTAGAAGACAGAGATAAGAAGAACAGAAAGTTTGTGATAAATTATGTGCCCCCAAAAACAGCCTCATGGGAAGAGAGTGAACATAAAAGTATGTTAGAGGACACAAAGATAACATTAAACAAGATAATGGAAGAGGGAGGAAAAATAGTTATGATGGGCGACTTTAATTGCAAAGAAATCTGCTGGGAAGAAATGACAGTAAAGGGTGGAGACGGCTCATGGGGAAACGCTCTACTTGAGATGGTTACTGACCATACAATGACACAATGGATACAGGAGAACACTAGGTATAGAAATGAAGAAGAGCCATCGAGACTAGACATAGTAATTACATCCGAACCTAGAATAGTGGACAAAATTGAATATAAAACACCAATAAGTAAAAGTGACCACATATTGATTGAACTGGAACTTAATGAAGAAAAATATATGAAAATAAATGAACAATATAGAAAAGGAAGAATGATGTATGAAAAAACTAACTTTGATAAAATAAGAGAATTCTTTCAAAAGGAAAACTGGGAAGAAATATACAAAGAAGAAACAACAGTGGAAGAGAAATGGAATATTTTGACAAAAATTTACAAAAAAGGAGTGGAAAAGTATGTCCCAAGACAAAAACAAGAAAAAGAATATGTAAAATGCTGGTACAACAAAAGCTGTAGGGAGTTAAAAGACAAAAGAGACAAAGCCTGGACCAGATGGAAAAAAGACAGAAGACCTGAAAAATGGAAAATATATACCTGTTATAGAAATGAATATGTACAAATGTGCAGAGAGGAAAAGAGAAAATATGAAAAACATATCATAGAAAAGTGTAAAGATCAACCAAAACTATTCTACAGATTTGTAAACAACAAACTGAAAAACAAACAAGACTTGGAGAAATTAAGACAGGAGGGAGTTGAATACACTGAGGAAATGGAAATGGCGGAAATTATGAACAAACATTTTAAATCAGTGTTTACAAGGGAGAACATACAACCTGAAGAGAATGAATGGAAAGAGAAAGTCCCCCCTATGGAAGAAATAGAGGTAACAAAGAATGAAATATTAACACACTTGAGTAATCTTGATGTCAGAAAATCGCATGGACCAGATGAAATAGCAAACTGGATTTTGAAAGAATGCAGGAATGAACTGGCAGACATAATACATAGCATACTAAATAGTTCCTTGAAAGAAGGAAAAGTTCCAGAAGATTGGAAAAAAGCAAATATAGTACCTATATATAAAGGAGGAAATAGAGAACCTACCAACTATAGACCAGTCTCTCTAAAAAGTACAATAGCAAAAATTTGTGAAAGAATTATCAAAAGTAGATGGGTAAAATATTTAGAAAAAAACAAAGTGTTAAATCCAAGGCAATTTGGATTCAGACATGGACGATCATGCGTCACCAATTTAATATGTTTCTATTCAAGGCTAATAGATATAATACAAGAAAGAGATGGATGGGCGGACTGTGCATTTTTAGATCTAAAGAAAGCTTTTGACAAAGTACCACATAAGAAGTTGCTTAAGAAATTAGAAACTGAAGGAGGAATACAGGGCAAACTACTAAATTGGATGGAAGACTTTTTGCAAGAAAGAAAAATGAGAGTAGTGATAAGAAACCAGCACTCAAAATGGGATGAAGTAATAAGCGGTGTTCCGCAGGGAACAGTTCTGGCCCCAATAATGTTTGCTATATATATTAATGATATGGATGAAAGAATTGAAAGCTATATGAGCTTCTTTGCAGATGATGCAAAACTACTGAAAAGAGTGAAAACTGAAGAAGATTGTGAATCACTATAGAGAGATCTAAATAAAGTACAGGAATGGAGTAGGAAGTGGGAGATGGAGTTCAATACAAAAAAGTGTAGTATAATGGAATTTGGAAAAAGCAAAAACAGAATAACAGGAGCATATAAATTGGGAGAAGAAGGAATAAAAAAAGTAGAAAATGAGAAGGACCTGGGAGTCATTGTTATGAATAATATGTCACCTGAGAAACATATAAATAAGATTTTTGGAGAAACTTATAATTTAATAAGAACAATCAAAGTTGCATTTACATACCTGGATGAAGAAATGGTGAAGAAAATTCTAATCACCCTGATAAGACCAAGATTGGAATATGCAGCAACGATATGGTCACCAAGTACAAAAAAATGTATAAAAAAACTTGAAAGAATACAAAGAGCAATTACAAAACTGGCACCAACACTCTCAAAACTATCATATGAAGAGAGACTAGCAAAACTTGAACTACAGACACTAGAGCAAAGAAGAGAGAGAGGAGATTTGATAGCTATTTACAGAATCATGAAAGGCATAGAAATTACTGATAGAGAGAATCTGATAAAATGGGATGACAGAAATACTAGAGGACACGGAAAGAAAATAAAAAACGACAGCTATAGAAGAGATTTGAAAAAGAACAGCTTTCCTCACAGAGCAATAGACAGTTGGAACAAGTTAGATGAGAAAGTGGTGTGTGCAAAAACAATACATGAATTTAAAAATAGTTTAGATAAAATGAGATATGAAGACGGGACTCCACGAGCATAGCTCCCCTTCCCGTAAAATACAACTAGGTAAATACACACACACACACACACCCTTTCACCGAATGGACAGCGAGAATTGGTGTTCCAAAGAAAAAGGAAAAACTACGTGGATCTCAACATCCAGGAAGTGCCTTTTTGTATTTATAGGGAAGGGGAGTGCTCGTGGAATAGTGGGGAAGTGATAGGGAAGGAGAAGGGAAGGGATATTGAGGGGAAATGGAAGGAAATGAGGAAGAGAATGACATGGTCCAGGAAGCTAGGAGAAATGTAAACAAGAGACGAACTGAAGACGATGACTTTGGAGAGGATGGAATCAACAAAAATGTAAAGATTAGAAGTATAGATAAGAGCAATACAGTAGAAAGTGATGAGAATATTTTCCGGGGATTTAAAGAGGGTGGGGGGGACACAACCCCCCCACCCCCGATTGACAAGACTAGAAGAGAAGCTCGATAAGATGATCGAGCACTGGGAGCTTAGGTTCGGTCACGTTAACAACATTGTGCACAGGGTTGAAAAATTGGAAGAACTAGAGAAGGCGAACAAAAACTTAACTAAGGAAATTGAAGAATTAAAAAAACAGTTAAAAGAAGTAAAAGAGGAGAATAAAGTCTTAAAGGCGAATAGTAAGGACAACAAAGAGGCTTGGAAAAAAAATCCAAGAAAACAGCAAAGTTGCATTTACTGACATAAACAACAAATGAAAGAACAAACTGAAGACTCAGTTATTAAAGTGATGAGACAGAAGGAGAATATAGTAAGAGACTTAGCAGATAGAAAGAAATGTATAATTATATTAGGAATGGAAGAGAAACATAACCCAGATAGAACCACAAGAATCAAAGAGGAAAATGAAAAAGTAAGAAATTTACTAGAATTAGTTCAGGAAGATGAGCCAGAAATAATGAAACAAATCGAAGAGAAATTCAGGCTCGGGAAATATAGTACAGACAAGACCAGACCAATTAAGATTAAATTCAGGTCACAAACGACGGCAGAGAATATCTTATCCAAAACAGGGAAACTAGCAACAAGTGAACAATATAAAAAGGTATGGATAAAAAGGGAAATGAATAAAGAGGAAAGAGAGGAGGAAATAAGGAAAAGACATGAAGCTAAGAAAAAAAAACGAGACCAGAACGGAGACAGAAAAACAAGAATTCTACTGGAGAGTAGTGAATATGAAATTGAAGAAATGGAAAATAACAGAGAGAAACACAAAAGAAACAGAGAATACAATGGAAATAACAGAAAGTTAAGAGTATCCTACACAAATATAGATGGATTAATAACAGGACTGAATGAACTGAACAAATATCTGAAAGAAAAATATCCGGACATAATGGGAATTGTTGAGACAAAATTAAAAGGTCCACTACCACCCAACAGCATAGGACACAATGCATATAATTATTGGATTAGAAACAGAGAGATAAAACAAGGGGGTGGAGTTATGTTCCTGACTAAGAAGGATATAAACGTGAGGTGTGTCACATATGGGAAGAATAGAGTAGAGATGATTATGATTGAAGTAGAAGATAGAGATAAGAAGAGCAGAAAGTTTGTAATAAACTACGTGCCCCCAAAAACAGCCTCATGGGAAGAGAATGAACATAAAAGCATGTTAGAAGACACAAGAATAATACTAAACGAGATAATGGAAGATGGAGGAAGAATAGTTATGATGGGCGACTATAATTGCAAAGAAATATGCTGGGAAGAGATGACCGTAAAGGGTGGAGAAGACTCATGGGGAAATGTTCTACTTGAGATGATTATTGACCACACAATGACACAATGGATCCAAGAGAACAATAGGTATAGAAATGAAGAAGAACCATCGAGACTAGACCTAATAATCACATCAGAACCTAAAATAGTGGAAAAGATAGAATACCAGGCACCAATAAGCAAAAGTGACCACATATTGATAGAACTAGAACTAAATGAGAAAAAATACATGAAAAAAAATGAACAATATAGAAAAGGAAGATTAATGTACGAAAAAACAAATTTTGATAAAATAAGAGAATTCTTCCAAAATGAAAACTGGGAAAGAATACACAAAGAAGATACAACAGTAGAAGAGAAATGGAATATTTTGACAAAAATCTATAAAAAAAAAGGAGTAGAAAAGTATGTCCCAAGACAAAAACAAGAAAAAGAATATGTAAAGTGCTGGTACAATAAAAGTTGTAGGGAGTTAAAAGACAAAAGAGACAAAGCTTGGACCAAATGGAAGAAAAACAAAAGACCAGAAAAATGGAAAATATATACTTGTTATAGAAATGAATATGTACAAGCATGCAGAGAGGAAAAGAGAAAATATGAAAAAGATGTCATAGAAAAATGTAAAGATCAACCAAAACTATTCTACAGATTTGTAAACAACAAACTGAAAAACAAACAAGATTTGGAGAAATTAAGACAAGGAGTTTAATACACAGAAGAAATTGAAATGGCGGAAATTATGAACAAATATCTTAAATCAGTGTTTACAAGGGAGAACATACAACCTGAAGAGATTGAATGGAAAGAGAAAGTCCCCCCTATGAAAGAAATAGAAGTAACAAAGAATGAAATATTGAAACACTTGAGTAATCTTGATGTCAGAAATTGGCATGGACCAGATGAAATAGCAAACTGGATTTTGAAAGAATGCAGGAATGAACTGGCAGACATAATACATAGCATGATAAACAGTTCCTTGAAAGAAGGTAAAGTTCCAGAAGATTGGAAAAAAGCAAATATAGTACCTGTAATATAAAGGGGGAAAAAAAGAAGACCCTACCAACTATAGGCCAGTCTCTCTAAAAAGTACAATAGCAAAAATTTGTGAAAGAATTGTCAAAAGTAGATGGGTAAAATATTTAGAAAAAAACAACAACGTGCTAAATCCAAGGCTATTTGGATTCAGACAAGGACGATCATGTGTCACCAATTTAATATGTTTCTATTCAAGGCTAATAGATATAATACAAGAAAGAGATGGATGGGCTGATTGGGCATATCTAGACCTAAAAAAAGCTTTTGACAAAGTACCACATAAGAAGTTGCTTAAGAAAATAGAAACTGAAGGAGGAATACAGGGCAAACTGCTAAATTGGATGGAAGACTTTTTGCAAGAAAGAAAAATGAGAGTAGTGATAAGAGACAAACACTCAAAATGGGATGAAGTAATAAGCGGTGTTCCACAAGGAACAGTTCTGGCCCCAATAATGTTTGCTATATATATTAATGATATGGATGAAAGAATTGAAAGCCAAATGAGCTTCTTTGCAGATGATGCAAAACTATTGAAAAAAGTGAACATGGAAGAAGATTGTGAATCACTATAGAGAGATCTAAATAAAGTACAGGAATGGAGTAGGAAGTGGGAGATGGAGTTCAATACAAAGAAGTGTAGTATAATGGAATTTGGAAAAAGTAAAAACAGAATAACAGGATCATATAAATTGGGAGAAGAAGGAATAAAAAAAGTAGAAAATGAAAAGGACCTGGGAGTCATTGTTATGAATAATATGTCACCTGAGAAACATATAAATAAGATTTTTGGAGAAACCTATAATTTAATAAGAACAATCAAAGTTGCATTTACATACCTGGATGAAGAAATGGTGAAGAAAATTCTAATCACCCTGATAAGACCAAGATTGGAATATGCAGCAACGATATGGTCACCAAGTGCAATTTTTTTTTTATAAAAAAACTTGAAAGAATACAAAGAGCAATTACAAAATTGGCACCAACACTCTCAAAACTATCATATGAAGAGAGACTAGCAAAACTTGAACTACAGACACTAGAGCAGAGAAGAGAGAGAGGAGATTTGATAGCTATTTACAGAATCATGAAAGGCATAGAAATTACTGATAGAGAGAATCTGATAAAATGGGATGATAGAAATACAAGAGGACACGGAAAGAAAATAAAAAAAGACAGCTATAGAAGAGACCTGAAAAGGAACAGCTTTCCTCACAGAGTAATTGACAGTTGGAACAAGTTAGATGAGAAAGTGGTGTGTGCAAAAACAATATATGAATTTAAAAATAGTTTAGATAAAATGAGATATGAAGACGGGACACCACGAGCATAGCTCCCCTTCCCGTAAAATACAACTAGGTAAATACATACATATATATATTACATATATATATATATATATACATATATACATATATATACATATATACATATATATACATATATACATATACATATATATACATACATACATATATATATATACATATATATACATACATATATATATATACAGTATACATATATACACACACACACACACATATATATATATATATATATATATATATATACATATATGTATGTATATGTATATGTATATTTATATATATATACATATATATATATATATATATATATACACATATATGTATGTATATGTATATGTATGTATATGTATATATATATATATATATATATATACATATGTGTATACATATGCATATAAGTATGTATATGTATATATATAAATATACATATATATATGTATAGATATGTATATATATACATAAAACAATATATGAATATATATACAAGTACTGGCGCCAGTAAAGAGAAAAGAAAACAATAGCCGGACGTCCGGGACATGACATTTCATAGCGAAACAAATTTACACATTATACTTGCTTACTTGCTTAAAGCTGTCCGTCGATTTCGACGATGACGTCACTCCATGCGAAGGAGTTGAAAGATGAAAGAAATTCAGCGTTGATGGGTCTTGCGGTGGCTGGCACATACACGTCCACAGATGTCACACACGTACAGATGAAGACAATATACTTAATAGCTAAAAATACAAAATACAGATCAAGACAATCATGTATAATAACAGAAGCAATGCACACATACAAATATTAAGGCACTGGACCCCTTCAACGGAGATTATAAGGCATAGTTTGTACAGTGGGCCTTGGGGGAGGCCGGTCGAATGCAGCGATAGGCACTCTTGTTACCTAGTCTGTCCACATGCAATATTTCACTTAGTCTCTGGAAAAAATAAAAGACTCTGAACTTATTGGTGATGCAATTTTTCAATTACCAAAAATGGGCCAGTAAATCTGCAAGTTAATTAGTTTAGATTGGCGGTCAGGCATCCTTTTATAAACATTATACTAATACTTATGTTAACAGGCGTAGCCTTGATATGCTGATGTTTCAATATTTTAGAGTTGGAGTCATCAAGTTTTCCTCTTACAGAATCTTATATTCTACGTAATGTATGACATTGGAGTTGAGCATAATCTTCAAAATTGTAAAGGGGACTGACTAGTAGGACTGTCTAACACATTATATGGGAGTTTTTTGTTCAACTCCATAGATAACGTAATGAGGCGTCTTACCTGTGGAAACATTAATTGTGCTATTAATTCAAGCACTGACGCGTAGAAACCAATCCTCCCAAGATTCATGGAGGCTACTAGCGACGTACCTAAAAATGTCCAAGATCATCCTATTCGTCCGTTCTACTAGACCATTAGATGCAGGATGATAAGCAGTCACAAAGGTTCGAGTGATGCCATAACTTTTACAAATGTTCGTTAAAACCTCATTCCCAAATTCAGTCCCGTCACTAAGGAACACTGAAGGAGTAGTGAATGGCCACAACCATGAGAAACTAAAGTATGGGCTACTACTGGAGCAGACATGCTACGTAAGGGAGCTTATATTACAAAGCGACTAAAGTGGTCCACACACACAAGGACATACACAGAACCTTGAGTACTACGAGGCAATTGTAAAAGGTCTATAGCCATAGTCTGAAAAGGACGAGAAGGAGTAGGGTACTCTAGGATAGGAGCAGTGTGCGTAGAACCTTTGTTCTGGGCACAAGAGCTACACTGGGCTACATGAATGGTAATGTCCAGTCGCATTCTAGGCTAATAATACTTCTTGCAGGCCTATAGCCAGAATTTTGTCACTCCCTGGGTGACCAGCTTGAGGGGCATCGTGAGCAAGAGACAGAACAACAGGGACTAGAGACTCGGGGATCAGAAACTGTGCTACCTCCTGCTCAAACATTTCTACATTACGAATGGGAACATTGCCTTGTAGAGAAAATTGGGACAGGGGTACAGGTAAATCTGGTAAGGTGGAATCATCACCAGATTCCAAAGCATATATGACAGCAGATCAAACAGGGTTCTCGCGCTGAGCTTTGGCCAGATCCTACAGGAAGAAGTTGCCAATCACTGTAACTGCAGCTATAGGTACATTACGTAAAAGTGCATTAGCAACTTTGTTTCCATGTCCTGATCGGGTTAAGTTCTTTAATTGTAAGGAACCATCTCTCTAGACGGTCTGAAAGATTTTTGTCCTTGAAAAGTTGTGTGACAGTATGTCTTTGAATAGTGACAAGTGATTGTGTTCTTGTTTTTGTAATTGTATACGTATAGCGTTATACACTTACAGGTATAAGATAAATTGTAGTGTTCTAGTAATTTAGAACCAAAACAGTAGTCTGTTACTGTATTCCAAAGATAGTAGTAATAGTATAAGGTACGCAAAGTAAGCTTCGTGTATTTAGTTTATTTGGTGACCGCTTTTGTTGTTGTTGTTGTTGTTGTTGATGATTATTTGTATTTTCTCTTTGCCGTTTGTGTTGCCGAAGGAGGAGCGAAATGGCTTGTGAAGGTTGTGTGAACCTGGAGGACCGTCTCAGGATGTGTGAGGAGGAAATTCGTTCTCTCAAGAGTGCGCTCTGTGAGAAGAGTGAATGCTCCCCACAACCCAAAGAGCGTTCCACATCTTCCACTTCTACTGCCGTGAGGGAGTGGCGCTCCGTGGGGTCCCGTTTGTCGAGCCCGCATTCGGTAAGCGGGTGCCTTGCGGAGCAACCACTAGCTCTAGCCAATAGTTTTTCTCTGCTGGAAGATGAGGTGGGTGGAAATCAGGAGTTCTTGGTAGTGGGGGACTCCATGGTGCGAGGCTATGACGACATCCTTCACCGGAAGACTAAACGACGTTGCAAGCTTGTATGTCAACCAGACCGTGGGGTCGCCGATTGTACCCAGACCAGGGAGCAAAGTTGGACGAACACGGCTACAATTGTTCACACGGGAAGTAACAATGTGGGTAGGGTGTGATCAGAGGAACTTGTTCGGGATTACAAAGTCCTCCTTCAGGACATGAAGGAACGTGGGAGCCGTCACGTAATCTGTGGGATCCTTCCGAGGATCTACGCTGACTCGTGTTGGAACAGTAGAGCCATGGATATCAATGAGAGATCACAATTGTGCACGCAACTGGCATACCACTTACCTTGATCCTTAGTATCTCTTTTCCAGGCGTCATGACATTTATGTTTCTGGTGGAATCCACCTTACTCATTGTGGGAGTTTGTAATGAACTAGTTCCCTTTTTTGGGGTAGAAACCCGAAGGGAATGGGAAATAGAATGTATTGGGGATAACAGAGTAGGGCGTAGCAATAATGTACCTGTAGAGCAATATGTCAGTGTAGGACAAAATATAATTTCAAAATATAATGTCGGTGGAGGACAAAATATAATTTTAGGGTATATTGTCAGTAGAGGACAAAATATTACATTAGGATGTAATGTCAATGAAAGACAAAATATCACGATCGGATGTAATAATAACGGAGGACAAAATATTACGGTAGGATATAATGTCAGTGGAGGACAGAATATCATTTTATGAAGTGATGCCGGACAGTGTCAATGAACGACGAGTGGCCGGTGTGGGACGCGGTGACGGAGGTGGGGAAGGTGTACATGAGAGATCAGATGACCGTGAGGGACCAGATGTCCGTGATGGGGCAACTATCCATGAAGCATTGAATATCAGTGAAAGACCAAATGTCAGTATAGAGTATGGTGTCAATAAAGAAAAAATATAATGTAAGGCATGATGTTGAAACTCAAAACGAGTCAAAAAGAAATAATCATGTTTTTTTTAACCATGTACTTTAATACTGGTACTATTAGGAACAAAGTCCAAGAAATCCAGGCGTTTGTCAAAAGCAAAAATCTCGATATGATAGGAATAACCGAGACATGGTTAAATGGAGAGTTTGAAGCTGAATCTAATATTGCGGGATTGAAACACTTTCATCAGGATAGAAACCACAAGAGAGGTGGGGGTGTTCTGTTGTACGTTAAAAGCAATGCCCATGCCTGTGTTTTAGAGAAAATGAAACAGTATGCATATGATAGTTTGTGGGTAGAATGAACCCAAACAAATGGACAAAAAATGAATTTAGGTGTAATATATAGAACTGTCTAGTTTCTGCAGCCAGGACTTATTGATAATGGGTGATTTCAATTTCACTAACATTGGATGACCCTTGAATATAGCCATATAGGTAGTCACTTGATAGATTTTCTCGGTGACAATTACTTAGTTCAGCATGTAAAAGAACCAACAAGACATGGAAACTTACTCGATCTATTGATCACTAGCCGCGAAAGCATGATAACCGATGTAGAAAGTGGTGAAACTATTGCAAGTAGTGATCACAACTTAGATTCAAACTGCTAATTTTGTTTAGAATAGATATTTGTGTTTCTAAAACACCCGATTTCAGTAAAGCTTAGTTCATAGGACTACATCAGGAGCTTCAGCTTACAGATTGGGGGGCAAAATTAAGCGAAAGACCTGTAGATCAGGTGTGGGAAATATTTAAAAATACGCTTAAGAAGATGATTCATACTTACATCCCATTTAAGGACAGACGCCCCCCCCCCCCAAATTAGACTCGTCCAAAATGGCTTAACAAAGAAACTGAAAAAGTATTACTAAATGAGACACGCTTATAAGAAATACAAGTGCTCAGATACACCTAATGATTATCGAAGTTATGTAATAATACTGAGAGGTTTAAAAAAGACAATAAATAAACGAAAATGACAATACGGAATGAATATCGCTCATAAATCCAAAGAGAATCCCAGAAATTCTATAGTTACATTAGAGATTAAAAGGTAGGAATCACATTGGCCCACTATTATCTGCCGACGGTGAACTTGAATATTCAAATGAAGGAATGCGTGATATTTTAAACAACTATTTTAGCTTTGTATTCGTAAACGATACACCTCAAAGTGAACTCCAAACTGTAACCTGTGAAAAGTCTAGGGTAAACTTACTACGGTAAATATAACACAAGAAAAAAAATTAAAAGGTGTATAGAAAAACTCAAAGTTGATCAAACACCAGGGGCCGTATACACAAAACTTTTTTGTTAGCCTTAACAATCTCTGCTAGCTAACAGAAAACCACTAAAAGTTATACACCAATGCTTAACTAACAACTGTTAGCTAGCAAACAGTTGTTTGTCAAGTACCGCTAAACAGCGCTGAAGTTAGCAGCTTATGAACATGTAAATGGACGTATTATCAAAAATTGCACACATAAAACAGTGTTATTAATGCAGTTGTTCAGAATTTATTAATAAAGTATCATGATAGCACATAGATATCGTATGTATGGGTTTTTAGAAGTACTTATTAACCAACGACAGATATTTTTGGACGAAGGCGCATTGTACAGGCGGCCGTGCCACAGACAAATCTTCCGACAGAAGACTCAACAATAATTTCAGAGGACATAGACATGGCAGAAGAAACACGGAAAAAGAAAAGGAAGCCAAACTGGTCACAAGAGGAAACACTCCTCTTGATCAACGTGATTATGGAGAAAAAATAATGATAAATGGGCGATTCAAGCCAAGTTTAAACCACAAGGATAAGAGGGAGGCATGACAAAGCACGTTGATGCTATGGTATTGTTTTCTGTTTACATATAAATGTTCATCGACACTTGGAGCCCCAATTCTAATGTTTGTGCCATCTATGGTACCCACAACACCGGGAAACCTACAGTTTTCCATGAACTCTGCTTGTTTTACTTGCACTTCTTGGCGAGTCAATAGGAATTTTACAAACTGAGTTACAATATCTGGTTCTGATAGTGCATCAATTGTTTGAGTAATGACACGGCTGATTGATGCTTGCGAGGTCCCAAATTCGTCACTGCTGCATTTTACCTGTGGCTAAATATCATAGAGTAATTGCCACTTTCGTCTCAGGACTCAGTGGTCGATTCCGTTCTGTTCGGGATTGAAGTTTGTCCCTCACTAAATCAGCCATTTTTATTATACCAGCACGGTTCATTCTGAAGCGTTTGACGAGTTCGTCGTCATTGTACTCGTTAAATATGTCCCGTCGCTGTCGATAAACTCGCAGTCATCTTTTTAGTTGTTGTTGCTCCGCCATCTTCTCTACTAACAGGAACTTGTTAAGAGCTTAATAGTCCTCCTCAGCACTTTTATCTTAACAGTACTTTTAAGGCCCTAACAAGTTTTCTGTATCACTGTTAGTGCTTAACAGCTAAATGTTAGCCTTAACAGGAATTTGTTACCCTTAACAGCTATTTGTTAGTGCTAACAAGTTTTGTGTATACGGCCCCAGGGCCTGACGGTTGGCATCCAAGAATCTTAAAGGAAATGAAAAATGAGATTGTTGTTCCATTAGAAACTATTTTCAAGAAATCCATCATATCCGGAGATGTCCCAAGAGAATGGAAGCTAACTAACGTTACTCCCATATTCAAAAAAGGTGACAAAAAGAAACCAAATAACTACAGATCTATAAGCTTGACTTCAATCGTAGAAAAAACGATGGAAACTATCATCAGAGATGCTATCGAACGTCATTCAGAAAGTAACCGTTTGATAAATGATAGCCAGCATGGATTTAGACGGAAACGTTCTTGCATGACTAACTTACTCGAATTCTACAAGATACTCATCTCGGATTATGACAAAAGAAACAATATAGATTTAATATATCTAGACTTTGCAAAAGCTTTTCATACCGTCCACCACGAAAGACTACTTACTAAATTAGCTTCACACAGAATAAGTGGTAGCCAAGTTGGGGTTCCTTTCTTAGGCCACTTCTATTCATAGTAAATATAAATGATATAGACCACGGAATGAAATATATTGTTTCCAGATTTGCTGATGATACAAAACTGTGCGGAATGGCAAATGATCACTTAAACCAATTAAATATTCAAGAAGATTTAGATAAACTATAGCAATGGTCTGAAAAATAGGTAAATAAAATTTAACACAAGTAAATGCAAGGTTATGCACATAGGTAAAAATAATAGTAAGTACTATTACAAGTTGTTTGGAAATTCGTTAACAAAAGTGGATAGTAAAAAGTATATCGGCGTAATTATCAGAAACGATCTCAAATAATCTAAGTAGTGTATTTCAGCCTCTGAGAAAGCAAATAATATTCTAGCACTGATTGCGCGATCTTTTGACCTCAAAAGCCATCTCTCATTAACAAGTTATATAAATCATTAGTTCGTCCACATTTGGAATATGCTGTTTCCGTATGGTCACCGAATCTCATTATAGACATTGACAGATTGGAAAAAGTACAACGGCGAGCCACAAAACTGATTCCAAATATAAAAAATAAATCATACGAAAATCGACTAAAACATATGAATTTGTTTTCCCTAAAAAAGCGTAGATTTAGAGGTGATTTGATATAGGTCCTTAAGATTCCAAAGGGAATTGACAACATCAAAAGTGATAAAAAGTCGCACTGAATGAGAATCCGACAAGAAATGATAGTTAATGTAGTTAATACATGGAAGAAAACTTCCTGCAGAGGCAGTGCAATGTAGTTCAGTTCGAAGCTTTAAGAATCATTTAGATCAGTGGTTCTTAACCTTTTTTGGCAGCGACCCAAAATTTTGCACAAATCAAGCATCGCGACCCAAGCCTACATAGATATACGAATTGTCTTTATAAGTAATATGATTATGCTTTTAAAAGCGGGTTACAGAAACAAAATTACATGCTGGGATGTTTATTAATACAAGTAGCACATATAATTAACAGTGATATATGAAAAATGTATTTTAATTATTACAGTATATAATTATAATATATTTGTAGTGGGAAAATAATTATTTTCTGCAAACCCTTAGCGACCCAATAAAATGGCTTGGCGACCCAAATTTGGGTCGCGACCCAGGGGTTAAGAACCACTGGTTTAGATAAACACCTAAGCAAGGTGCTGTAATGGCTGCCATTTATTTTATTGTATTTATTTGTTTGACACTATTTGTCTGTTTATTATTTCCTTGATTATTATTTATTATTATTTATCTATCAATTTATTATTATTTACTATTTACCTGTTTGTTTATTATCTAACTTTACCTATTTGTTTATTTACTCATTCATTATTACAGTATTTATATTATTATAATTGCTAATTATTTGTACATTTATTTATTTATCATTACTATATATTTTTTGCATCCGTCCTAGTTATGGAGCAAAAGGTCTCCTGTCGGCATGCTCCTCCTTTGTAATCCTTTGTGACAGCAGTTTGGTCAGTGTAGACTGTAACAAGATATTCAAAAATAATATCTCGAAAAGGCTTTAAGGCCTACACCACTGCCAGTGCCTCTGAATGTGTAACAGAGTTACGAGACGCAGGTTTGTTAAGAATGCGACTACCATATGCAATAACATGTGGCCTACATCCATCTACTTGCTGCATAAGTACAGCTCCAGTACCTGTACCAGAAGCATCTGTACAAATAGTAAAGGGAAAATATAATCTGGTAATGCCAACACAGGCGCTTCAATAAGGGCATGCTTCAATGAATCAAAACTTTCCTGATAAACATCACGCCACTGGAAGGAAGTATGCCTATTGAGGAGACGTGGAAGGGGAGATGCAATTGAAGCAAAATTTTAATAAATGGACGATAGTATCCTGCCAGTCCAAGGAAGGAACGTACATATTAAATTGACCTCGGAGTAGGGAAGTCCCTAACTGCTTTGACTTTATCATAGGTGTGAATACCATGTTTGTCTACAACATGACCTAGAAATTGGATGCTAGACTTAAAAAAAAACACTTGGACAAATTGAGTTTCAATCCAGCTTCAGCAAAACATTACAAGACCATAAACAACATAGTGAAGTGGCTTTCCACACCCTTGGAGACTAAGATTAAATCGTCTAGGAAAACAAAAAGTCCGTTCCCTACTAGGCCATGAAAAATGGAGTAAATCAAGCGCTAGAACGTCAAGGGAGCATTTCGTAACCCCATGGAGCAACAAAGCCATTCATAATATCCTGCTGGAGTCGAGAAGGCCGTGATCTTACGAGACTTCTCCTCCAAGGGAATCTGCCAAAAGCCCGCCTTTAAGTCTAAGGTGAACACCGTATTACCAGTTTCAATGAACTGGAAATGATCACTTAACACAGGCAAAGGGTAATGGTCTGGAATTATGAGCTCATTGACTCGCCTATAATCAATAACAGGACGAAAAGATACATCTTTCTTAGGCACCAGGAGGAGCGGCGAGTTCCAATTCTGAGTGAGACTCTTGTACAGGGTGGGGCAGAACCGATCGAGCAGTTTAGAGGAGTCAGTGCTCGGGGGGAGAGGAGGGGGGTGCGGGTGGTTTTGTTCCGCTCCTCAGACATCCCCATTTCAGTAGCCGACATGGTGTGGACGGGAGCACATCGTGGCTTTGCTGTGCACGCATATTTTGAGAACAATCAATCTGTGATTGCAACGCAAAGAGCTTTTCGGCGACGTTTCAATATTCCACGCAACAATGCTGTTCCTCAGGCAAACACAATTCGGTCCTGGGTTAGGCAGTTGAAGGCAACTGGTAGCACACTAAGAAGAGATACACATGGCCGACGCAGGTCCATCAGAACACCAGAAAATGTCGAGAAGGTGAGAGCAGCAATCATCCAGTCGCCAAGACGTTCTGCACGAAGGCATGCCGTTGCTTTGGGAATCTCCTCACGCAGTTTGAGGTGGATTCTGCATATGGATTTGAATTTCCATCCCTACAAAATGATGATGGCTCAATTTTTTTTGAGAAACATGTTTCCCGGACGTCTGGTTTCTCTGAGGGGTGATTTAGGGTGGCCTGCGCGGTCACCTGATTTGAGCATTTGCGACTTCTTTCTTTGGGGACATCTGAAAGAAAAGGTGTTCAAAAGTCGCCCTCACACCCTACCACAGCTAAGGGAGCGGCTTATTGAAGAGGTTAACGCCATACCCCGCAGTATGTGTGAACGTGCTGTAGGAAACTTCAGAGAACGACTCCAACAGTGTGTTGCAGCTAACGGCCGCCATCTTGCTGACATTATTTTCAGAACATAAGGATTCTAAATGGTATGTTATGCTAACCTCGAGAATAATAAACTTTATTCTCTATGTACCTCCATTACTTTTTTATATCTCCTCAAAACTGCTCAATCGGTTCTGCCCCACCCTGTACAAGGCCTTCACATAACAAGTCGTCAACCAAGGACTGTGCTACAAGCCGACGAGAATGAGGCAACCTGTAAGAGGGTATGTAAATAGGTCGAACACCTGGCTGAAGATCAGTGCTATGAACAACGCGATCCATAACTCCTAATGGATCATCAGCTAAAGCCAAAACTTGACGGTGATTCACTAACAGGTCAATGAGACGAGGTGTCACCCCTGGAAAGTCAATATCACTCATAAACGCTGCATACTGAGATGCTAAGTGAGCTGTGTCACTTACTTGTTGAGACCGTAGCACCGAAGCTGCTATGCTAGGAGGCGAATCCTGGACGATGTCAGCGTCAACTACTTCCAAGGAACCTAAATGATTGCCAGGAGAGAGGGTGATAGTAGCACCAGTGACGTTGGGTACCACAGCTGTGGTAACATGATCCTCACGAATAGTGGAGAGAGTTCCTTCCAATGCTAGACAACGAATACGAACATAGTCAGGATGAGATAAGATGTCAGAACCAATTGGAGCACTTGAAATGTGCACCAGGACTCGAACTGAAGTTGAAGGTCTAGTATAATGCTCGCCTACAACAACAGCAGCACAAGAAAAAATAGAAGAGCCAAAACGATTAGAACCCTTTGAAAACAACTGTATGAAAACTGGCCTATCCGTTGCAAGAATAACAGAATTATGAAAAGTCACTACACGAGGCCTAGGAGATATATCTATGCCATGAGCTGTAAGAGCGTCAATGCCCAAGAGTCAATCACACATAAGAGCAATTCCCGAAACTACAACAAAAGCAACATGGAAAACGGTATCATGGGAGGATAATCGTAAGGGAATGCGAACAGACCCAAGAATAGGCAAGGGAGAAACATGTACAGAATCCAATCATTTACAAAAAGGAGATAAAGGGGGATGGTACAAAACCCTGAGAGCATAATATGCTCTTTTACCTATCAGACGACATTCTGCTCCAGTATCTACTGTGGCGGAAATAGGTGTTTTCTCTGTTAAAAATTGGAAAGTTAATTGAGAAAACTCAGTAGCCACCAAAGGGACGATCTGAGACCGGCTATGACTGGTGAATCCCTTGGTTTGTGATATGAGCACCGTTGCAAATGGAACTGAGTTTGCCTAAGTTGATAAGAGGTTTTTGCCTTAAGCTTCAGATTTTTTTAACACTGACCAGTTGAATGCTTACATTGATTATGATATGATAGTAGCTAAGTTTATCCTAAAGCGTTACTCTAGAGAGGTCATGTGTCATGTTAGAAGAGGCATAATAAAAATGCCTACGTACAGGGAGCTACTTGTGCTCATGACGCTTACGACAAAAGCAAAAAGCACTTGAGTGACCTGATTTGTTACACTAGGTACATGCAAGTGCAGGACTACAGGTGGTGTAAATGTAGACGAAGGAGTGCTATGAGTAGATTCTAATGACTGAGGGGGTGGAGGAGGAGAACTAGAAACATCGGTATGGTGTTGTGCATTGCTAATACACAAAGAACCATAAGGCACTTCCTTTGGTTTCCTTGAAAGCCGTGTTGCAAAAGACAATATGGACTCATCCGTCTTATTGCTGAGAAAAGATGCTGCTCTCCTATCAATAGGCATCAGTAATTGTATAAAAAAAATAATAATAATAAGACGGAACATATCCAAAGTGATAGCATCTTTATAATCCAAATCAGAATGAAATAATAACTCCAAGGCATCAAAAGCAATCTTGCTGGCCTTGGCCTGAGCACGCATATAGTTAAGTGTGCCCGATTGGGACGTAAGCACATCAGCTAATTTGAAGCACAATTAAAATTTATCACCTACAGGGGTATCAGAAAAAAAAATAGTAAATTAGCTCTAAAAGTATCATAATTATAGTTGTTTTGGGGTGAAGAGATGAGGCTGCCATCATTTCAGCTGCCAATGAGTCAGGAGAAAGTTGAGATCTCATTAATAAGATTTTCTCAGACCTACTACTGACGTTAGTGTTAATTATGCTGTCTTCGCATTGTTGTATAAATGCAGCTGCTGTATAATGGAATCATGAGCTAAGAATTTAGCTATAGAAGGATCTTGATGTAAAAGAGTAAATGTATTAGCCATCGTCTGAGATGGAGTTTGGGGACTAAGAAATGATGGCAGCATACTCTTAGTGGACATCATTAAATAATATAGTAGCTGAAAACCGCTTCTAACTAGCAATAACGCGAAAGAATAACAAGAAATTCTTAATACGTACATTAATTATTGCAACCACTTACAAAAACACATCAATTCTGTATAAAAGAATAGATAATGAAAACGGCACTGCAAGGTGTGACTATATAATAAAAAAGTGAAAGATGTTCGAAAATATGACGTAAACAAATATGGCCGCCTTATGACGTAGGCAACATGGCTACCTGGCTCGAAATTGGTTTTGGATTACATATATATATAACATAATACACAGTATGTCATAAAATAGTTTACATGCACTTGATTATATATTCACAAGGTTGTCAATCAACAATTCAACGTAACCAGCCTTTTCAAAGGGGGAGCGTACTGAAGGCTGGCTAGCACGCCAGCAATCCTTCACACAGTCTAGGCGGGTCCAGTAATCCCTCCATATCCAGGCATCAGATTGAAGCTGACACACGCAGGAATGATAAACAAAAATTCTATTAACACAGATGACGATAATAGAACCAAAACTCCAGACAGGAGACGCCAAGTTGGAGACCACATGGGACGTATAAAAAATCATATGGCGCACACTTAGAATACATTGTTCCTGAGCACCAGCTTTTATATAATTCCAAAAGTCACTGTATCAAACTCCTGGCTGAATAAAAAAAGGAGAGAGAGATAGATAGATAGATAGAGAGAGAGAGAGAGAGAGAGAGAGAGAGAGAGAGAGAGAGAGAGAGAGAGAGAGAAGACGCAAACACATACACACATACGTAATGCTGACCAGTCATATTTCATATCACTGTCACCAAAATTGCTGTAGGTGGCAATAGAAATATCAGAGATAATTTTAAACATGTATTGAGCCACCATAAACAATATACACTAGAAAAATGTAAGAGCGTATTTAGAATTTACACGAGAAAGGTTAATTCACGACTAGCAAGCCAAGCCAAGCTCAAATTTGGCGGGAAACCGTCGTGTGTCGGGTGAACGCTTGGTTCTCCCAACACGCTTGTGTACAAAGTTACACTCTTTATAACAACAGAGAATACAATCAATAATGAAGTTAATGCCCAGCACCACCCATACCAGTCAACAATACAATATATACAACTCCTATCTGAGCAATACGTAATTATAATACACAACACAATTGTACAATGCTACAACGTATCACACCATCACACATTATGCGTGACTTATTGCTTATTAGGGTGTATGAAATTATAACTTGTTTGCTATGGTTATTGAAGTGTTCATGGGCAATTAATTTATGTAACTTCAATCATGAATTTTGTTATTTGGTTAGTCATTCACATTAATAACCATTTGATTACTTGAGTTAGTAGAAACCTGGACACAAATTTACACGAATCCCGAAGTTGGACTCAGTGTAGGGAAAATCTGGACTCAGACCCGGGCAGTGTGGACCCGCAGTTCACCATATGGATAGTGTAGATTGGGACTCAGACTTGACTACAACCCTGTAGGCTATTATGGGCTACGTGCATGGAGATCTCCTGACTGTAAATAAGCAACCCGTCAACACCTGGTGAGTTCGATCAATTGCGTTTGTCGGTCGCACATGTCTGTTTACAGAATGGTATCGGTTTCATCATCTTGTTTACATTATCTCTGACGGCAGTCGGCTTTGTATACAGTTGGTGTGACGCCTGTAATGATTGCGTATGCCAATAGGAAATTTAGGCCTGCAATGATTTGCGCGAACTAATTCGATTTTTCTAAAGCCAGGACCGGTCCAAGTGTGAGCTGTAATCGCTGATCTAAAAATAACTGGATCACGGATCGGTGTCCTGATTATGAGGTCGGCGGCAGCCATGTTGGTAGTACCAAAACAAACCCACGCCACGCGATTGACTGATAGCATTGATAGCGTCCCTTTGCAGTTCTCAGCAGCTTTCGCTCCTATATACTGGTGTGTTTTACATATTTAACGATCATTTTACAATGCCAACTTGTGCTGCATTCAACTGCACCAACCGGAGAAAAGGTGGATGTGAGCAGTCCTTCCACTCGTAAGTAAATTAAGGTTTTATTACCCAAAACATCCCGATACCCATCAACAAATGATGCGGCCATCAGGAGCCATAAAATGTTGCCCACCAACTGTTTTGTTAGGTGTTGTCATGTTAATGCTATGTATTTATTATCTGTAAGAAATAGATCTAGCAGCAACCCATTTGTCACGAATGTAATCGTGGCAATAGCAGGATAAATATTTATCATTTAAAATATCTTATAAGGCTCAAACGCTGTCCAGAGCTTTGTAGCTGTATTGAACCAGTTGTTCTTCCTGATTACATGTGTAGGCTTTTTCTATATTGTGAAGTGTGAGGAATTCATATTAGATGGGCTGAATTACTATTCGGGGCCCGTTCAAAAATTATGTAACGTTTTTTCTGGTGAAATTCGACACCCCCCACCCCATGTACTATTATGTTTCAACTCATAAGAATTTATCCATCTACCGGTCTCAACTACTGTTACGGAAGAGTATGATTTTTCAGGACCAAACATAGCGGGTATGTGTCTTCGTTTCTGTTTAATGAATATGAACCACTAGTACTATTGTAACTGATGTATGTACATTCTTTTTACTGAACGATTTCCGTGTCAAAGTTTCTGTTTCAGGATCGATGTGAAATTTATTGTTTCAACAGGACCGATGCATATCCATGTATATCACTATCGTCCAATATTTAAGGCACCTGTAATGTGCTATACACGATACAATAGCAATTTTCACAATAAATACTAATGTAGGTTTTGTTCTGTAAAGATTCACTGGAGGTTTCTTGGAATATTGTGGATACGTGTATGTTTAGTGACAGGTGAAATTTGTTTGTTGAAATACATGTGTAGTTAGTTGTGCAAATAAAATAATTGTAATCCAGTAATTAACTGTGTGCATTTCAATGACCAGATGACTAGATTTCGAAAAACGCCGAAGATGACTGCTTGTCAAGTTTCGAGATTGAGATTATAACATGTGGTCACACTCACACACACATATGTGAAGGCCTAATTTATGCTTCGCACAAAATAATGTACATAGGATACAACCACTGATCTATATTGTTATGCAGATCAGTGGATACAAGTTAAAACATCTACATGTTCTCTTGTTTATGTCAGTTTTAGCGTACTTGCTTGATTACTTTTATGGTCAAATACCGGTACATGTAGACATGTACTGTTTCATAAACCACACAGGAAAACTAATTTACAGATCGCATCACTATCACGCAGCCCATACCAGCCACATAGGCCACGAGAGTAACACGACAGCTCCCATGACCGGCGGAGCGGTTCACACGTGCTAATGTTTTGGTACTACCATTATGGCGGCCATGTCCCGGCTGCCCGCCTCACTCCTGGGGCAGCCCACGGCCCGTATACGCTATCCAGGTGTTATACAGATCAGTGGCTGTAATGAGCACTGATATGCTCTATTTCATGATAAATTCATACTTGCGATGTGTACGAAGAATGTGAAGTTATTTGAGTTTAAACGATGGCAATGTTTAATAATGCTATCGATTGGTTTTCTGCACACGAAGTGAAAATTATAGTGAAGAAGCAAAAACCGTGTACAACAGAGCTTTCCCTCTGCTGGATAAAATTGTCCGTTAATGCGACCCTTCAGTTAAATGCGTCGACTCTCCGCCGGCATGACGGCTTACTTGTAAGTAACCACCTGTCTTTATGGATGCCTTTCAACACCTCAACCACAGCACACCCCAAGTGTACGGCCGCCATGATGAACACTTGCGTCATTCGTTTCAATGTGACGCGCTGTCTGCGGTGTGCTTTGAAACTCACAACATATCGGTCTGTATACCATGCGCCGCCAACGAGCCAATGCTCCACTGCAGCTTACGTAGGCATCACGAATCAGATATTTTTTGTTTGGTTTTCATTAATTTTAATTTCTCGGATAATGGAAGACATTAGTAACAGTGGTGAATTCCTAATATCCTTAGTGCATGATTTTAGTTATTTGAAATAAAACCCAGCATAAATCCTTGGCGAAACAGTGGTATGGAATGGGTGTGTGCGGTCATCTGAATCCTGGTGTTCAGTCTTTGAATGCGTCCATTTTCTGTCTTGTGTACGACATTGATTTTCGAAATACACATATAGTACAAATGCAGCATTAACGAACATCTGTATTGACAGACTAGTCTACCGGGCAGGTTCAGTGGGTGCATGACTCGATGCTGATAAGTCTGACAGGAGTCAATGCTTAGAAAAAAAAAAAAAGTGTCCAGAGTAATATCGGATGTCCTACCAACTCAAATATCAGTAAATGTTGAAGACGGATATGGTGATGAACATAATACATAAATATTTTTATCGTAGACTGCCACTAGTATTGTTTTTGTGGTGTTAGTTTAAACTGCGTTTTAGACGAGTATTTGAAAAAGAGATAACACAAACCGAAAGCAACTCGGCTGAGATGTCAACAGCAAGAAAGCCCCAGCGCCATCTTTCCTGGAGGCACGTATTTCTATGCAGTCTCCAACAGTAATGAACTAATACCGAACACAAATAAGAGTATAGAGCACCACTCTCCATCATTGACGTCACAATATCGGTGTAATGTGGATGGGTAAGGTTGAGGACATGAAGAGGGGTTGGTGGATGGATGAGGGTGGGTGGTGGAGGGTGAACGTGTGATCAGGCACGAGCTTGAAAGTTGGGGCTATTTTCGCTCTCGGATCTGCTGGCGACACACACTGAGGAGCTGCTCTTCCCCATGGTAAAGATATCTGGCTGGGCAGTTGTGAAGGAACGTTCGCAGTGCACAGTGTCGTCTGTGTACACATATCGCAGAAAATTAGTAAGAGTTTGAATGAAAGAAAGGGTTTCTTAACAGGAGGCAATAATCGTCCTCCAATCCGAGTTCAGGGATGCGTTACTCCTGGTGAAATTGGTTCATGAATCATTGTCGCGATGTCGAGTAAAAATTTCATTCGAAAGTAGAGGTCGATTTTTGGAAATAGTTAACCATGTCTACAATTTTCGTGAAGGGAAGTAGTGCCTACGTGAATGTATTGTAGGTCCCCCTTAGGCTTGTTCCCACAGGTAAGGGTGTATTTCTCACTATATTTTTGTCATTTTCTCTATTTGTCAGCAGAAGCAACGAATTTCGGAATTCCAACACGTTAAATGTGAATAGTGGAGTTATCTTGCAAAGTGTACTGATTTAGTAAATCTCATTTGAACGTTAGTACTGCTTAATAAATCACCGAGAAGACATTGTTGACATAATTGCATGTAAGTTGCGACTTTGTTAAATAACGGGATCGTGAAACTAAGCCGAATGCTTTCAAACTTCCCTGAGATGTCCACGTCCGACAGGTCAACAACACTAGCACTTCCTGCATCGCATTGGCAAACTATTTCCTTCTAGTTGGTGATGCCATTTACAAATGTCAGTTTTACTGTTTCGAATTGGGGTGCTTCTGTCGCTCTGTGAAGTTCTCTGTAGATTTTGGCGCGATATCAGACGATTTTATTTATTATCGGAACCGTCACCATACTAGACGTGTTAATGGAAAGGATGCAAACGTAATATAATATGATAATGCATACACATTAGAAAAGACGATGTGCAAGTTAAATGAAAAATGAAAATGTCTTCGTGTGTTTATCATAAGTAGTTTTAACAACAAAAAATTGTAGAAATGGCTAAGAGACAACAAAGAAGACTGAAGGAATGACAGTGCACGTGTTTGACCTCAATCTGTTACAAGGAAACTATGTCATTAGTCCGTCCACATTTAGAATATGTTTTTTTTCAGTATGGACCCTGCTTATTCAGAACAACGACAGAAAATTTGCAGAACCGAGTTCCTAAACTGATACCAAAGAGCATACAAAAACATTTAAACGAAAATATACAAAAAAAAAAAAAAAAAAAAAAAAATCGATTCAAATACTTTGATATGTTTATAAGCAAAGAGTGTGGGAGGTTGATGCAAGGTTTCGAAGGAATTTGAAACAGCACTCAATCTGTCAGGATTTCGCTTCAATTCCATTCTTACCGAGTGACGCTTATCTGTTGATTCTGTGTGCCCCCAGATTATTTCATTCAGTACATGAGAACCATTCAGTAGCGAAGTAGTTAATGAAGAAGGTGGAAACAGCTTTATTGATAAGGTGACCGTGTACGTTTGAGCTGTTACAGGAAGATTAGTGTTATACTGTAATACCCAGTTACTTAGTAACTCGTGGAGTGATAACTTCTGTTTTATAATTAGTCTTTCTGTTAATATTTTATTTGTTTATTCATTTGTTTATCTGCCTACTTATTCAATTAATCATTCATTTGCTCACTTATAAATTACTATTCATTTTACTTATAATCTGTTTAGCGATTTATTTTTATTGATACGTTCATTTATGTATTCATTCATCTATTCATTATTTTCATTTGTCTATGCATTTATCTATTTATCTACTTATCTGTGAACCTATTCATTGATTTATTTGTTTATTTATTTATGTATCTACTTATTTGCTCATCTATTTTTCTCTTTACACATTTATCCATTTATTCGTTTATTCATTTATCCACTTATCCACGTATCCACTTACCCATTTATTCATTTATCAATTTATTCATCCATTCATTTTCTATTTATCCAATTATCAAGTTGTCTATTTGTTCGTTTATTTTTATTTATCCATTTAATTCCTAATCATTCATTTAATTGTTTCTTCTAGATCCATTATCAGTATGGAATATTTTGTCGGTATATATACACTATGTTCTCATCCAATACTAAATATAGAAAACGGACGAAAAACATGATGCCGCTCTGCCCTATTTTGATGTTGGGCGGGGGAGGGGGAACGGTTTCCACAACGAAATCTGTGCATCATCCAGTGGTATTGCAAGACATCTGCCTTCTTCACTAAGCAATAGGTAAACCATCTCAGGACGTGGGCCCCTTCCTCAGCTGAATAGAATCGCCTGGCGTTTGGCAAACAAAAATTGTAAAGCGAGTCACTGGGCCGTATTCACAAAGAAAAGGATATGCCTATACTTGCAAAATATGAAGGAAATCCTTCTACTTGTATTCATAAAAAAATCAAGCAAAACCTTTTACTTGTCGAGCAAAAGCATAACCTTATAATCGCATAAAAGTAAATGGTTATACATAAACAAGACCCTTTACTTCAAATAAAGAGCATATGCTTCAAGAAGGCTGAGTCTGGTCAGTAGCAGACTACAGTTAGAAGTGAAAGGTTGTTTTGTCCAACTCTCAGCACGATGGCAGAGTTTGTGGATGTGAGGCATGTAAACATTACATGCCCCGTTTACCTACACCTGATCGTGATTTTAAGATGTTATTCCGTTTTGAAGAACAAAATGTACAGTGGCTTGCGGACAGATTTTTAGGCACCAATGAAGAAACTCGGGGAGGCGCCTTGTCATCTGTCCATAGAATGAAGCTACGGTATCACGGACTGTGAATGCAGTAGTTGATAGCATAATTGCTCATGCGAATGAATGGATAATTTTTTTTTTCTTATTTATATTGTATTTAGTAATTTTGCCATGCTTATAATGTTACCTGAAATAATGTAGGAGAGCAATCACCACACACCTCCACTCAGCAACCACCAACGCAATAGTAAACTCGTGTACGGGAAACAGGAACATCACATCAGAAATCTTACGAGTTACGACACGTTCAAACATGTAACTATGTAACCCGGCGCTCCCGAAACACGAGTCATTCTTTTACTTCTGCTTGGAGGATATCCTCCCAAGTATAAGGTAATCATTATGAATATGGAAAGAAGGATATGCTTATACTTCTACCTTTTGCTTGAGAGCATTACCTTATACTTCTACCTTATACTTGCAAGGATATCCTTCATTTTTATGAATACGGCTCATTGGGCCGTATTCATAAAGAAAAGGATATGCTTATACTTGCAAAATATGAAGGAAATCCTTCTACTTGTATTCATAAAAAATCAAGCAAAACAAATTACTTGTCGGTAAAAAGCATAACCTTATAATCTCAAAAAAGTAAATGGTTATACATAAACAAGACCCTTTACTTCAAATAAAGAGCATATGCTTCAAGAAGGCTGAGTCTGGTCAGTAGCAGACTACAGTTAGAAGTGAAAGGTTGTTTTGTCCAACTCTCAGCACGATGGCAGAGTTTGTGGATGTGAGGCATGTTAAACATTACATGCCCCATTTACCTACACCTGATCGTGATTTTAAGATGTTATTCCGTTTTAAAGAACAGAATGTACAGTGGCTTGCGGACAGATTTTTAGGCACCAATGAAGAAACTCGGGGAAGCCTTGTCATCTGTCCATAGAATGAAGATATGTTTGCGTTATCTCAATGATCTTGGCTATCAGAAAGGTATCGGTCAAGAACTTGGTGTTAGCTAAGCTACGGTATCACGGACTGTGAATGCAGTAGTTGATAGCATAATTGCTCATGCGAATGAATGGATAAATGTTGAGACATTGTGACAAGTTGAAAAAGGTGGAAAAAGAGAGTCACGGGTCTCGTTCCGAGTTTATTCCTGACCGAAGAAACTACAAGCGAAACCGGTCAGGAATAAAATCGGAACGAGAATGGATAAAGTTTTTGTTTTATATTTTCTTATTTATATTGTATTTAGTAATTTTGCCATGCTTATAATGTTACCTGAAATAATGTAGGAGAGCAATCACCACATACCTCCACTCAGCAACCACCAACGCAATAGTAAACTCGTGTACGGGAAACAGGGACATCACATCAGAAATCTTACGAGTTACGACACGTTCAAACATGTAACTATGTAACCCGGCGCTCCCGAAACACGAGTCATTCTTTTACTTCTGCTTGGAGGATATCCTCCCAAGTATAAGGTAATCATTATGAATATGGAAAGAAGGATATGCTTATACTTCTACCTTTTGCTTGAGAGCATTACCTTATACTTCTACCTTATGCTTGCAAGGATATCCTTCATTTTTATGAATACGGCTCAGGCCGTATTCATAAAGAAAAGGATATGCTTATACTTGCAAAATATGAAGGAAATCCTTCTACTTGTATTCATAAAAAAATCAAGCAAAACCTTTTACTTGTCGAGCAAAAGCATAACCTTATAATCGCATAAAAGTAAATGGTTATACATAAACAAGACCCTTTACTTCAAATAAAGAGCATATGCTTCAAGAAGGCTGAGTCTGGTCAGTAGCAGACTACAGTTAGAAGTGAAAGGTTGTTTTGTCCAACTCTCAGCACGATGGCAGAGTTTGTGGATGTGAGGCATGTTAAACATTACATGCCCCATTTACCTACACCTGATCGTGATTTTAAGATGTTATTCCGTTTTGAAGAACAAAATGTACAGTGGCTTGCGGACAGATTTTTAGGCACCAATGAAGAAACTCGGGGAGGCGCCTTGTCATCTGTCCATAGAATGAAGATATGTTTGCGTTATCTCAGTGATCCTGGCTATCAGAAAGGTATCGGTCAAGAACTTGGTGTTAGCCAAGCTACGGTATCACGGACTGTGAATGCAGTAGTTGATAGCATAATTGCTCATGCATTGTTGAGACAATGTGACAAGTTGAAAAAGGTGGAAAAAGAGAGTCACGGGTCTCGTTCCGAGTTTATTCCTGACCGAAGAAACTACAAGCGAAACCGGTCAGGAATAAAATCGGAACGAGAATGGATAAAGTTTTTGTTTTATATTTTCTTATTTATATTGTATTTAGTAATTTTGCCATGCTTATAATGTTACCTGAAATAATGTAGGAGAGCAATCACCACATACCTCCACTCAGCAACCACCAACGCAATAGTAAACTCGTGTACGGGAAACAGGAACATCACATCAGAAATCTTACGAGTTACGACACGTTCAAACATGTAACTATGTAACCCGGCGCTCCCGAAACACGAGTCATTCTTTTACTTCTGCTTGGAGGATATCCTCCCAAGTATAAGGTAATCATTATGAATATGGAAAGAAGGATATGCTTATACTTCTACCTTTTGCTTGAGAGCATTACCTTATACTTCTACCTTATGCTTGCAAGGATATCCTTCATTTCTATGAATACGGCTCATTGTAACGAAAAGGCTGAATTAATTGTCCCTTCACCACAGCCCACCAACCCCTTTTTTTGTTGTTGTATTGGACATTTTTGCTCTTGCAGTCATCAGATGATTTTGTAGACCGAAGAACGCTAATAGGGTAACAACTGAAAATCTTTGTCAAATTACCTCGATTAGTCTCTGAAGAACCCATGTTTATAACACCATTCTCCTACGCCACGGTATTTTTTCCCAAGCTGAATGCGTATCGTTAAATCTTGGTCAGAATACAATATATAAAGTGCGTCACTGAAACGAAGGCGTACATCAAGATGGTGGAGTTGAATTTTAGCCTCCCTAACGTCGGGTCAGCCTTAGAAATGACTAAGAGGAATAGTCAACCAAGAAAACGAAAAATTATTTAAAACCAAACTTAACAAATGGAGACAAAAGTCCTTTGTAGGGAACTGGGATGTATTTTTGTAGGTGTCTGAGAAGAATACTATTAGGGTTGTTTTTATGTTGTAGATGGTAGATTGTGTTTGTGTTAGAGGTCTCTTGCGTAGAAATGTGTTCCTATCATTCTCATGTACTACTCTACTGTATGGGTTGGATTTCGGTTTCTGAGTATATATATTCTATTGATATACTGAAGCCAGTTGTTGTCCGATAAATTTATCGAAATAAATTGCTCGACAATCAATTACTCAAAGCCAATTGCTCGAAAGTAATTTCTCGAACGATCAATTACTCGAAATGTAGATATCTCGAAAATAGTGGGTATCCAAAAAGAAGGTAAGAAATACAATAAAGGTTACATTTTTATTATATATTTCTAAATGAACAATTGGTAGTTGAAAATAAAAGACGGTACATTTTTATTATTTTTGTTAATCTGTATACTCAAAAAATGAATCTATCATTCTCAATATTTATTCTATTAGTATGTAACACTTCTTAAATATTCATTTACACTGTTTCATCATAGTTGAAATAAGAACGGGTAAATTTGTATTCATTTTGTTATTCTTCATACTCAGAAAAAACGCAACATATATTATTGCCAGTATATACCCTATTAGTATGAAATGTTGTATGCAAAACTTGGATATTCTTCTTCATTGTTTGTTTAGTCATAGTGTAATACAATATTCTGCAATCGCAATATGCAGTCATGGTACTTTTTATCTGTCCTTAGCTATACTCACACCCGCATATTGTTCCATTCGCAACTCTTGTAAACTTTGTTCTCGATTTAGTCTACCTATAAACTTCCAAGTAGACGGATGACAAGCACTTCATTGATGTTGTTTAAAAGTGTTGTGCCACCCTTCAATTACACTGTTTTCGGCATTCCCTCAACGCAATCGAAACATTTTAGGTTTCAAAGAAGCACGTCGACGGCTGCGTACGGCCGCCCATCCACTTGTCTTCAAAATAATCCACTATGTCTTGAAGTTCATCCGGAAAAAAAATAAACAAATAATTAAATAAATAGATTAATAAATAAATAGATAAATAAATAAATCAAATAAATCCATAACATTAGTCACAGGTATATGTCAACGCAGATAAGAGACGAACCGAGCAAATTCAGCGTTGGTGTCGCACATTACCGGCCACTTCCTCGGGTTTTTCGATTAAGTCTGGAAAAAAACAACTGCATTTACATATTAGAAATACTTGTTCAATGGGCTTAACCATAGCAAGTTTAAAATCAAGCATTACTGGCTACTTATTGCATGTTCTTTCACTTCCTCCATTGCTTTACTAGCACCCATTTTAGAAGCGTCTCCTGCAGGTTGTTATTCCATCTCGTTTCTGGATACTATCATTGACGAATAACACATGTTGAACATTTATTTATTTATTCATTTGTTTTATTTAATTATTTATTTATTTATGCATTATTAATATTATTATTATTATTATTATTATTATTATTATTATTATTATTATTGTTATTATTATTATTATTATTATTATTATTGTTATTATCATTATTATTATTATTATCATTATTATCATTATTATCATTATTATCATTATTATCATTATTATCATTATTATCATTATTATCATTATTATCATTATTACTGTTGTTACTGTTGTTGTTGTTACTGTTGTTACTGTTGTTGTTGTTGTTGTTGTTGTTGTTGTTGTTTTTATCATTATTATTATCATTATTATTATTATTATTATTATTATTATTATTATTATTATTATTATTAATTATTATTATAATTTTTTGGTGGAAGGTAAGTTGAGAGTGGAGGATAGATGGAGAAAGAGGAAAGGGACAAAAGGTAGGGAAGTGCTTAGAGTGAACTCTTTAAATGAAAAGGAAAAGGAGAAGGAGTACAAGAAGAAGCTGAAGGAGGAGTGGGAGGGAGTGAAGGATAGAGTAGAGGTAGGTGTGGAGGAGGAATGGGGATGGTTCAAGGAGGGAGTCACAAAGTGTGCAAGGATGGTGTGTGGAACAAGAAGGACAGGAGGAAATAGAAGGAAGGGTAGTGAATGGTAGGATGAGGAAACAAAGAAGGTTGTAGAAGAGAAGAAGCGAGCTTTCACAGATTGGTTACAAAATAGGACGAGGGAGTCATATGAGAGGTACAAAGAAAAGAAAAGAGAAGTAAAGAAAAAGGTAAAGGAGGCAAAGAGGAGAGCAGATGTGAAGTGGGGTAAGAGTATGACAGAAATTTTTGAAAGTAATAAAAAGATGTTTTGGAAAGAAATTAAGAGAGGAAGAGGAGGCGAATCAAGTAGAGAAGAAAAGGTAAAAGGTGCAGATGGAGAGATGATAATGGAAGAGAAGGCAGTAAGGGGAAGATGGGCAGAATATTTTAGGGAGTTGCTAAATGTGAAGGAGGATAGGGAGGGAAAGGTAGTTGCAGTGGGAAATGCTAAGAAAATGAGAGTGATGAGTGAGGAAAATGGAGGAGAAATAAGGAAGGATGAAGTGAAGGCAGTTGTTAAGATGATGAAAGCAGGTAAGGCACCTGGTCTGGATGGATGCCATGCAGAATGTCTAAAAAAAGGAGGTACAGTGATGGTGGACTGGTTGGTGAGGTTATTTAATGTTTGCTGGAGAGAGGGTAGAGTGCCGGAGGACTGGAGGAGTGCCTGTATAGTTCCACTTTACAAGGGAAAAGGGGACAAGTGTGAGTGTAGTAGTTTCAGAGGGATTAGCTTGTTAAGTGTAGTTGGGAAGGCTTATGGGAGGATCTTGATTGAGAGGATTAGGAGAGGAACAGAGGGAGTAATTGGTGAGGAACAGTGTGGATTTAGGACGGGTAGAGATTGTGTAGATCAGATCTTTGTGGTAAGACAAATATGTGAGAAAGCTATAGGAAAGGGGAAGGATGTTTTTTGGGCTTTTATGGATCTGGAAAAGGCTTACGATAGGGTAGACAGAAAGGCACTGTGGGAGGTTATGCAGATATACGGGATAGGAGGAAAGCTTTTGGGAGCTGTCAAGAGTATTTATGAGAGTAGTAGAGCTTGTGTCAGGATTAGAAATGGAGAGAGTGAGTGGTTCGAGGTAAAGGTGGGACTTCGTCAAGGATGCGTTATGTCACCCTGGCTGTTCAACTTATACATGGATGGGGTAGTGCGAGAGGTAAATGCAAGGGTAGTGGGTCAGGGATTGGAGATGGTTAAAGAAAATGGAGAAAAGTGGGAGGTGAGCCAGCTGTTGTTTGCGGACGAAACTGCGCTTGTGGCTGGATCGGAGAAGGGAGTGAGGAAGTTTGTGAAAGAGTTTGGGGGAGTGTGTGATAGAAGAAAGCTTAAGATCAATGTGGATAAAAGTAAGGTGATGAGATGTACAAGGGGTTAAAGTGGCAGCAGTATGGAAGTGAGCATTAAGGGAGAGCGACTGGAGGAAGTGGATAGTTTTAGATACTTGGATGCAAATGTGGCAGGAAAAGGTGGAGTGAAGGTGGAGGTAGAATGTAGATTGAGAGAAGCGAGTAAATGCCTTGGTGGATTGAAGAGTGTAATGAGGAATAGACATTTGGGAATGGATGCTAAGAGGAGACTGTATGAAGGAGTGATTGTGCCAACAGCACTGTATGGGGCAGAAACATGGAACATAAGAGAGGAAGAGAGAAGGAGTTTGAATGTGTTTGAGATGAGGTGTCTGAGAAGTATGCTGGGGGTTACTAGGCTAGATAGAGTGAGAAATGAGGAGGTGAAGAGAAGAACGGGGGTGGAAAGGGAGTTGGGAGATAGGGTTGATGAAAGAGTATTAGGATGGTTTGGACACATGGAAAGAATGAGTGAAGAAAGACTAGTAAAAGAGGTATGGAAGGCAGATGTGGAGGGAGTGAACATGAGGGGACGTCCTTGGATGATGGGATGAAGGGGGCTTTGGGGAAGAGGGGAAGGACGGGAGAGGACAAAAGACAGAGGTGAATGGAGAATGGTTGTATATGGATGATGTTGTGATGCATAAGGTGGAATGGGCGGGGGGATGGGGGTGAGGTAGTATGTGTGAGCAAAATTTGACGCAGCCCGAAGGGATTTCTCCCCGTCTTCTCCTTTTATGCATGGGGGGACGGAGAGGGGGTGTCGCCGATTTAATGAAGCGGCCTTGCTGTGGATGTGCTGTGTCTTGCGACACTGCTTCTGATCCAGGGCAGTGGACAAGGTGCAGGGATGACCCGTCATCCAGGAGGTGCTAAGATAAGAGAGAGGGTGGAGGGGTGTGGAGTGTATTCAGGGATGGAATGGGTGGGAATGATTTTATGCCTTTTCCTTTTTGGCTACCTCCCTTGTAAGGGGGAAAAAAGCCTTGCTTGGTATATGTATATATATATATATATATATATATATATATATATATATATATATACATACATCCATCCATACCTAATTTCTTCTTTCTTTTTTCGTTCTCTAGAAAATTATATCCATATTGAGGGTTTGATATTTCCAGAGGTACTGAAATAGAATTAGAAAACAATTGTAAGAGGAAATGAGTATTTAATGATCAAGAAAATTATCAATAGTATGCAACCATCAAACGATTTATTTTGAGCAATTTACTGTAGCACAATTGATAGTTCGAGAAATTATTTATCGAACAATTTTTTTCAAGCAATTTACTGTCGAGCAACTGATTTCGAGAAATGTACTTAGATTCAAGTTTGATAAATGGAAACGAGAGTTCTTTGTGGGGAACTGGGATATATTTTTAAGGTGTCTGAGTAGAATACTGGTGGAGTTGTTTTTGTGTTGTAGTTGGTAAAGTGTGTTCGAGGCTCTTGTGTAGAAATATGTTCCTCTCATTCTCATGCTCTACTCTATTGGTTGGATTTCGGTTTCTGAGTATAGGCATTCAGTTGATGTACTAAAACCAGTTGTTTAAATGTCTTTTATTTTTTGTAGGACGCCTTTTTTTTTTCTTAATTGCTGAAAACCATGCTGTGAATACATAGTAAAGAGCACTTCTTAAGAATGGTTTATGATACTGTCAAAATTTTAGGTCTGCTACTGTTCTACATTGTTCGGGTTATTTGTCTTTATTGTGAGATCTTTAACGTGTGGGTTTTTTGTGCTGACTATTTTATTTGAGCATTGGGTACTGCTTCGCTTCATTGTAGTCAGGGGTAAACTGAGCCACTAACAGACTTTGAAGGGATGCTGTTCATCTGTTTCATGCCAGCTATAATTCTAGCTTACTAAAATCGATATGAACTATGTATTTTTGCTACTATTTTGTCTTATCATTGTTAGGTTATATGTATGTGTGAAACTTTTAAGGTTATGCTCTGGGTTTGGGATGGGGAGATAGAGTATGATCTAATAACGTTAGTGATAGTATTGTTCTATGGAGGACATTGTTCAGTCTTTGGCCCTAGATTCCTGGACACTGCATCCTCTGCCGGCTGGAAAGATCGCCAACCATTTCTTGTCGATGTTCTGCATTCCAGTTGCTGTAATACTTTTGACACACACACACACACACACACACACACACACACACACACACACACACACACACACACACACACACACACACACATCTGGCTGTCTCGACAGAGACTGCAGCAGATCCGAGGTGAATACACACACACACACACACACACACACACACACACACACACACACACACACACACACACACACACACACACACACACACACACACTTTCAACGAACGGACGGCTTGACGAACGCTCTGAAGAAAAGTGCAGATTGTGGATACCAACGCAAAGAGAAGTGCCTTTTTGTATTTGCAGGGGGGGGGGAAATTGCTCGTGAGGCAGTAGGTAAGTAGGAAAAGAGGAGAAGGGGAGGGATTGCTGGGGAAATGGAAGGAAATGAGGATGTGGAGGACTTGGCCCAGGCAGACGGGCGTAAGGTCAACATGAAACGACCACCGGATGACGAAATGGCAAATAAAAATGTAAAGATTAGAAGTATAGAGAGGAGAAATACAGTAGAAAGTGACGAGAATATGTTCCAGGGATTTAAAGAGGGTGGGGGGGACACAACCCCCCCCCCCCCGACTGATAAGACTAGAGGAGAGAGTTGATAAGGTGATCGAGGACTTGGAACGTAAGTTAGGTAAGGTAGACTCCATCTTCCAGAGAATTGAAAGATTGGAACAACTAGAGAAGGCTAACAGAAACTTAACTGAAGAAGTAGAGGACCTAAAAAGACAGTTAGGAAATGTAAAGGAGGAGAATGAGAAATTGAAGAAGAATAGTAATGAAAACAGTGAGAAAATAGCTACAGAAGCTAAAAATTGGAGAATAACTCAAGAAGGGAATAAGGTTTCATTCACTGACATAGTCAAACAGCAATTGAAAGAACATAATGAAGACTCAGTTATTAAAGTGATGAGACAGAAGGAGAATATAGTAAGAGAATTAGCTGACAAAAAGAAATGTATAATTATATTAGGAATGGAAGAGAAACATAACCCAGATAGAACCGCAAGAATCAAGGAGGAAAATGAAAGGGTAAGCAGTTTATTAAAATTAGTCCAGGAAGATGAACCAGAAATTATAAAGGAAATTGAGGAAAAATTCAGACTCGGAAAATATAGTACAGATAAGACCAGACCAATTAAGATTAAATTCAGGTCACAAACAACGGCAGAGAAAATTCTATCCAAGACAGGGAAACTAGCAACAAATGATCAATATAAAAAGGTATGGATAAAAAGAGAAATGAATAAGGAGGAAAGAGAGGCAGAAAAGCAGAAAAGAATTGAAGCTAAGGCAAAAAACGAGGAAAGAACGGAGTCAGAGAAAGAGAGATTCTATTGGAGAGTAGTGAACATGAAAATAAAGCAGTTCGACATACTAAAGAAAAACATAAGGGAAACAGAGAACACAATGGAAGTGGCAGAAAACTAAGAGTGTCTTACACAAATATAGATGGATTGATAACAGGATTGAATGAACTGAATGATTATTTGAAAGAAAAAGAACCGGACATAATGGGAATTGTAGAAACAAAATTAAAAGGCCCACTACCACCCAACAGTGTAGGACATGATACATACAATTATTGGATTAGAAACAGAGAGAAAAAACAAGGGGGTGGAGTTATGTTCCTGACAAAGAAGGATATAAACGTGAAAGGTGTCATATATGGAAAGAATACAGTAGAGATGATTATGATAGAAGTGGAAGACCGAGATAAGAAGAGCAGAAAATTTGTGATCAATTATGTGCCTCCGAAAACAGCCTCATGGGAGGAGAGTGAACATAAAAGTATGTTAGAGGACACAAAGATAGCATTAACTAAAATAATGGAAGACGGAGGAAGAATAGTTATGATGGGCGACTTTAATTGCAAAGAAATCTGCTGGGAAGAAATGACAGTAAAGAGTGGTGATGACTCATGGGGAAATGCTCTACTTGAGATGATTACTGACCATTCAATGACACAATGGATACAAGAGAACACTAGGTATAGAAATGAAGAAGAACCATCGAGGCTAGACTTAATAATTACATCTGAACCTAGAATAGTGGACAAGATTGAATATAAAACACCAATAGGTAAAAGTGACCACATATTGATTGAACTGGAACTTAATGAAGAAAAATATATGAAAAGAAATGAACAATATAGAAAAGGAAGAATGATGTATGAAAAAACAAACTTTGATAAAATAAGAGAATTCTTCCAACAAGAAAACTGGGAAGAAATATACAAAGAAGAAACATCAGTGGAAGAGAAATGGAATATTTTGACAAAAATTTACAAAGAAGGAGTGGAAAAGTATGTCCCAAGACAAAAACAAGAAAAAGAATATGTAAAATGCTGGTACAACAAAAGTTGTAGGGAGTTAAAAGACAAAAGAGACAAAGCCTGGACCGGATGGAAAAAAGACAGAAGACCTGAAAAATGGAAAATATATACTGGTTATAGAAATGAATATGTACAAAAGTGCAGAGAGGAAAAAAGAAAATATGAAAAAGATGTTATAGAAAAGTGTAAAGATCAACCAAAACTATTCTACAGATTTGTAAACAATAAACTGAAAAACAAACAAGACTTGGAGAAATTAAGACAAGGAGGAGTTGAATACACTGAGGAAATGGAAATGGCAGAAATTATGAACAAACATTTTAAATCAGTGTTTACAAGGGAAAATATACAACCTGAAGAGTTTGAGTGGAAGGAAAAAGTCCCCCCTATGGAAGAAATAGAAGTAACGAAGAATGAAATATTGACACACTTGGGTAATTTTGATGTCAGAAAATCGCATGGGCCAGATGAAATAGCAAACTGGATTCTGAAAGAATGTAGGAATGAACTGGCAGACAAAATACATAGCATAATAAGCAGTTCCTTAAAAGAAGGAAAAGTTCCAGAAGATTGGAAAAAAGCAAATATAGTACCTATATATAAAGGAGGAAATAAAGAAGAACCTACCAACTATAGACCAGTCTCTCTAACAAGTACAATAGCAAAAATATGTGAAAGAATTATCAAAAGTAGATGGGTAAAATACTTGGAAAAAAACAACGTACTAAATCCAAGGCAATTTGGATTCAGACAAGGACGATCATGCGTCACCAATTTAATATGTTTCTATTCAAGACTAATAGATATAATACAAGAAAGAGATGGATGGGCTGATTGTGCATTTCTAGACCTAAAAAAAGCTTTTGACAAAGT
>NC_134801.1:27458518-27468518 GCF_046742065.1 Oratosquilla oratoria | reverse complement strand
GGAGGAATACAGGGCAAACTGCTTAAATGGATGGAAGACTTTTTGCAAGAAAGAAAAATGAGAGTAGTGATAAGAGACAAACACTCAAAATGGGATGAAGTAATAAGCGGTGTTCCACAAGGAACAGTTCTGGCCCCAATAATGTTTGCTATATATATTAATGATATGGATGAAGAAATTGAAAGTTATATGAGCTTCTTTGCAGATGATACAAAACTATTAAAAAAGGTGAACACGGAAGAAGATTGTGAGTCACTACAGAGTGATCTAAATAAAGTATGGGAATGGAGTAGGAAGTGGGAGATGGAGTTCAACACTAAAAAGTGTAGTATAATGGAATTTGAAAAAAGCAAAAACAGAATAACAGGATCATATAAATTGGGAGAAGAAGGAATAAAAAAAGTAGAAAATGAGAAGGACCTGGGAGTCATTGTTATGAATAATATGTCACCTGATAGACATATAAATAAGATTTTTGGAGAAACTTATAACTTAAGAACAATCAAAGTGGCATTTACATACCTGGATGAAGAAATGGTGAAGAAAATTCTACTCACTCTGATAAGACCAAGATTGGAATATGCTGCAACGATGTGGTCACCAAGTACAAAAAAAAAAAAAAAAAAAAAAGAATTGAAAGAATACAAAGAGCAATTACAAAATTGGCACCAACACTCTCAAAAGTATCATATGAAGAGAGGCTAGCAAAACTTGAACTACAGACACTATAGGAGAGAAGAGAGAGAGGAGATTTGATAGCTATTTACAGAATTATGAAAGGCATAGAAATTATTGATAGAGAGAATCTGATAAAATGGGATGATAGAAATACAAGAGGGCACGGAAAGAAAATCAAGAAAGACAGCTATAGAAGATATGTGAAAAAGAACAGCTTTCCTCACAGAGTAATAGACAGTTGGAACAAGTTAGATGAGAAAGTGGTGTGTGCAAAAACAATACATGAATTTAAAAATAGTTTAGATAAAATGAGATATGAAGACGGGACACCACGAGCATAGCTCCCCTTCCCGTAAAATACAACTTGGTAAATACACACACACACACACACACACACACACACACACACACACACACACACACACACACACACACACACACACACACACGCATATATATATATATATGTATATGTATATATATACATACACACATACACACACACACACACACACACACACACACACACACACACACACACACACACACACACACACACACACACACACACATATATATATATATATATATATATATATACACATTCGTGTGTGTGTGTTTCTTTGTGTGTGTGTGTGTGTGTGTCTTTCTGTCTGTCTGTGTGTATACATGTATGTACATATTGCACAAATCACTCGTTACAGTGAAGTCTTTCAAATAAGTAAAATCCAGGTGTCCCTTAGAATGCGAGTCCACCGCTCTACCTATTGTACCATCACTGAGCATCAAAAGAGCCAGAATCATGTTTGATCTGGGATGAAACAGACTACCATCTGCCGTTCGATATCGTTCGCTTCACCCAGATCCCGGTGCCACTCGTGAAGTATAGTAGCATAGGAACAAGGCTTTCATTCGCATCATCGTTGTAACTATACTCGGTGCATCGAAAACTGGCCGTTAGGGCGGAGCACGGGGATTCCCCCTGTGTTGCCACATATAATTATTTTATAATTTTATTTTATTTTAAATTTTATTTAATAATTTTATAATGTTGCCACATATAATTATATTACATTTTTTTTGTCACACACCACCACTGAGGTAAAAATCAAAGCAATGTTTTCTATACAAAGGTTTCGTTTCCTCGAGTCGTGGACATGGCATATGAGCGGGAGAGAGCGACGTTGCCATTCCATCCCTTCCCTGGCCACGCCCCCACATTGCATTCAGAAAGCATTGCATCCACACGCACGTTCTCGCATGGATAAATACATCATATATATATATATATATATATATATATATATATATATATATATATATATATATATATATATAGAGAGAGAGAGAGAGAGAGAGCAGGCGGGTGGGTGGGCGAGCCGTGCGGGCCGTGTTATCTGTGGAGATGTGGCAACACCGGGAAATTCCCTAACCCCGCCTTAGCGGCCACTTCTCGTTGCGTCTACTATAGTGTGGGACAAACTACTCGTTACAGTGAAATCTTTCAATTAATCAAACCCGGTCGTAGCGAGTCTTCGAGTTCATCGCGCTACCGATTGCACAGTCACTCAAAAAAGTATCGGTTGGTGGTTTTAGGTGTTCGTGGAAGACGAGTGAAACAACAGATTCGATGTTCCTGTACAGTTGTTAGTCGTGACAGAGTTGCGTCCTACGCTTTTCCCCCCGTTAAAATACATAGGATAGAATAAGCATTTAATGCGTGAAGATGTGACAAGATTGAAAATAATTGTATTTGCACCGAAAAGATTGGTTAATATCTTATTGTTACTGAAATCACACACACACACACACACACACACACACACACACACACACACACACACACACACACACACACACACACACACACACACACACACACACACACACACACACACGCCGGTAGAGGTGACAACGAAGTTTGGACTACAGAGGATCACAACGATAAGGAAGTACCTGCGCTGTATTAATAGGGAAGGGGAAAGCTCGTGGTGTAGTGAGAAGGTGAAGAAAAAGGAGAAGGGGAGGGATTACTGAGGAAAATGGAAGGAAACGAGGAAGGGGACGAATGGGCCCAGATTCATAGGAGAAGCGTAAACAAACGTGGGGTCAGAATATACAGATGAACAACAAGGAAGCAGAGGTGTGAAGAGCAGAAATATAGATAATAGCAGCACAATGGAAAGATATGATAACTGCTTATATGGATTTAAGAATGGAAGCTTAGGTTTGACCAATTAACTCTAGTTGCAGAGAAAGTTGATAAACTGGAAGAACTAAGAAAAAAGAATCAAAATCTAATTAAAGAAATAGAAGAATTAAAAAGACAGTTAAGAGAAGTAAAGGAAGAGGATGAGGAATTAAACAGGAATAATAAATAAAATAAAGAGTCCATAACAAAAGTGGTTGGAAAAGGTTCAGGAGAATAACAAAATTGAATTTAGAGATATAGTGAAACAACAGATATAGGAACAAATTGAAGGCACAGTTATTAAAGTGATGAGAGAGAAGGAGAATATAGTAAGGGACTTAGCAGATAAAAAAGAAATTTATAATTATATTAGGGATGGAAGAGAAGTATAATCTGAATAGGACTACAAGAGTAAAGGAGGAAAAGGAAAATGTAAATAGTATATTAGAAGTAGTTCAAGAAGATGAACCAGAAATAGGGAAACAAATAGAAGAAATGTATAGGCTCAGGAAATGCAATACTGATAAGACTAGACCAATTAAGGTTAAATTCAGGTCACAAACGACAGCAGAGAATATTTTAGCAAAAACAGGGAAACTAGGAGACATTGAGCAATTTAAACAGGTATGGATAAAAAGAGAAATGAATAAAGAGGAAAGAGAGGATGAGAAAGAAAAAAGACTAGAAGCTAAGGAATAAACGAGAAAAGAACAGAGACAGAAAAAGAGAAATTCTATTGGAGAATAGTGAATATGAAAGTTAGGAAGTGGTTCATAGCAGAGAAAAACGGAAAGGAAACAGAAAACACGATGGACGTAGCAGAAAATTATAAGTGTCTTACACAAATATAGATGGATTTAACGAAGTGAATGATTACCTGAAGGAAAAAGAACCGGACATAATGGGAATTGTAGAGACAAAATTGAAAGGTCAACTACCACCCAACAGTGTAGGACATGGGGCATACAATTGTTGGATTAGAAACAGAGAGGTAAAACAAGGGGTGGAGTTATGTTCATGACTAAGAAGAATATAAATGTGAAGAATGTCACATATGGAAAGAATAGTGTAGAGATAATTACGATGGAAGTGGAGGACAAGGATAAGAAGAGCAGAAAGTTTGTAGTAAATTATGTGCCTCCTAAAACGGCTTCGTGGGAAGAGAAAGAACAAAAAAATATGTTAGAAGACACCAGGATATCACTAAGTAAGATAATGGAAGATGGAGGACGAATAATTATAATGGATAACTTTAATTGTAAAGAAATCTGCTGGGAAGAGATGACAGTGAAAGGTGGAGATGACCTATGGGGAAACGTATTACTTGGTATGATTATAATTATTGAACATACAATGACACAATGGATACAAGAGAATACTAGGTATAGAAATGGGGAAGAACCATCGAGACTGGACCTAATAATCACATCAGAACCCGAAATAGTGGACAAGATCGAATATAAAACACCAATAAGTAAAAGTAACAACATATTGGTTGAACTGGAACTAAATGAGGAAAAATACACGAAAAAACAGACAATATAGAACAGGAAGATTGACGTATGAAAAAACAAACTTTGACATAATTAAAGAATTCTTTCAAAAGGCTGACTGGGAAAGAATACACAAGGAGGAAACAACAGTAGAAGAGAAATGGAGTATTTTGAAAAAAAATTATCAAGAGGGAGTGGAAAAGTATGTGCCAAAAAGAATATGTAAAGTGCTGGTACAACAAAAGATGTAGGGAGTTAAAAGACAAAAGAGATAAAGCTTGGATAAAATGAAGGAAAAAGAAAAAACCTGAAAGTGGAAAATATATACTAGTTATATTAATGTGCGCAGGGAAGAAAAGATAAGATACGAAAAAGTTGTCATAGAAAAAAGTAAAGATCAACCAAAATTATTTCACAGATTTGTAGATAACAAACTGAAAAGCAAACAAGAATTAGAGAAACTACGACAAGGAGGAGTCGAATACACAGAGGAAATAGAAATGGCAGAAATTATGAATAAGCATTTTAAATCGGTGTTTACAAGGGAGAGCATACAACCTAGAGATATCGAATGAGAGGAGAGAATTCCCCCTATGAAAGAGATAGAAGTATCAAGAAATGAAATAATGAAACACTTGAGTAATCTCGATGTCAGAAAATCGCATGGACCAGATGAAATGGCAAACTGGATTTTGAAAGAATGCAGGAATGAACTAACAGACAAAATATATAGCCTAATAAACAGTTCATTGAAAGAGGGAAAAGTTCCAGAAGATTGGAAAAGAGCAAATATAGTACCTATATATAAAGGGGGGAACAAGGAAAACCCTACTAACTATAGACTGATCTCTCTTAAAAGTACGATAGCTAAAATATGTGAAAGAATTATCAAAACAAGATGGAAAAAAACATTTGGAAAAAAAAAAAAAACCGTACTAAATCCAAGACAATTTGGATTTAGACAAGGACGATCATGCGTCACAAACTTGATGTGTTTCTATTCAAGGCTAATAGATGTAATACAAGAAAGAGATGGATGGGCTAATTGTGCATTTCTAGACCTGAAAAAAGCTTTTGATAAGGTGCCACATAAGAAGTTGCTAAAGAAATTAGAAACTGCAGGAGGAATACAGGACAAACTACTGAAGTGGATGGAAGACTTCTTGCATGAAAGAAAAATGAGAGTGATGATAAGAGACAAACACTCTAATTGGGATGAAGTGATAAGTGGTGTTCCACAAGGAACAGTTCTGGCCCCAATAATGTTTGCTATATATATTAATGATATGGATAAAGGAATTGAAAGTTATATGAGCTTCTTTGCAGATGATGCAAAATTGTTGAAAAAAGTGAACACTGAAGAAGATTGTGAGTCGCTACAGAGTGATCTAAATAAAGTATGGGAATGGAGTAGGAAGTGGGAGATGGAATTCAATATCAAGAAGTGTAGTATAATGGAATTTGGAAGAAGCAAAAAGAGAATGGTGGGATCATATAAATTGGGAGAGGAAGAAATAAAAAAAGTTGAAAATGAGAAGGACCTGGGAGTCATTATTATGAATAATATGTCCCCTAAGAAACATATAAACAAATTTTTTGGAGAAACTTATAATTTAATAAAAACAATCAAAGTGGCATTTACATACCTGGACGAAGAAATGTTGAAGAAAATACTGGTCACTTTGATAAGACCAAGATTGGAATATAGAGCGACGATGTGGTCACCAATAAAAAAAAAAAAAAAAAAAAAAAATACATATATATATATATATATATATATATATATATATATATATATATATATATATATATATATATATATAACAAAACTTGAAAGAATACAAAGAGCAATTACAAAATTAGCACCAACACTCTCAGAACTATCATATGAAGAGAGACTAACAAAACTTGAACTACAGACATTAGAACAAAGAAGAGAGAGAGGAGACTTGATAATTATTTATAGAATCATGAAAGTCATAGAAACTATTGATAGAGAGGATCTGATAAAATGGGATAGTAGACATAGAAGAGGACACGGAAAAGAAAATCAAGACAGTTATAGAAGAGACCTGAAAAAGAAAAGCTTTCCCCATAGGATGATAGACATCTGGAACAAGTTGGACGAAAAAGTGGTGTGTGCAAAAACAATTCATGAATTTAAAAACAGTTTAGATGAAATGAGATATGAAGACGGGACACCACGAGCATAGCTCCCCTTCCCGTAAAATACAACTAGGTAAATACACACACACACACACACACACACACACACACACACACACACACACACACACACACACACACACACACACACACACGACTCGGTGGTACAGTTGGTAGAGCGCTGAACTGGGAAGTAGAAGTGCTCCCAGTACCCAATTCGAATCCTGCCCAGGGCCGAAATTACTTCGGTATCGCTGTGCCTCTGGTCGTTACTCTGACTCTCGTGGGCGGGGAGTTGGGGTGTGTGTGTGTGTGAAAGGTCATAGCATTACCCATAGATCGGTCATACGAGCTCTGAGCTCACTTCCGGGAGGGAAATAGCTGTCGATCACGAGTCCAACACGTGATCCAAAGACCAAGGCGAATACACACACGATCATCAGAGAGACGACGACGATTGGAACTCTGGGAAAAACAAAATGTTCGCAGATTTCAACGACGAGGGTGTACCTGTGTTGTATTAATAGGGAAGGGGAAAACTCGTGGTGCAGTGGGCAGATGAAGAAAAAGGAAAAGGGGAGGGATTATTGAGGAAAATGGAAGAAAATGATGAGGGAGACGAACGGGCTCTCCTTGATGTCAGAAGGAATGTAAACAAAAGGGCTACAGACGACGCAGGTGAAGTCGAAAATATTAGTAAAGGCATTACAATTAGAAATATAGATAAGATCAACACATTAGAAAGTGGAGATAATAATTTCCATGGATTTGATGAGGGAGGGGATGACAGCCTCCCCCTATTAGCAAGTCTAGAGGAAAAGCTAGAGAACATGAACAAACAGTGGGAGGTTAGGTTTAGCCAACTTACACAGGTGGACTCTGTCCTTTCGTGGGAGAGAGGATTCAGAAGGGTGGATATCAGGGGGTCTGGCATGCAGCAGTGTGTTGTCTTTCAGTGTGTTAATGGAGCGGTGAGTGATATGATTATGAATATGTTTCCGGAGGCTGGTATTTGGTGGTTGTGGAGGAAGAGAAGAGAGTATCTGTGTGTGATACAGGTCTTTGGGTGTTGTTTTAATGTTTCTTGGTGTGTGTGGGTGTTCTGCTATGTAGTGTAGCTGCCCAGGATGTAACACTTCACCCCATACCATACAACACATAATGGAAGACTGCATTATACACAATCATGCACGCAAGCAACACAACATACACTCTATAAAGGATTTGTGGGAAAACCCAGTTTCGGCTGTGGCATTCCTTGGGGAGACGGGACTGCTCGGACAGACAGCCTAGGGAACGACGACAACAACAACAACAACAATACTTGCAGAAACCAATTGGAAAAAAAAATGAATACCGAACGTTTTCGTCTATTCAAGACATCATCAGGGTACAAAGGATACAAAAAATGACCAAAGGTCACAATATGTGCATGGTGGTAGAGGAACTGGGAAAGGTCCAATGTTACCCGATTCCAGATTGTAGATAATTCTTCTGGAATCGGGAAACATTGGACCTTTCCCAGTTCCTCTACCACCATGTACATATTGTGACCTTTGGTCATTTTTTGTATCCTTTGTACCCTGATGTTGTCTTGAATAGACGAAAACGTTCGGTATTCATTTTTTTATTTTCCAAGTGGTTTCTGCAAATATGTGTGTGTGTGTGTGTGTGTGTGTGTGTGTGTGTGTGTGTGTGTGTGTGTGTGTGTGTGTGTGTGTGTGTGTGTGTATGTATGTATGTATGTATGTATTGCAATAGTTGGGTAGCAGGTCCTCTTTTAGGCAGCTTCTGCATTCACGAGCTTTTTGCTGACATGTTCAACTTTTCTAACATTTGAACGTTGAATATAATTGAGTTGTCTAATTATCTGGCCAAACTTCATTGGGAATAGATGTAACAAAAATTTTTGCTTCTTGATTTAATATTAGAGTTTTCGCCTAACTCTTAGGCACCTTCAGTACAACTTGAATACATAGAGAATTTGTGATATTGAATACAAAACTTACGGATCATTATGAGAGACATATGATGTGGACAGCCAATCAGTAGACAGACCCCGTAGCTCCGCCCACTGGGTTAGCAGTGAACTTAAGCCTGTGATCTAAATACTTTGAAGTGGAAGTAATGAATAGGTCTGGGTTTTGTCTGTTCCTTGTGGGAATTTGTCCTTTAATGTAGATTGCTTCTAGGATGAGAAGGCGCTTGAAGCTCGATTCCCTCTGTATGATGATTATGCCAACTTCGCGATGGGCTCGATTCTCGGTGTCCTCTTTGCCAATTATTTCATGAGCATGGTGGAGAGACTTGCTCAGAAGCACCAGTAAGCCTCCCATATAAACTCGTTACGTGGACAACATTTTCGTCCTCGTAAGGACCAATGGGAGTTGGAAGACATAAAGGCTATCCTACAACGTGTCTCTAATGGATTAGAATGGTAGTAACGATAAAAACAATAGCAGTAGTAATAACAGTATCAGCAATAATTATGTTTTAATGCTTATCATATCTTTGGTATAGATTTGACATCAATTTTAGGATCTAGTTTCTTTGAAGGAGACTTGTTTGGTGACTTCTTAGGCCAAACTCGGAGGCACAGATCCTACCGCAAGTGGGACAGGGCCGTTAGGTTAACAGGATCTCATGCCATGCGTTCATGTCTGCGGGTTTGTCGCACGATCCTGATCTTCGTGCGAACGGCTTCAAATATGCCGACAGCCTGATGGACTGTTAATCTCCAACTTTCTCAGTCAGTGGCTAGAATATCAAGTTGGTCAACAGAGATGTTGTATTGTTTGAGGGTGGCCTTTATTTGGTCTTTAAACAGCTTTTTTTGGTCCTCTCGGATAGCGGTTTCCATCCTTCAGCTCGCCGTATAGTATTTGACGTGATAGGCGACATTCAGGCTTCCTGGCTACGTACTATCATTGGTTCAATACTGATGGTTGAAGCATTTTTTTTTTTTTTTTAATAGTGACATGAGGGATTCGGTCACTCCATGTGATTGATGTTCAGGATAGTTTGAAGACAGTGGATATGAAACACTTCAAGTCTTCTGATTTGGGCCTTGTATAGGGTCGAAATTTCACTGCCAAATAGTAAGATGGATAGACAGATTGACTGATAAACCTTAATTTTAATCTCCACAGTTAGATCACGGTTTAGGAAGACGCGTTTGGATAATTTTCCAAAGCTGCTTGCTAATCTAATCCTGGTCTGGATTTAATTTTTTGTGTCGCAAGTTGTAGAGAGAATGCTGCCGAGATACTGGAAAGACTCAACGGTTTTCAAGTCTTCACCACCGATGGTAAATAAATGTATATATATATATATATATATATATATATATATATATACATATATATATGTGTGTGTGTGTGTGTGTGTGTGTGTGTGTGTGTGTGTGTGTGTGTGTGTGTGTGTGTGTGTGTGTGTGTGTGTGTGTGTGTGTGTGTGCGCGTGTGTGTAATTC
>NC_134801.1:27451018-27453518 GCF_046742065.1 Oratosquilla oratoria | reverse complement strand
CCTTGGCGACAAGAGCACCGTGTGTGTAGACATGACCTCCGCGGGCAAGATGCTCATCGAAGACGTGTTCCACTTCTACCGCACGGCAACATCCTCGCTCTTGCTCAACCTTGTCAAACTGGGTTTCGACTGCGAGATCAAGAGGTTTGTGGAAGACCGTTATATACTCGATGTGAATAGCGTCTTCTACCGCGTACTCAAGCAGATGAAACACTTGCGCTGGGTGACCATCACGTGTATATGCGACACCGAGATCATGAGCATCCTCGGCAAAAACTGCCCGTCTCTTGAGTACCTGGATGTTTCCAGCTCCTGGAACGTCACTGACGAGAGTGTCTTCGATCTGCTAATGCCCAAGCAGGGCGACCTCAAGAACAAGGCCCTGGAAGAGTTGAGGGACTACCAGGCGCCCATCAACAAGTGCTGTGGGTCCCTGGTCGTGGTCAACCTGAGCGGCACAAACATCACGCAGCACAGTGTTATCTTGCTCCTCCGACTGGCGCCGCGACTCACGTCCTTCGGCGGATTCCTCGACGAGGGCTCGGTCAGTTTCGGCGTCTCGTTCTTGCAGCCACAGGAGGGCATCAAGAACTTCAACCTGACCAGCCTCTACGATTCAACAGTGGAACCTGAACACGCGTCGCTACTGGCCCACGCCTGCCCTGGCATCAACACAGTCTCGACAAGGATCATTTCCCTTCCCTCTCTCCATTTCCTTCCTTCCATTACTTCCCTGAGTGTCGACTGTGACTTCCAATCGTTCACAGATGACATTTACAACTACCTCGAAGTTCGTGGAGAATCGCTCAAGGAGCTCAATCTGAAAGACTGCATCCACTGTGTTTTGGACGTAGCGTGGATTGCGAGATTCATGCCGAATCTGGTTCGTCTGGAAGCCAAGTTGGACTACGATGAAGACATAGACATGCCTGTGTGGCGCTTCCTTCGCGTAGCCAACGTCCTCGTCCAGTCCTCCAAATGCCTCTACAATTTCCTAACGCACACCCCTGTCCTTGCCGAGCTCAAGGTCGACTTCGATGGTTTGCCGTACAGCGAGACCTACACGAGCATCGACGATAAGTTCCTCACTCGGGTGCTGTGCGACGACGGGTTAGGTGCCCTTCAGCGCCTGGAGCTCGGGAAGTGCGCACTTGGCCGGGAGGGACTCGACGCCCTCCTCCTCCACTGCACAAACCTCCACTACATTGCAACGCTCATTGAGTGGGAAAAGCTTTTACCTGTCGACGTAGAAGATATTAGAACGGAAACTTACCTCAACAACTGGAAATTGCAACTCGTGGTGAGGAACCCTTGGTATGATGGATAGCACAGGTGGGGACAGGGTGGGGGATGGCTCGGGGTGAGGTGGAGGTGTTACAAGCGAGTGAAAGGTGTGGTACAATAAAAAACTAAAGTAAAACTTTGATGAACTGTCCGTATCTATTGTTTTGCACTCTACCATGAATAGAAATTAAAATGGTCACAAATCAATATACAGCGAGAGGAAAAAATAGATATATAAATAAGCAAATTAATAAATGAGCAAATTAATGAACAAATAAGTTAATAAAAATATAGAATGGTATACCCTGAAATTCAACTATTGCTCTTTCTTACAACTGTATCCGCCGGTGATGGGATTGGCCGCCTTTTCATTGGGAATTTCATCGTACATATATATATATATATATATATATATATATATATATATATATATATATATATATATATACTATATATATACACTATATATATGTATATATATATACACTATATATATATATATATATATATATACAGTAAAAGCCCTCTTATCCGGCATTCAGGTATCCGGCAACTTCAAGTATCAGGCATATTTTTTCCGAGCATTAAAATCTATAAAATTCTATATGAAATCAATACAAATCGATAACATTTCCCGCACGAGGCTTTAATTGTTCCCGCCGTCACCAGAACGCACCACAGTCTGGGTCAGTTTCGCGAAACCCTCCACAGCCCACTGCCCACGCTGTTCAGCCTCACAAGTGCCACGTTTCTGTTTGTCTCAGCTCAGTTCAGCTACATTCTTCCTCAAGTGTTCCCCTGTAAACTTTCATCATGCCCAAAGTTGATAAACGGAAACGTGTTGTGGCTACACTTAGGCAGAAGGTGGACATTTGCAAACGTTTAGAGAAAGGGGAAAACAGAAAAATACTCGTGGATGAATTCGGCATAGGCTCATCAACCATCTACGATATTAAGGCCCAATCAAAGAAGTCACGTGAGTTTATGAAGGGGACAGATACCCCCAAAAGCTGCTGAAAACCGTCACACTTTACAATATCAGCGTGGGGACATGATTGACAAAGTGTTGTACGAGTGGTTTTAGTAACCCCTTCACAAAAGTACAGAGAGTATAGTGATGAATTGTATGTTGGCGAGTGAAGTGGTGACGCCGCAATCATGTGATGCTTTGTTTATGTTACGGTATGTGATACTATATGTTAAGTGACATTAAAAG
>NC_134801.1:27416018-27443518 GCF_046742065.1 Oratosquilla oratoria | reverse complement strand
TTTTGAAACAGTTCTCTTATTTTATCAAAATTTGTTTTTTCAGACATCATTCCTTTTCTATATTGTTCATTTCTTTTTATGTATTTTCCCTCATTTAGTTCCAGTTTAATCAATATGTGGTCACTTTTACTTATTGGTGTCTTATATTCAATCTTTTCCACTATTTCAGGTTCTGATGTGATTATTAGGTCCAGTCTCGATGGTTCTTCTTCATTTCTATACCTAGTGTTCTCTTGAATCCATTGTATCATTGTATGGTCAATAATCATCTCAAGTAGAACATTTCCCCATGAATCATCTCCACCCTTTACTGTCATCTCTTCCCAGCATATTTCTTTGCAATTAAAGTCGCCCATCATAACTATTCTTCCTCCATCTTCCATTATCTTATTTAATGTTATCCTTGTGTCTTCTAACATACTTTTATGTTCACTCTCTTCCCACGAGGCTGTTTTTGGAGGCACATAATTTATTACAAACTTTCTACTCTTCTTATCTATGTCCTCCACTTCGATCATAATAATCTGTATTCTTTCCATATGTGACACTCCTCACGTTTATATCCTTCTTAGTCAGGAACATAACTCCACCCCCTTGTTTTGTCTCTCTGTTTCTAATCCAATAATCATATGCATCATGTATGGGTGGTAGTGGACCTTTTAATTTTGTCTCTACAATTCCCATTATGTCCGGTTCTTTTTCCTTCAGATAATCATTCAGTTCGTTTAATCCTGTTATTAATCCATCTATATTTGTGTAAGACACTCTTAATTTTCAGCTACTTCCATTGTATTTTCTGTTTCCCTTTTGTTTTTCTCTGTTACGACCCATTTCCTCACTTTCATATTCAGTACTCTCCAATAGAATTCCTCTTTTTCTGACTCTGTTCTGTTTTCGTTTTTTCTTTAGCTTCTTGTATTTTTGTCTTCTCATCCTCTCTTTCCTCTTTATTCATTTCTCTTTTTATCCATACCTTTTTATAATGTTCACTGTCTGCTAGTTTCCCTGTTTTTGCTAAGATATTCTCTGCTGTCGTTTGTGACATGAATTTAACCTTAATTGGTCTGGTCTTATCTGTACTATATTTCCCGAATTTATACATTTCTTCAATTTGTTTCCCGATTTCAGGTTCATCTTCCTGAACTATTTCTAATAAACTGTTTACTTTTTCTTTTTCTTCTTTGAATCTTGTGGTTCTATTTATATTATACTTCTCTTCCATCCCTAATATAATTATACATTTCTTTTTATCTGCTAAGTCTCTTACTATATTCTCCTTCTGTCTCATCACTTTAATAAATGTGCCCTCAGTTTGTTTTTTCACTGCTGTTTTACTATATCATTAAATGCAATTTTGCTGTTCTCTTGGATTTTTTTTCCAACCCTATGCTTCTTTTGCTATGGACTTTTTATTCTCTTTATTATTCTTCTTTAATTTCTCATTCTAATCTTTTACTTCTTTTAACTGTCTTTTTAATACTTCTATTTATTTATTTAGTTTTTGGTTTACCTGCTCTAATTCTTCCAATTTTTCTACTCTCTGCGTGATCTTCGTGAGTTCACCGAACCTATCCTCCCAATGTTTGACAATTTTCTCAAGTTTTTCTTCTAGGGTTGCTAATCGGGGAGGGTTGGCTTCCCCCCCCCTCAATAAATCTTTGGAAAATATTACCTTCATTTTCCATTGTGCTGCTCTTATCTATATTTCTAATCTTTACATTTTTGTTAATCCCTTCTTTGTCACTGAAATCCTCTGGGCCTCTTTTGTTTACATGGCGTCTACCTGCCTGGACCAAGTCCTCCCCTTCCTCATTTCTTTCCATTTCCCTCAGTAATCCCTCCCTTTCTCCTTTTTCATCACCTCCCCACTACACCACGAGCTTTCCCCTTCCCTATAAATACAACACAAGTACTTCCTTGTCGTTGTGATCTTCGAAATTCTTGGATAACTCCGGAGTCCGAACTTCGCTGTCACTCCGACTGACGTGTGTGTGTGTGTGTGTGTGTGTGTGTGTGTAATAGTAATAATAAAAGTAATAATAATAATAATAATAATAATAATAATAATAATAATAATAATAATAATAATAATAATAATGGTAATAATAATAATAATAATAATAATAATAATAATAATAATAATAATAATAATAATGATAAACGGTTTATTGAAAACATGGCAGCCGAAGGCTGAAAATACACATATTAAGGTAAGAGGGATTAACATAGATGGTACATAATAAATGATTACCTATATATATTATGATGCAGAAGTGATTGTGCATTATACAAATATATAAAACATGAACATTATACAAATATATAAATATGAACATGATAGATGCTTCTCAGTGATGATATGATGTTTGGTTGTTTAGTAGGTATACAATAGAAGGTACTGGACTGTGTTTATATCTGTCTGTGCGTGGTGCATTGAAAGCCTTGAGACTATTGTGATGTGTGTGTGTGTGTGTGTGTGTGTGTGTGTGTATGTGTACGTATATATGTAAACACACCGGCTCGGTGGCGGATTGGTAAAGCACTGGCCTCACAAGCCAGAGAACCGGGGTTCGATTCCCCGGCCGGGCGGAGATAAGTTGGGTTTGTCTCCTTTCACGTGTAACCCCTGTTCACCTAGCAGTGAATAGGTACGGGACGTTAGTCAAGGAGTTGTGACCTTGCTGTCCCGGTGTGTGGTGTGTGAGTGGTCTCAGACCTACCCAGAGATCGGCAAATAATGAGCTCTGAGCTCACTGCCGTAGGGATGTGTCTGGCTGTCTCGACAGAGACTGCAGCAGATCTGAGGTGAACACACACAAACGCACACACACGCACACACACACACACACACACACACACACACACGCATATATATATATATATATATATATATATATGTGTGTGTGTGTGTGTGTGTGTGTGTGTGTGTGTGTGTGTGAGATAAGCCAGCTGTTGTTTGCAGACGACACTACGCTTGTAGCAGGATCAGAGGAGGGATTGAGGAAGTTAGTGGCAGAGTTTGGGAAAGTGTGTGAAAGAAGGAAGCTGAAGATAAATGTGGACAAAAGTAAGGTGATGAGATGTACAAGGGGAGAAAGTGGCAACAGACTGGAAGTGAGTATTAAGGGAGAGAAACTGGAGGAAGTGGATAGTTTTAGATACTTGGGTGCGAATGTGGCAGGAAAGGGAGGAGTGGGGGTGGAGGTAGAATGTAGATTGAGAGAAGCGAGTAAATGCCTTGGGGGATTAAAAAGTATAATGAGAAATAGACATTTGGGAATGGAGTATGGAGGAGTGATTGTGCCTACAGCATTGTATGGGACAGAAACATGGAACATGTATATGTATGTATGTATGCATGTATGTATTGTATGTATATATGTATGTATGTATTGTATGCATCTATGTATGTATGTATGTATGTATGTATATGAGTGGTAAGAATGGAAATTACATACCATACACATACATATATACGCACATACATACATATACACATACATATATACGCACATACATACATTCATATATACATAATTCATACATACATACACACACATGCATACATACATTCATACATACATACATACACACATACATTCATGCATGCATGAATATATACATTCCATACATGCATACATACATACATACATACATATTTACATATAAACATACATATATACATACATACATACATACATAGATAAATATATACATGCATACATATGTACATACATATACATACAGTACATACATATACATACAGTACATACATACATACATACATGCATACATACATACTTATATACATTAATGCATACAAACATGCTTACAATTTGTTGTTTAATAGCTTCTTAGGCGAGAATGCTGCCTTACCGAGTTGAAGGTAGTTTTGTGGTCGGTGCGATTATTGTTCAACGATGATCGTTCATGGCTCAATGATGATCGTTAAACGATTGTCTAGACAATTTTTTTTTTTTTTTTAATGGGATTGTTTTGCTTCGAGTTGCATAGTACGAGGCTGATAATTTTAACCGAACCTACAACCAACGCGTTTACCCAGATATGATACCAGGTAGTAGGATGCGCGTCACCCGCCACTGGCCGTGGTACGCATAATCGCACCAAGTAAAACGTACTAACGCTAACGGCTTGAAAAGCTTCCGCTCATATTGCAAGCCATCGTTTTCTTCTTTGGATTAAGGGCTGTGTATTTACCTAATTCTGATATAAAGGATAGAAACTACATTCACAGGGTCATGTCCCAGTTTTTCCATCTAAACATTGTAGTTCTGGCTCAGATAATAATATTATGATTTCAGAGTCGATAACACGATCTTTTAACTTCAGAAATCCAATTATCATCAACCAATTATATAGATATTTAGTATTCCTATATTTGAAGTTTGCTGTTTCCGTATGACTATGACCCCCAAATTAAAGTAATTGACAAACTGGTAAGAGAACATCGGGGAGGCACAGAATTGATACTAAATATTAGAAAAATCATATGATAACCGCATAAAAAAATGAATGTATTTTTAATTAAAAAAGAAAGAATTGTTGGTCCTCAAGCTTTTAAAGTGACTTTATAGCATCAGATTTTTTTTTACATGAAATACCAGTCAATTTCAGCATTTACGCTAGATAGTTACGAGCTTTCACTGCTCTAAAGTATTTACCATCGTTTACAGTTGCACTTTTGAAAAATCTATGCTTTAACTTTATTTGTTCAGGGGGTGTATTCTTAATTGAGTGTAGAAGACACCTGGTTGAAACAGAAATGTATTAGAGAAATCAAATTTTTTAGGTAATTTTGTTTCTTTTTGTGGATTTTCTAAGCTATTGTACTTTGATTTCAGGTCCATCACTGTGGGATTGACAAGTTGTTAGACGACCACGAAGTTAAGGCAAAACGTCGCAGGACAGGATATGAAATGTGCATTGTGTGTCGCAAAGTGTCACTAATGAAGTAACCAAAATTTCCTACTATATTTTTATACCGTTAGAAAACTAGCTATGAAATGTTAAATTCTGACCCATCTCTGATACACCAGCGATCTAAATATATAATAGTCACAGAAAACGCAGATTATTCAAAGTGTTTTGAGTTAGACATTCCTTACCGAGGTTGAACGACTGTGCGAGGGTGGCTAATTAAATAATACTAACAATGTAAAATGTTGTGTTAATCACTTGAATATGCACTACAACCAAAAGCGTGCGTATGCTTGAAAACTGCCAACTTGGGGACGCCAACCTAGGCGGGAAAACTCTCGAGCGATCAAAACATTTGGTTCTTACAACATATTTATAAACACAAAAATTATAATTTCCTTTTTTCGCATACCCTGTGGTGGGGGAAAGGAATGCTACCACCAAGTCTTTCCACTTGAGTCGTGCGAGGTGACAAAAAACGAGAGGGGGCTAGGACTAATCCTGCTACCTATAGCCCCACAGGGGACATTCCCAAAAAAGTAAAGGCATAAGAGGGTCTAGGAGTTTTCCAACCAGTACCCTAAGGTTTGGGTCATTTAATATGTGCGGATGTGGTACAGATGAGAGTAAAAGGGAAGAGATACGCAGTGCGTTTGTGAGAAGAAAGATGGATGTGTTGCCATTGAAGGAAACTAAGTTGAAAGGGAGGGGAGAGTGTGAGTTTGGGAGTGCAGTTGGGAGGTTCTCAGGAGTGAAGAGAGGACGAGGAAGAGAAGGGGTGGCTATACTAGTAATTAAAGAGATGTGGGTTTTTGTAAGTGCGTATGGGCCTGGTAGTGAGAAGAGCGTAAAGAAAAAGGAAGCTTTTTGGATTTAAATGAGTGCATAGAGGGATTAGGGAGAAATGTCAATGTAGTTGTATTTGGAGACCTTAGTACTAGGGTAGGAAATGTACCAATAGACGGAGTGATGGGGAAGTATGGAGTTCCAGGAAAAATCGTAGTGGAGAGTTAATGGTGGATAAGTGTCTCGAAAGAGAGTTGATGATAGCAAATACAGTGTTTCGGAAGAAAGTCAAGCATAAGTACACATGGAAGAGGTTGGTGGATGAAAAGGTGGTAGAGCGTAAATGGACTATATAGTAGGAACCAGGTGTACAGTAGGAAGAGTTAAGGATGTACATGTTCTAAGGGGAGAGAGTGGGGGAATATCAAATAATTTTCTGGTGTAAGGTAAGTTGAGAGTAGATAATAGGCGGAGAATGAGGAAAAGGGCTGAAGGTAGGGAGGTACTTAGAGTGAACGGCTTAAATAAGAAAGAAAACGAGGAGTACAAGAAGAAGCTGAGAGAGGAGTGGGAGGGAGGGAAGGATAGAGTAGAACTAGGAGTGGAGGAGGAATGGGGATGGTTCAAGGAAGGAGTCATAAGGTGTGCAAAGATGGTGTGTGGAACAAGGAGGACGGGAGGAAATAAAAGGAAGGGTAGTGAGTGGTGGGATGAGGAAGCAAAGAAGGGTGTAAAAGAGAAGAAGCCAGCTTTCATAGATTGGTTACAAATTAGGACGAGGGAATCGTATGCGAGGTACAAGGTAAAGAGAAGAGAAGTAAAGCATAACATAAAAGAGGCAAATAGGAGAGCAGATGTAAAATGGGGTAAGAGTATGACAGAAAAAATTGAAAGTAATAAAAAGATGTTTTGTAAAGAAATTAAAAGAGGAAGATGGGGCGATACAAGTAGAGAAGAAAAAGTAAAAGGTGCAGATGGAGAGATGATAATAGAAGAGAAGGCAGTAAGAGGAAAGGGGTCCAGAGTATTTTAGGGAGTTCCTTAATGTGAAGGAGGATAGGGAGGGAAAGGTAGTTGCGGTGGGAAGTGCTAAGAAAATGACAGGGATGAGTGAGAAAAATGAAGGAGAAATAAGGAAGGATGAAGTGAAAGCAGCTGTTAAGATGATGAGAGCAGGTAAGGCACGTAGGTTGGATGGATGCCATGTAGAATGTCTGAAGAAAGGAGGTACAGTGATGGTGGATTGGTTGGTGAGTTTATTCAATGTTTGTTTAAGAGAGGGTAGAGTGCCGGAGGACTGGAGGAGTGTCTGTATAGTTCCACTTTACAAGGGAAAGGGGGACAAGTGTGAGTGTAGTAGTTTTAGAGGGATCAGTTTGTTAAGTGTAGTTGGGAAGGCTTATGGAAGGGTCTTGATTGAGGGGATTAGGAGAGGAACAGAGGGAGTAATTGGTGAGGAACAGTGTGGGCTTAGGATCGGTAGGGTTTGTGTAGATCAGATTTTTGTGGTAAGACAGATATGTGAGAAAGCTATAGAAAAAGGTAAGGATGTATTTTTTTTTGCGGAGGGGGGGGGGCTTTTATGGATCTGGAAAAGGCTTATGACAGGTTACACAGGAAGGTACTGTGGGAGGTCCGGCAGATATATGGGATAGGAGGAAAGCTGTTAAGAGCAGTCAAGAGTTTTTACGAGAGTAGTAGAGTTTGTGTTAGGATTAGAAATGGAGAGTAAATGGTTTGAAGTAAAGGTGTGACTTCGTCAGGGATGTGTTATGTCCCCCTGGCTGTTCAGTTTATACATAGATGGGGTGGTGCGAGAGGTGAATGTAAGGGTAGTGAGTCGGGGGTTGGAGATGGTTAAAGAAAATGGATAAAAGTGGGGGATAAGCCAGTTGTTGTTTGCTGACGACACTGCGTTTGTAGCAGGAGCAGAGGAGGGATTGAGGAAGTTAGTGGCAGAGTTTGGGAATGTGTGTGAAAGAAGAAAGTTGAAGATAAATGTGGGTAAGGTGATGAGATGTACAAGAGGAGAGAGTGGCAGCAGGCTGGAAGTGAGTATTAAGAGAGAGAAACTGGAGGAAGTGGATAGTTTTAGATACTTGGGTGCGAATGTGGCAGGAAATGGAGGAGTGGGGGTGGAGGTAGAATGTAGATTGAGAGAAGCGAGTAAATACCTTGGTGGATTAAAGAGTGTAATGAGAAAAAGACATTTCGGAATGAATGCTAAAAGGAGATTGTATGATGACACGTTTGTACTACGACTGTCCTTCCGTTATGCTGCCCCCCAATCCCTTGTTACTGTCCTGTAACATCTCTCTGAATATTCATTTCCTTTTTTGGCCTACCTACCCTGTGGTGGGGGCAAAAGAATACTGCCACCAAGTATTTCCATTTGAGTCGTAATAGGCGACAAAAAAGGGACGGGGGATGGGATTAGGAGTCCTATTACCTGTAGCTCCAAAAGGGGACATTCCTAAAAAAGAAAGTAAAGGCATAAGAGGGTCTGGGAGCTTTCCAACCAGTACCCTAAGGTTTGGGTCTTTTAATGTGCGTGGATGTGGTACAGATGAGAGTAAAAGGGAAGAGATAGGCAGTATGTTTGTGAGAAGAAAGATGAATGTACTGGCTTTGAGTGAAACTAAACTGAAAGGAAAGGGCAACTGTAAGTTTGGGAGTGTAGCTGGGAGGTACTCAGGAGTAAAGAGGGGACGAGGGAGAGAAGGGGTGGCTATACTAGTAAGTGAAGAGATAAATAAGTGGGTAGTGGAGTGGAAGGAGGTGTCATCAAGGTTGATGTGGATGAAGGTGAAACTAGGAAAGGAGATGTGGGTTTTTGTAAGTGCGTATGGACCTGGTAGTGAGAAGAGCGTACAGGAAATGGAGGCTTTTTGGGTAGATATAAATGAGTGCATAGAGTGATTAGGGAGAAATGTCAATGTAGTTGTATTGGGAGACCTAAATGCTAGGGTAGGGAATGAACCAATTGACGGAGTGATTGGGAAGTATGGATTTTCAGGTAAAAATCGTAGTGGAGAATTGATGGTGGAGATGTGTCTTAAAAGAGAGTTCATGATAGCAAATACAGTGTTTAAGAAGAAAGTCAAGCATAAGTACACATGGGAGAGGGTGGTGGATGGAAGGGTGGCAGATAGAGCGTTAATGGACTATATAATGGTGACCAGGAGTATGGTAGGAAGAGTTAAGGATGTACATGTTCTAAGGGGAGAGAGTGGGGGAATATCAGATCATTTCCTGGTGGAAGATAAATTGAGAGTGGAGAATAGGTGGAGAAAGAGGAAAAGGGCTGAAGGTAGGGAGGTACTTAGAGTGAACGGCTTAAATGAGGGGAAAAAAAGGAGAATGAGTATAAGAAGAAGTTGAGAGAGGAGTGGGAGAGAGTACGGGATAGAGTAGAACTAGGAGTGGAGGAGGAATGGGGATGGTTCAAGGAGGGAGTCATAAGGTGTGCAAAGATGGTGTGTGGAACAAGGAGGGCGGGAGAAAATAGAAGGAAGGGTAGTGAGTGGTGGGTTGAGGAAGCAAAGAAGGGTGTAGAAGAGAAGATTGGCTACAAATTAGGACGAGGGAATCGTATGAGAGGTACAAAGTAAAGAGAAAGGAAGTTAAGCATAAGATAAAGGAAGCAAAGAGGAGAGCAGATGTGAAATGGGGAAAGAGTATAACAGAAAAAATTGAAAGTAATAAAAAGATGTTTTGTAAAGAAATTAAAAGAGGAAGAGGAGGCGAATCAAGTAGAGAAGAAATAGTAAAAAATGCAGATGGAGAGATGATAATTGAAGAGAAGGCAGTGAGAGGAAGGTGGGCAGAGTATTGTAGGGAGTTGCTAAATGTGAAGGAGGATAGGGAGGGAAAGGTAGTCGCGGTGGGAAGCGCTAAGAAAATGACAGTGATGAGTGTGGAAAATGGAGGAGAAATAGGAAAGGGTGAAGTGAAAGCAGCTGTTAAGATGATGAGAGCAGGTAAGGCACCTGGGTTGGACGCCATGCAGAATGTCTGAAGAAAGGAGGTACATTTATGGTGGATTGGCTAGTGAGGTTATTTAATGTTTGTTTAAGCGAGGGTAGAGTGCCGGAGGATTGGAGAAGTGTCTGTATAGTTCCGCTTTACAAAGGAAAGGGGGACAAGTGTGAGTGTAGTAGTTACAGGTGGGATCAGCTTGTTGAATGTAGTTGGGAAGGCTTATGGGAGGGTCTTGATTAAGAGGATAAGGAGAGGAACAGAGGGAGTAATAGGTGAGGAACAGTGTGGTTTTAGGACAGGTAGGGGATGTGTAGATCAGATTTTTGTGGTAAGACAGATATGTGAGAAAGCTATAGGAAAAGGTAAGGATGTTTTTTGGGCCTTTACGGATCTGGAAAAGGCTTACGACAAGGTAGACAGGAAGGCACTGTGGGAGGTCCGGCAGATATATGGGATAGGAGGAAAGCTGTTAAGAGCAGTCAAGAGTTTTTACGATAGTAGTAGTGCTTGCGTTAGGATTAGAAATGGAGAGAGTGAATTGTTTGAGGTAAAGGTGGGACTTCGTCAGGGGTGTGTTATGTCGCCCTGGCTGTTTAATCTTTACATGGATGTGGTGGTGCGAGAGGTGAATGCAAGGGTAGTGGGTCAGTGGTTGGAGATGATTAAAGAAAATGGAGAAAAGTTGGAGATGAGCCAGCTGTTGTTTGCTGACGACACTGCGCTTGTAGCAGGATCAGAGAAGGGATTAGGGAAGTGAGTGACAGAGTTTGAGAAGGTGTGTGAAAGAAAGAAGCTGAAGATAAATGTGGGCAAAAGTAAGGTGATGAGATGTACAAGGGGAGAGTGACAGTAGGCTGAAAGTGAGCATTAAGGGTGAGAAACTGGAGGAAGTGGATAGTTTTAGATACTTGGGTGCGAATGTGACAGGAAAAGGATGAGTGGGGGTGGAGGTAGAATGTAGATTGAGAGAAGCGAGTAAGTGCCTTGGTGATTAAAAAGTGTAATGAGAAATAGACATCTGGGAATGGATGCTAAGAGGAGTGATTGTGCCAACAGCAATGCACGGGGCAGAAACATGGAACATGAGAGAGGAAGAGAGAAGGAGTTTGAATGTGTTTGAGATGAAATGTCTGAGAAGTATGATAGGGGTTACTAGGCTAGATAGAGTGAGAAATGAGGAGGTGAGCTAGGACAGCCTGTAGTATGGATCCACCAGCTGCCACTACTACTACTGCCTTCCTACCCTCTTACAAGCGAATGGTAAGACAAGCTGCCTGCTCCCCTACTCGCCACCGTAGCAATGCTGAGAGGGCTACAAGTGTATCCATCCAACACTACGAGAATTTTCTTCCTCTTCCACATAAGTATAGACGTAGTGGACTTATTGTGAGAAGACACAATGTTGTGAGTGCCCGACTCAGGCTCGGCTACAGACCAGTGTGGCAAGTGGGTGACACCGAAGGTGTACCGAGGTACTCATCGTGCAGGCTGTGCGACACCCCTAATGCCAACAGTTTAGAACACTACTGCATTGATTGCCCCACGGTAGCTCCTTTAATACCTCATCGACAATCAGTTCTTGATGTCTGTAAATATTTGCTTGAAGGTGATAAATTAGAATTAATCCTAATGCAACACCCGCACTTTGGTGGGTGTTAAATTGTACATAAATAAATCAGTCAGTTATGATTCGGAAATGTCTTAAGTGTCACTGATAATTTGTAAATAGTTATCTTTTGCACTAGGTTTGTTGTTCCCTGAACATAATAACAAGGAATGTCTGTAGTATGGATCTACCAGCTGCTATTACTATTGCCATATTACAAATGGATGGTACGGTAAGCCGCCAGCTTCCCTACACGTCACCGTGGTAATGCTGAGAGGACTTCAAGTGTAACCATCCAACACCACGAGAACGTCCTTCCACTTCCACATGCATACAGACGCAGCGAACTTCTGGTGAGACGACACGATGTTGTGAGTGCCCGACGCAAACCCGGGTACCGCACGGTGTAGACGGGTGAGACCAGAGAGGTGCCGAGGTACACATCGTGCAGGCTGCGCTACGCCCCATATGCCAACAACTTTGATACCTCATCGAAAATTACATATTTATATATGTAAATATTTACCAGAAGGTGATCACTGGGTATAATTTTTGTATCACCCACACTTTAGTGGGTGATAAACTAAATAATTTAATCAATTATGATTCAAAAGTGTCCTGTGTGTCACTAGTACTCTGTACATAGCACTTTTGTACTAGGTTTGACGCTCCTTGAGCGTAATAAATTTATTAAATAAATAAATAAATAAATAGATAAATAAAACAAATCATCTGCGCAAACACTCAATCACACCCACTCACATAGGATATGCTTGCGAAATCATGAATATTGTGCAATCATGACAGTGTGTAGGGGCCTTAACTGTACTAAGCGCATCACACCACCCTGTGTATGCAACCTTCTTTTCTGCATGAGGGAACGGAGAGGGGGTGGGGGTCGCCGAATTTATGAAGTGGCCTTGTTGTGGATGTGCTCTGTCTTGCGACACTGCTTTTGACCCAGGGCGGTGGACAGGATGCAAGGATGACCCGTCATCCAGAAGGTGCCAAGATAAGAGGGAGGGAGGGGAGTGAAATATGTAGGGAATGGAATGGGTGGGAGTGGTTTCTATGCCTTTTTCTTTTTGGGGACCCCCCGTGTAAGGGGGAAAAAACTTTGGTGTATGTATGAATGTATATACCAAGATATTTCCCCCCTAATAAGAGAGGTAGTCAAGTGAAAAGGCCTTCCACTCCCATTCTGCACCCTCTCCTCCCTCCAATCCTTCTTCTAGTGAATGATGAGTTATCTCTGCATCATGCCTACTGTCCTCGGTCAGAAGCAATACAGCAAGAGTACATCCACAGCAAGGCCGCTTCACTTAATTGGGGACCCCCTTCTCTGTCCCTTCATGCGGAAAACGAGTAGACAGGATGCGTCAAAATATTATTCACACATAATTATAATAATAATAATAATAATAATAATAATAATAATAATAATAATAATAATATAATAATGATAATAGTAACAATAATAATAATAATGATAATAATAGTAATAATATTAATATAATAATAATAATAATAATAATGATAATAACAATAGTAATGATAATAATAATAATAATAATAATAATAACAATAGTAATAATAACAATAGTAATAATGATAATGATAATAACAATAATAATAATACTATTATTATTAATAATAACAATGATAATAATAATAATAATAATAATAATAATAATAATAATGATAATAATAATAATAATAATAATAATAATAATAATAATAATAATGATAATAATAATAATAATAATAATAATAATAATGTGGATAGGAGGTAAGGGAACACGGGCTGAGGGAAATACTTTTATTCCTGACTAGTTTCGCCTGAGTGGCTTCTTCAGAGGAACATAGTTTGAAGTTAATAAGTTAATAAAGGTTTATTGTATAAATATGTACAGCTTTACATACATTGACATACAATGCGGGCAACAGCCCGCCAGTGGGGGAGTTGTTGTGCCCTAGTGGGTGGAAGGTGAGGGTTTAGGGAGGTCAGCGAGGGGGGGGCGCCGCCCTGAGCACCCCAAGCATTACGTCCATGGGCGTGTGGCGGACAAGGAGGGCAGCTCTCGTTGCCCGACTGCTGAGGAGGCTGCCTTCTGCAGGGTGGGCGGGGGTCTGCGGCGCTGGTCGGAGGGCCTCCGTGGCCGGACAGGACAGTAGGTAGTGCAGCAGCGGGTGGCGGCTGTGCCTACCGCGGTGATCGCACTGTTGCCCTTGGAAGCCGTCATACAGCTCCTCCCTGGTGCAGTAGCCCAGCCTAACTCTTTGCAACAGTACGCCGTCCGCCCTGGGCTGTTGATGGAAGGCGCTCAACGTCTGATAGTCGGTGGTGGCGGCGTACCAAGCAGCTAGTCTTTTTGCTCCTTCTAACTGCCGGTGAGTCTGGTGGGCGCGGCGGGCTGCGGCACGCCTGGCTCGTGCCTTCACGTACGACAGACTAGGTGGCACGTGCCTGGTCACGTGGGGAGCGCCAGCGGCTCTTTTTGCAGCAACGTCGGCGGACTCATTGCCTCGCACGCCCACGTGGCTGGGCATCCAGTGCAGCCTTACCCGACGTCCCTGTGCGGCGAGGCTCTGCAGGCTGCCCAGGATGGTGGTGACGAGTCCCACGTTGTCGCTGGGGCACGGCTGCTGGAGGACCTGCCACGCCGTTCTGGAGTCTGTAAGTAGGACCACAGTAGCCTCCTGGCGGTTCTGGGCGTGCTCCAGGGCCAGGTGGATGGCCACAAGCTCTGTCTGTAGGGTGGAACAGTAATCCGGCGTCCTCTCGAGCAGTTCGGTCCCAACGGTGATGGCAGCGGCGCCCGTCCTGCTACTCTCGGGGTCGACTGAGCCGTCGGTGTAGTATATGGCACCGCCCGGCTCAGACACCTGCGCCACCGCCATGAGGGTGTGCTGTCGCAGCTCCTCGGTGGTGCAGAGCGCCTTGCTGGCCGGTAGCCGAGTGGTGGAGAACTCTGCTGTGGGGGGCTCCCACTGGGGTAGGGCTCGATAGGTGGGGGCCAGGAGGTCGGCGTGTTGCCAGCGCCAGCTGTTAATGTGGGCGAGGCTGCGGGTGGCCAGGGTGGACTGGAGTAGCCACGGGTTGCGGTGGAGGACATCGTTCCCTTGCGTCATTGCAAGCCGTAGTCTTCTCTGTGCTACTCCTTCGGAGTCGCGCTGCAGGACCCTGGCCACGCGGCAGGCCACGATCTGTTCTACTCTGGTGGTGAGTGGCACCAGGCGGGTCTCGTTCTGCATGACGCACGCACTGGTCCATCTCGGAGCTCCCAGCATCGTCCTCATGGCGGTGTTTTGCAGCACCTCGAGCCGCTCCTGTTGGCTACGGGAGAGCGATATGAGGACTGGGGCGCTGTAGTCCACCAGGGAGCGCACTGCAAATATGAAGTACAGCCGGAGGACGGAGAAAGTGGTCCCCGCTGTGGGTCGTGTCATGGCTCGCATTACGTTCAGCCTAGCCTGGGCCCTTTCCCTCAGGTAGGTGGCGTGGGCTGTAAAGGACAGCCACTTGTCCACCCATACACCGAGGTACTGGTATGAGTTGGCCCAAGCCAGTCTGACGCCCTGGACGCAGAGCTGACCTGCCGGGTCGGCAGCCCTCACCATCATGGCGCGGGACTTCTCTGCAGAGATTTTGAGTCCCAGCTCCTCGCATTTCCCGCTGATAATGTCGAGCGCCTGCTGCGCCTTCCTGAGCTTGTTGCCCCTCCCGGTGACCACGAGGGCGAGGTCATCGGCGTAGCTGAGGAGGATGGTGCCATTGTGGAAGGGCAGGGCCACCAGCTGCTCCATCAGCAGGTTGAAGAGGAAGGGGCTGAGGATACCACCCTGGGGCGTCCCGTTCTCCAACCTCTGGAAGCTGGACTTTAGGCCCTGGAATTTTACCTTGGCGCGGCGATGCTGGAGATAGTCGCGGAGCCAGGCCAGCATCCTTCCCATCACGCCCTTCCTTACGAGGGCGGCGAGGATGGCGTGAGGGCTGGCCAGCTCGAATGCCTTTTCCAAGTCGAGGAAGACAACGATGGCGGGGCGATGGTTAACTTGATTCAGCAGTGTCAGGATGCTGTCCGCCGTGCTCCTGCCGCGGGTGTAGCCGAAAATGTGAGGGTGTAGTGGCCCCACACGCCACTGAAGGCGAGCAAGCACCATTCTCTCAGCCGTTTTGGCCGTGCAGCTGAGGAGGGAGATAGGCCTTAGCTTAGTGGGCACCCTCGGTTTGGGGATTGGTTGGATGTCAGCCTCCTTCCACGAAGGAGGCAGGCATCCCGCCATCCACGACTCGTTGACTGTGGCCAGCAGGGCGGCGTCCCCAGCTGTTCCGGCGTGAGCGATCATGGAGTACGTCACGCCGTCGGCCCCTGCTGCTGCTGTGTCACGATCCCTTTACTTGGCCTGCTCCAGCTCCTGAGGAGTGAAGGGACGGTCTGTTGCATCAGCTTCTCTAGTAGCCTCCTCGATGGCCGTGTCGCGGAGCGTCCGAAGCTGCTGCTGGAGCCGGCGCGTGCTACCCGGAAGCTGGTCACTGGAGCCGCGGGTGGTGAATTCGGCTACGAGCCTCTCAGCCTCCTGGCGTGGGTACGGGTGGGCGGCGGGGCGAGGCGGGGCGGCGCCGGAGGCGGTCTTCACGCTTTTCCACAGCTGGCTTAGAGACGTGTGTTGGCTGAAGGAGGAGCACCACTCCAACCACTTGGCCTCCCTGGCCTTCAGGGACAACTCCCGTGCGCGGGCCACCACGTCCTGAAGTAGCCTCAAGTTGGTTGGGTTGGGGCGTCTCTTGTAGAGCTTCCTGTGAATGTTCACTCTGTGGTTATGCTCCCGCACCTCCTCGTTGTAGAACCACCAATTTGGCCGGTGACGACGGCTCGGGGCTTTCCTGGGGATGGCTGCGTTAGCAGCCCTCTCAATAGCAGCAGTCAGGTCCCTCTCCCGCTGGTGAAGGTCCACGGGTGGCTGGTAGGCGGCCCACCATTCGTCGAGGGAGGCCTGGAAGCTGGCCCAGTCTGCTCTCCCGATGTTCCAACGTGGAGGGGGGAGGGAGGGCGCTGGGGGTGCCACTGGGAGGGTGGTGAGAGTGGCAAAGTGGTCGCTGGTGAGGGTAGGATGTACTTGCCATGTAGCACCGGCGGCCAGGTCGCTCGAGGCGAGTGTGAGGTCAAGCCTCCCCCCCCGGGTGTGGGTAGCCTCCCCTGTGTTGAGGAGGCGGATATGGGGAATGTCCTCGAGTAACACGGCCAGGTGGCGGCCCGTTTCGTTGGTTGGAGATGGTGACTGCAGCATGGGGTGGTGGGCGTTCAGGTCGCCCGCCACGAGGAGGCTGGTGTGAGCGGCGAGGGAGAACAGCTCGCCTGCTTCCAGATGGTATCGTTGGCTCCTGTATATGTTGTACACCAGAAGCGGGATGCCCCCGACCTGCAGCTCTAGTCCCAGGACCTCCACGCCCTCCCCGCAGTGGACTGGGGCGGATACTCTGCGGTGAGGGATGGTGCTCCTCACCAGCGCCGCACAGCCGCGGGTGTTCTCTGTGGCAGGGAGCGAGTGAAGGGAATAACCCGCCACCCTCCACTCAAAGTCGGCACGCGTCAAGGTCTCCTGGAGCAGCACCACGTCAAGGTTTTCCGCGAAGATAGCCTGCAGTACTTGGTGCTTCTTAGGTCGGAGACCTTGCACGTTCCACTGCAGGACTCGGAGCCTGGGAGGGCCAGCAAGCTGGTCCTTATCGGCGTCTGCCTCAGCTTGTCGATTCTCCATTCTGGTGGTTGGGTTCGGCTGGGTAGAGGGAGCGGAGATGCGTGTCCTTCAGGTCGGGGGGTGGCTGGAAACCACATTCTGTGAAGACTGAGACAGTCTCCTGCAGGAGCTCGCTCAGGGTCCCCTGCTTGTCGCTGTCATGGTTGGGGTTGGTGAGCAGCTTCACCAGAAATTGCATCATCCTTGTCATGATGCAGCTGACGACTGTGCGTATTTCCTCGCTCATGGTGCGTGGCAGGTCGTGGGAAGGGTCGGTTAGGCCCATGGAGGGTCTCCTCGCCGACGTCGCGGGAGTGCTGGGGGGAGGGTCCCGTGTACCACCTCCTGGTTGGCGAGGGCGCTGCCGCCAGTCTCCAAGGCTGCGGCCCGCGGCCGCTGCGTCCTGGGTTGGCGATAGGGGGTGTGATCCCTGGGGGCCGGTCGGCTAATAATAATAATAATAATAATAATAATAATAAAATAATAATAATAATAATAATAATAATAATAATAATAATAGTAATAATAATAATAATAATAATAATAATAATAATAATAATAATAATAATAATAATAATAATAATAATAATAATAATAATAATAATAATAATAATAACAGTAATAATGAGAAGAATAACAATAATATTAATAATAAGATGATATTAGTTATAGTAGTATTAATCATGATAAAATTGGATAAATTAGGGAAGAAAGATGATTTGTGTTTAACCTTTTCAGTGTATACATTGCCTTGCAGCAGTATAATTACAAAAGTCTCAAAGACTAAACTAACCGAGCAAGTGCCTCACATCTATCATAACTCTTACTTCTTTCCATTTCATTCTTTCCTTCAACTTAACCCCCCTCCCTCCCTCTCCCCCATCTTATTTATCCTGCCCTCTAACTAACTCTGAATATAATGATGTACATACAACGTGAGCCAGCGAAAATCAACTCCATTCTTTTACGTAATTTTGTGGCCTACTGAGAAAACAGAAATAGTATGCAGTAATATAGCTATAATTGACCTATTTGACAATTTCTTAATAGCTCTTTACTGTTTCATTTTCTCTCTACCACCGGCTTTTCACGACTTCAACTGTTTTTGTCGCCAGGATTCTCGTACGCGGGAAAGTGCTCATACAATCCAAATTGCATTTCTTTTTCTCCTCGAGGTGATCACGTTCGCACAACAATCCAGCTTTGGTTGAAGCATATATAGATGCTGTAAATCTGATTACTGTCCAGTTCGGATATAGGTTCTGGTGAGAACCATGAGTATGTTATGGCAAACACGACTTGTTTGGCTTAGGTGACTGGTCGTCGTTCCTGACCGGGTGGCCTTGGGGCGCCATGTCGAAGGTTACCAACATGAAGATACCCACAATCCGCTAAGACGGTGTCAAGGGCACTCACGTTTATATACATTAAGACAGGATATCTTATGCTTACCGTCTGTAAATTTTGATCTTAGTAATCTTGCAGTTTAACTTGCATCTTCGCAAAATCGTTTGTCGTATACACAGAAAAGACACGTTTTTTCCAATCTAGAATTACGATTATTTGGAGAGTAGGAGACGGTATCTATCGAGCGTTGATCCTTTACTGTATTCTACAATTGGGTAAATTAGGTAAATACAACTTATTATATGCAAAGGAGAAATTGTGGTATCTCGACATATTACTAATATTTGTTTATATAATCATATGGATATGCTTCTCAAAGAAACAGTTCAAGGGATGTTATACATTCTGGTAGTGTTGTGGTCTTGGGAAAAAATATTCACCTTCGAATACATCTTTAGTTTGAAGTGATATTCTATTATGTCAGGCATTTCAGTCTTCCCTGGTTATTCTCAAATATTCTCAAATTGGGTATGCTCAAGTATTATAAAAAAAAAAACAGACTGAATTCCTCAGTATTAAAGGAAATTAACTTCAGGCTTCGTCACACTGAAATATCCCAATCTTTAACAGTACTGTCCTCCTGTAAAATAGACTGAAGCTCTTGAAAATGCAGGTTTCATGCAAACTTCAACATAGAAAAGAGTCTTTCAAGCTAATTCTAACTTTTAACTATGTATTGAAAATCTTATTAAAAAATATACTTTTTACACTACATTTCCAGTAAGAATAGTTGTACAACAGTTGAATTTGTTTTCCTATCACATACAAGGATGTATTAGAATTCCATGACTTCATGTACTGATGTCTGATATCTTGATAGTATTATCTTAATAATTTCTCTATCGAAGTATATCATACCCATTCTTGATAATATAGACTGGAATACTGATATAATCTGATTCAATCTTGTTAGTTAACTAGAGGGTTAACTGATAACTAACAATACAATAGATACGATGCTTCCTACCAATTTGCAAGTTTTGGAATATTAGAAGATTTATACACGAAAAATAAGATATATGAACATATATTTTAAACTTAATTAGTTTCAATTTTATAAATGACCATGAGTAGGTGAGATTTTTTTCACCAACGAGTAACTTCATCAGCAAATTGCAAAACTATCATCGTTTCTGTAATTGATCTATTCTGATCATAGTTCCGTTATGATTTAAGAGCCTTGATTATGATAGATCCACCAAAATTGTCACATTCTAGTATTCTTGAAGAAAGCAATCTAATAAAAAAAAAAAATAACTTTAGAACCAAATAGATTGCTCTGATTTTAGGGTCACCCCTCTTACTTTTTCATTTTCTATTTTATAATTTATTTCATAGCCTATAAGTAAAATATATATATAAATATCGTTATTCAAACTAATATTTGGTGGATATATATCTTATAAGGAAAATATGAAAATAATGAAAAGCTGCCAACCTTTATTTTTATCACATTGTTTTATAAGTTCACTGTTTTGTATTCCCTTTACTAACACCAATCTTAAGCGTATTTTTATCATGATTTTGAAGTAATAGAGTGTAATTTACGGATGCCTCACGATATAGCACAAGGTAAGTCTGCCAAGATAATGGCGTTGATATTTTTTATTTTGTTTTTGCAGAATAAGGTATCCGTGTATCCGTTTCCTGTCTATTACACTTAGCAAGGAGATTGAGATGTCGTCTGCTGTGTAAACAAAGACGATGCAAGCTGTAACAAAACCTCTGAAGACTGCCTTGTTTAAATTGGCCATATATAGAATAGTATTGCTTGGAATGCATGTAAAATGGAACTTCGTATATTACTATAAAATGGAATACATTGAAACTAGACCTCACATTTAATGATTTAGTAGTGTATACCGTGTTCCTCATGTACTGCTCAAGATGCAGAGTAGGAGCTGCAAGTGGTACATTACATTTGTTCATTTTTAAGGAGGAAGAATACTGCGTGATGTGGTGACAGCGAACTAAAGAATATATTTTAGAAAATCTAATCACTATTTGATATCGGCACAATAGAGAATGAAGGGTACGGGCGATCAAAGTGGAGAGGTGGGTTGGGATTGGTTGTGGGAACAGGGGTAGGTTGTGTGACAGGAGGAAACCATCTAGGTAGAGTGACATCCCAATCTAGAGAGGAAAAAATATACACCGTTGAGTGAAATCCAACAAATGCCAGGGCAAGGTTTGATAAATGTAGGAAGAGACGGAACTCCATTAGCACAGTTCCAACCCGTAAAATACAACTAGGTGAATACACGCACACACACATACTACTGGCACAGGATGAAAAATCAAGAGATAGTAAAGAATTAAAAAAAAAAGTTTGAAAGATGTTAGGGAGTGCAGTTTTCCATGTAATTGCGTAGACTTATAGAGCAAGCTGGATGAAAGCATAATCCTAGCCAACATCAACGAATCCGAAGCAAAGTTTGATTGATGTAGGGAAGGACATGGGCCTCTATTGAGTATAGCTCCAACCCCGTCACACACACACACACACACACACACACACACACACACACACACACACACACACACACACACACACACACACACACACACACACACACACACACACACACACACACACACACACACACACACACACACACACACACACACACACACACACACACACACACACACACACACACACACACACACACACACCGACTCGGTGGCACAGTTGGTAGAGCGCTGAACTGGGAAGTAGAAGTGCTCCCAGTACCCAGTTCGAATCCTGCCCAGGGCCGAAATTATTTCGGTATCGCTGTGCCTCGGGTCGTTACTCTGACTCTCGTGGGCGGGGAGTTGGGTGTGTGTGTGTGTGCAAGGTCATAGCATTACCCATAGATCGGACCTACGAGCTCTGAGCTCTCTTCCAGGAGGGAAATAGCTGTCGATCACGAGCCCAACACGTGATCCTAAGACCAAGTGAATACACGCACATACATGAACGCTGAGCTCTCTTCCGGGAGGGAAATAGATGTTGATCACGAGTCCAACACGTGATCCAAGACCATGGTGAATCACACACATAGCATCACCCATAGATCGGTCATATATGAGCTTTGAGCTTTCTTCCGGGAGGGTAATAGCTGTCGATCACGAGTTCAACACGTGATCCAAGACCGTGGTGAATCACACACGTACATACACAAAACACACACACACGCGTATGCGTCCATACACACATTAACATAACACACACACACAAACTAACAAAGGCACGCAAACATGTGCGGCATGAGATTTTTCACAATGACAGAAACGCCCGTAAAATGCAGTCTTTTATAACAGGCACGCGCGCACAGTTCACGAAAAATATAGTTCAGCAGTGTGTCGGGACGGGAAAAGAAGGGCACATTGAAGATAGATAAGCACTCGGTGGGGCTTTAGCAGATGTAAAAAATCACAAACTACCACAAGATTGCTTTTCATGAAACATAAAACACCTACATTAATTACGCTAAAATATTTGACTGTAACAGAATAACTGAGAGGAAATTTCTTTAAGATACTATTTCATCTCTATAGAGATGTGTCCATTCATTCCCTAATTGCTGAAATTTTATTCAATATTTTTCTTGTTTTTGGTACATTCGTATAATGTGATCATGTCAATTTTCTCCCCTTTACACTCCATTTCTTTCAATCCTATCGTCTCCAGTCTCCGTATGGAGAACTAAAGTTTCGTAACCCATATTATGCTAGTGTTTTGTGCCTTCTGCATCCTCTTTCGTGAGGCACCCACACTGCTGCTGCATTGGAAAATTAGTGAGTCATTTTGACGAACTGCGAGCAGCAATTTGAGAAACGATAACAGGCATGCCTACACTCAAAGCACGAAAGATAGGATTCAAATTGTAAGATCAGTTTTGTACTAAAGATTGATGGGAAATTAGTTTTAAACAGTTGACACAACAGACCATACAGGGCTGTTTGTTTATTATTTAACTATACCTATACATTTATTTATGTATTTTATTTGTTATTTACATTATTATAGTTTTTATTTATTATTTTGTTATCATTATGATTTTTTTCGCATCCGACCTAGATATGGACCAAAAGGTCTCCTGTCGGCATGCTCCGCCTTTGTAATCCTTTGAAACGCTGGCTACATAATATTCATGGAGAAAGGACAGGAATCGGAATAAAAATCCAAGGTCAATATGATAGCATAAGAAATTGTGTATTTCAATATGTGAGTTTCATCTGATTATCTTATCTGCTGTAAGTTCCTATGTAGCCCCGGCCAGTAAACAAAGCACTCACCAGGTATGCACGTGACGCCGCCGCACAAAAACACACCTCGCAACCAACACGCATGCGCACTCCTTCCCCCGGGTGACCTAAAATCGACGAGCGGAGGGAGTGATTTGTAGAACGTTGTGTGGAGGTGTGGTGTTGTAGTCTTCGATCTGCTAGATCATCCGGTAAACAATAATAGAATATGCTGTGATAATTTTTATGTGTTTTTTCACAAAAGTTGGCATGTAGCGTTACAATGGCAACATTTGATTTAGACCAAACTTCTGTGATGTGAAAGGACTTAAGAAACAACCCTGATACCGATATTTTGTAGTGGGGAGAAATTATGTGTCCAAGCTTATGTGATTCACCATGTTCTCGGTCGACAGCTATTCCCGTCCCGGAAGAGAGCTCAGAGCTCATATATGATCGATCTATGGGTAATGCTGTGACTTTACACGCACACACACACACACCCCAACTCCCCGCCCAGGAGAGTCGGAGTAACGACTCGCAGCGCAGCGATACTGAAATTATTTCAGCCCTAGGCGGGATTCGAACCCGGACCGCCGTAGTGGCAGCTGGGAACTCTACCACTGCGCCACGAGTCGTGTAAGCGCGCGCGCGCGCGTGTGTGTGTGTGTGCGCGCGTGTATGTCTGCGTGTGTGTGTTTGTGTGATTCACCATGGTCTTGGATCACGTGTTGGACTAGTAATCGACAGATATTTCCCACCCGGAAGAGAGCTCAGAGCTCGAATATGACCGATCTATGGGCAATGCTGTGACCTTACACACACACAACACACAAATACATGCCCACGAGAGTTGGAGTAACGACTCGCAGCGCAGCGATACTGAAATTATTTCAGCCCTGGGCGGGATTCGAACCAGGACCGCCGTAGTGGCAGCCGGGAACTCTACCAACCGTGTATGTGTGTGTGTGTGTGTGTGTATGTTACATGTGTGCATGCGTGTGTGTGTGTTTGTGTCTGTATTTACCGAGTTGTATCTAATGGGAAGGAAAGCTTCGCTCGTGGTGTAGTCTTTGTATCTGGCAGTGTCTAGTTTGGTCTTAAATTCATGTATGGTTTTTGCACACATTATTGTTTCGTCCAATTTGTTCCAGACATCCATCACTGTGTGGAGAGCTGTTCTTTTTCAGGTCCCTTCTGGAACTGTCCTTTTTGAGTTTCTTATCATGTCCTCTTGTATATATATTTTCTATCCCAATTTAGTAAGTCTTCTCTATCAAGGACTTCCATTCCTCTCATGATTCTATAGTCAATAGGTCACCTCTTTCTCTTCTTTGTCCCAGAGTCGGTAATTCCATCTTTGATAATCTCTCTTCATATGACAGTTTTGAAAGTGCTGAGACCATCTTCGTAATTGCTCTTTGGATTCTTTCAATTTTCTTTATATTCTTTTTAGTATTGGGTGTCCATAATGTCGCTGCGTTTTGGCCTTATCAGTGTGATTAGTATTTTCTTTACCATTTCTTCGTTCGAGTAGCTAAAAGGTCACCTTTATTGATCTTAGCAAGTTGTAGGTTTTGCCGACAATCTTAATTATCTGTTTATCAAAAGTCATGTTCTTTGTGATGATCACTCCCAGGTCTTTTTCAGAACTCACTTTCTTTACATCCTTTGTACCGATTTTATATTGTCTTGATATTCTTTTTTTAATTTTTCCAAATTCCATTATGCTACATTTCTTTATGTTGAAGTCCACTCCCCACTTCTGACTCCATTCCCAAACCCTGTTTAAGTCTCTCTGTAGCGACTCGTAGTCCTTTTCTGTACTTACTTTCCTCATCATTTTTGTTTGTTTTTAAGGTCGATTGCTTTGATGTTGTATTGGGCTTTGGAATTTGCGGGAGAAATATTGCCTTTTTTTTTTTAAGAGGGTCCTCTTGTCTCTCGGGATTTGTGGTGTTGTCCTTCTTGTTCCCTGAGTGGGACATGCAAGATGCATATGAAGTATTACATCTTTAGAAGGATTTGGATCATTTGTTGTTTGGATTTACCGTCAAGATGTCCCTGCCAGTTTTCATTTTTCAATTTCTTTTTGATATCTTCCCAGTTGAATTTGTTGTTGGGGAAGTTCAAAATATCTATCCCACTCAGAGAAATCTGCCGCGATGGGAGAAAGGGGTTATTCTCTCCAGGTTCGTATGTTCTCATCAAGATTAATCTGTGGTCCGATATGACAGTATCTTAGACATCGCAGCTATGAATAAGGGCGTGGTTTCTCGTGAAGAGTAGTGCTAGTATGTATTCCTATCTAGTTAGTAAAAGCATATGCTGAGTTAGGCTCAATTCCTCTACTAGATATAGCAGCATCTTGGCTTGTTTGTGTTCTGGTACTCTGATGATGGAACTGTTTTCCCAGTTTATTTGTGGTATGTTGAAGTCTCCCATTAAGATAATTTCTGGTGATGTATGACAGGAGTCGATGGTACCTATTATCTTATCCACGGCGGATCTGAAACTTTCTTCGGTGCTGCCAGGGGGACGGTACATAGTGAACAATAAGGTGTTGTATTTTTCGATCTTTATACCCAGTATATCGCAGTAGCTGTCTGAGAGGGAGCAAATTCTTGAGAACCGAGTGGGTTACCGTGTCGCAACTTGCGGCGAAGGAAGGTGTGACGGCGATTAGAACCCTGCCACCAGTGAGATTGACCAAGAGCATGGTTAATTAAATTTCACGTTACAAAATACTCTGTAAGGGACACCGTCCTAGCCTCATGATAGGGGGAGTTTGCGACGTTGAACCGAATCATCATCATCATGTAATGAATCTTAGTACTATAGGAAACTCTCACTAGTGAAACACAGCAATACTGAACTTTCTCCTAAAAGAATCGTCTTCGCCTGGTGTTCCTTCTTTCATATTTCTCAACTGCTGTTATCTTCAGACCCCGCAGTAGTGTAGCGTTTTCTATGCTTGGTCCGAGATATTGGACTATCAGTTACATAAACATTCCCACTTTTTTTGTTAAAAGAATAGGAAAAAGTTCAGGTTCCTGCCCGCCATGCATATGCTTTAGCTTTATTAACTATGATTTGCTCTTTAGGGGTAAATTATTTATCTAATGGTTACTCTGTGGTCTGCATTTTCATCCTGCTTTATGTATGTATATCAAGGACTACTATTACACAGGACGTGCGCACCCAGATCCCTGGGTCCGCTAGCGGAGGCCATTGCTTTCTTTGTAACCTAACATTTTATATTGGACAAATATATCAAAACTAGAAACCTAACATTGTATATAGGACAAATATATCAACTATTGACTTATTCAATGCAGTATAAGTTAATATAAACTTTTATAGTGAAATAAGAAACTATTTCTAAGGCACTGTTATGCTTTGAAATGCCAATTTTAGCCGGACTTAACAGGTATTATTGTATGAGGTTAGTGGACACCAGGGTTGGCGATTTTTTTTTTTTTTTTATCTTTTTAAAAAACATAAAAAAAACTATATATCTTTATCTTATTTAAATAAGACTTATTTGATTTAAATAGATTTTTTTGTAGATTTTAAATATTGTGGGATTGCTGTCTGATATGCGATCTGATTGCTAAAGGACATTTTTAGCATATCAATATAAGGAGCAGTGTTATATAGACTTGCCACAAGTATACAAGGAACGGTATAAGCCTATATATAATTGTGCAGCCCACAACAAGTTTCAACAAAATTTTTGTTGAAACTTGTTGATAGTAAGCAGCTTCTCACTGAGTCAGTTGCTGTTTTGAAATCAATCATGAAGGATGTCTTCTGGACCTGACAGAGTGGTTCCTTCTGGCAGAGAAAAATATCCTGTCTGGAATTATTTTGAAAAACTACCAACAACTTCTGGCAAAGGGTAGCGAGCTAAATGTAAAGACTGCAGCCAGGAACTACAGGGCATTGTGTCAAGATTAAAATCTCACAGAGATAAATGCCAAGGTCAGCCACAGCATACAGAAGAAGAAATTGATGACCCAGGTAAATAATTTTACTTATATTGTGTGCATTTCTCCCTTTCCATACGCAACTATATATGTTTTGGTGAACAATGGAGAGCATGTGCAATAAAAATGTGAAGGCCTAAAGAGATGATACTTCAATTTCGTTACTTCTAAATTTGGGTAATGACTATATCACTATAATATACTGTATCCACTCAACTTTGGTGCCTAGATGATTGTTATTCACTTCATTCAACATTGTGTAATATATTTCATAGGTTCCATTGGAATTCAACCCACATTGGATTCAGCCCAAAGGGATTTAGCCTAACCTAACCCAACTAACCCATTATTTTCAGTGAATTTAAAAGTGGACTGAATCCTGTGTGGGCTGAATTCCAAGACCACCTATTTCATATCCTGTTAGTTATTTCCAAATAATTTAGTGGCTTGTGTGAATATGATCATTATCTAAAAAATAACTACTGTACTCAAAAGTAGCCTAAATCACACTGTATTCATTCATTTATTTATTCATTTATAAATTATACAATATGCTAAAATTATATGAGTGGTAGGGTGGTGAGATAAACACCGAGAATCGTTGAAGTTGTAATTACTGACGTTTCGCTCTTAACAGAGCTTCTTCCTTTAATGTTTGCCATATATGTAAATGATATGGATGCGGGAGTAAATTTTTACATGAACTTCTTTGTTGACGATGCCAAATTACTCAAGAGAGTAAAAACGAAAGAAGATTGTACGCTACAAGAAGACCTAGACAAAATATGGGAATGAAGTTAGAAATGTGAGATGAGCTT
>NC_134801.1:27393518-27406018 GCF_046742065.1 Oratosquilla oratoria | reverse complement strand
TAGCAATTTATATGTATTTTTCTTACGTTGACTTTAACCCTATACCAAATAATCCTGCCGGGTTTTTTTTCTCGTAATTTTGCAGACAAACAACAGTCAAGGCTATGCATTTTTCACTATTACAAGATTATAACTGAAAAATATGATAAAGATAATATTGGTCTTAAAGTATATCGGACAACTTCTGGGGAAATTTCTTCTTCTTCTTCTTCTTCTTCTTCTTCTTCTTCTTCTTCTTCTTCTTCTTCTTCTTCTTTTTCTTCTTCTTCTTCTTCTTATGGACGCCTTTGCTCCCAAAAATTTATAGGTCATATCGAGACCATTACTCTCCTGCGAAAGTACAAGGAAAAGAATAACTCAGTAATCATCATCACGTATGTATATTGAACTTGTTTTATTTCCAGGGGTGATCAACAGCTGCCAGAACACGGCATATGCTATAAGCAAGTTCGCGGGAGGGATTCTATCGGATCGCATCAGCGCTCGTATACTCTTCAGTTCAGGTGAGACATTGAATGTGTTCATAAACCAAAGACATATTAATAGGTTGCTTGTCATCTTGTCACTCTAGAAAGGTCAAAGTTTCAGTTCTTTTCATTGTATCCCGCAAAGTATTACGTGAACAGCTGCCCTATATGAAGTAGTACAGGTACATTATTCGCAGCCAGGACTACTAAAGTCTTTTAAAGAGCAAACAAGCAAATTCTTCATTGGTCAGTATGCATTTATGTTATGTCTTCATTCTAGCTACCGCCAAACGATTCTGTTCAATTGAGAAAAATCACCTTCTGAATTTTTTTCTATATATTTTAATTAATCCTTTCGTGGCATTATACCAGTTACATTTATATTCTCTCTGATGCCAGGCGATTTTATTTGGTGATGATAATGCCTCCCTCCCAGAGCGGTAGGTTTATGCAGTGATTGTGAAGCCCGTCTCCTTTATAATAAAAGTGAATTTCTTTGGCATCAATAAATCAGTATGAACGCTTTCCAATTAGGATCCTGTGTTTAGGGAGCAATTATCGATAAGGAGCTTGTAAGAATATTGTCACTCAAACTATGAATTGTCAGCCACTGTGAAACTCAACGGCTAATATTTGAAAGGGGAGAAAGTGGCAGCAGACTGGAGGTGAGTATTAAGGGAGAGATACTGGAGGAAGTGGATAGTTTTACATACTTGGGTGCGAATGTGGCGGGAAAGGGAAGAGTAGAGGTGGAGGTAGAATGTAGATGGAGAGAAGTGAGTAGATGCCATGGGGAATTGAAAAGTGTAATGAGGAATAGACATTTGGGAATGGATGCTAAGAGGAGATTGTATGAAGGAGTGATTGTGCCGACAGCACTGTATGAGACAGAAACATGGAACATAAGAGATGAAGAGAGGAGTTTGAATGTGTTTGAGATGAGGTGCCTGAGAAGTATGATAAGGGTTACTAGGCTGGATAGAATGAGAAACGAGGTGAGGAGAAGAACAGGGGTGGAAAGGGAATTGGGAGATAGGGTTGATGAAAGAATATTGGGATGGTTTGAACACATGGAAAGAATGAGTGAAGAAAGACTAGTAAAAGAGGAGTGGAAGGGAGAGGTGGAAGGAGTGAACATGAGGGGGCGACCAAGAAAGGACGGGAGAGAATAGAAGACGGGATGAATGGAGAATGGTTGTGTATAGATGATGTTGTGATGTATGAGGGGGAGTGGGTGGTGGATGAGGGTGAGGGAGTATGTGTGGAAAATAAATTGACGCAGCCCGAAGGGTTTTCTCCTCGTCTTCTCCTTTTCTGCATCAGGGGACGGAGAAGGGGGAGGTCACCGATTTAATGATGCGGCCTTGCTGTGGATGTGCTGTGTCTTGCGACACTGTTTCTGACCCAGGGCAGTGGGCGAGATGCAGGGATGACCCGTCATCCAGGAGGAGCCAAGATAAGAGGGAAGAGGGTGGATTGGAGTGGAGTAGTGTGGGGATGGGATGGGTAGGTTTTTATGCCTTTGTTTTTTGGCCACCTCCCTTATAAGGGGAGAAAAGCCTTTGGTATATGTATGTATTTGATATTTGAAAATCCAGTTGCTTTTCCATCACTACAACCTGGATATCGATTAAGTGACACTTTTTTGAGAAAACTTACAAACACAAGATTTAATGCAAAGATGATTGAAGAGGTTCCTAATAGTTTTTGAAATTCGTATCCACGAACACAAACTTTGAATTAAGTCAACATGTTGACATTGATCATTTAAGTACGTTTTATCAAATTATTGACATAAACTGACAGAATTTTTCGCTGGGGTTTTTCATACATGTCAAAAAAAAAAAAAAAAAAAAAAAATCTGCATGGATCAAATGACACGTCGCTAGATTCGGGATCGCAATCAGTTATGTATTATCGACAATTCATCGATAAAAGTGTCCGTTATCGCTTGATTATCTGTGGGGTTGGTTACTTGAAATATATATTTGATTACGTAAGGTCACTGACAGAATTTTTCACAGGGGCTGTATTCATACATGTCTGAAATAACGTCGCTAGATTCGTGGTCGCAATCAATTATATATTATCGACAATTCATCGATAAAAGTGTCAGTTATCGCCTGATTATCTGTACCTTTTATCTATGATACAATATCACCTAATTCTTTTGAATTAAAAATGGATTGGTTACTTGAAATATATATTTGATTACGTACGATTTTTTCTCAAATCCAGCGGCAAAGCTGGGAGGGGTTGGCAGTTCGTTACTTATCAATTACTCAAATTTGATTTTGAGCCTCGTTCATATATAACCAATATCCAAGAAACTCCAGATAAGAGTAACGTAAATGAAGATGATGACTAAGAGGATGGTTTCAGAAAAGAGCAGGGGTTCAGTTGGAAAAAGGCATTCCCACTAACATTTTCAAAATAAAGTTAAGTACGCAATGCCGTAGAGTAGTGGTTTCCAAACTTGGGGTAAATTACCCCTTAGGGGTAATCTAACAATTTCTCTGGGCGATGGAGGGATAACAAGAAAAAAAAAAAAGTTAAGAATTCTGAAAACCAAGAAAACATTGCGGTACCTGGCATTAGGATTAATGTTAACTTAGTATTAGAATGTAAAGTTGTAAAGTAAACTTATCATAATTAAGTAATAAAATTAAGCCGAATAACAGTAAACCTAAAAAAAATAATATACAGTATTACAAAAGAAGAAATATGTATCTAAGTGTGCAAACATTGCCAAGCTGGCACTTTCAACCACGAAGCCAAGAATTCCTCAACGAGCTTCAAACATGCAACTCCATCCAACCCACAATTGTTCTCGACATTTTTGGAAATAGTCATAAGATATGCACAATGTTCAAATACAACAGATAAATGAAAATGTCTCTAGTGTTTTGATTTAGCCATATATATCAATGTTGACAGCATTTTGTGATAGGGGTAATATGTTGAACAAGTTTGGGAACTACACACACACACACACACACACACACACACACACACACACACACACACACACACATATATATATATATATATATATACATATATATAGTATATATATATAAATATATACATTATATATATATATATATAATATATATAATATACATATATACAGTGTATATATATATATATATATATTATATATATGATTTGGATGATGGAGAACATAAACACAGGGGAAGGCTCGGAACCCTAAACACTCTAACGTTTCGTTCGCGTAGAACTTCTTCAGAGTGTACGGAAACTTGTAATTGAAGTTTATGTACTAAACTTAATTATCTTTTCGGATATTTGGGAAAGGTCTTTTTTTTGTGCTCTAGAATTGAAATACTAGTTTGTTTAGCAAAATTGATAAACCCTCCTCGATGGTTCGATGAATTATCAGTTGATATATATATGCTGATTCTACAATTCTTCTAATGAATTTATCAAAACCTTTATGTAGCACTTCAGCTCCTCTACAGTTTGGTAAATGATCGAATTTTTCCGCATAAACTACTAAAGAATTAGATGTCCTATGTGCTTTTATGTTCATAAATTCTTTTATCTAATCCCCTTGATGACTCGCCATAATATGTCATTGAGCAACTATTGCACGGGATTTTGTATACGACACTATTTTCGGAATTGGTTCTCTTTTCGGAAGTCTTTATCAAATCACCTATCCTCTTATTAGTTATTTTAGCTATGTTTATACCTGTTTTTGTTAAATATTTGTCTATTATTGGTGACGTATCTGAGCCAGGTACTGATACAAAATTGGTAGTATTTTTACCATTTCTTTCTTTCCACGATTATGAATATATGGGTAGTCCTTCGTGCAGTGATGGCCTCTCTATATATGGAGTTATTGGAAAAAGAAAACTTTATCAGAATTAATGGTAGGGGATCACACTGGTTTAGATATGTAGACGACGTCCTCGCTATCATCCCCGAAAACACCAATGTAAATAATAAAATGAGAATGCTTAACGCGGTCAACAGCGATATTCAGTAGAAGAGGAACAAAATGGACAATTGACCTTCCTCGATACATTAATACGACGAGTAGGAAAAACTGTGACTTTCTCAGTATACAGAATGGAAACAAACAAAGAGGATTTAGTGCATTACTTCTCTGCACATGATAATAGGACAAAGAGTGGTAAAGTAATAGGCTTTTTTCTCAGGGCACTACGAATCTGTAGCAAAGAATACATAGAAAACGAATTTGATTATATTATGAAAACCTTTGACAAACTTGGATATCCAGAGGGAATGTTGAAGAGAACAAAAAGAAAAGCAATAAATAGTTATAATCGTGGAAAGAAAGAAGATCTAAAAGAGTCGTAACCAGATATGAATTTATATCCTAGACTGGGAACGACTGAAATATACAGTCCGACAATCTCCTGTTTTCTGCAGCTTCTATCATTAGCAGCTAGGCATAATGGCATATGACCGAGGATTTTATTAGCCTTACCGTTGTAACTATTATGGAACAATTCACTCGTTGCAGTGAAGTCTTTCAAATAAACCCGGCAGTCGTGAAGCTGGCAACGTTAGGTGCTGTAGAAAACGAATGGTTACGGCTCTTAGATTTTGTGCGTGGCAATATGGCTTCAGACGGAACTGTTAATATGAGGTCCCAGGATCGAAGCTTTGGATAGTGAGGCAAGTACACTACCAAAACAATCCAGTGAATCAGAGGCATATTACCAACACTATCGCTGAGCGTGTACAGTAGTGAAATCAAACAAATTCCATCAGCATGTACACTAGTGAAATAAAACAAATTCCATCAGCGCATAATTCACTTTAACATGTGCTGAATGCGACTTTTCGTCCAGTGTGCACACCACCTAACGCTAGGCAGTAGATAACCTCCAATTAAAACAAACCTGCTAACATCTGCACCTCCATCCACCTCCACCTCCATTACCTGAGCCATCGCGAGAGCAGCGGTCAATGATCTTTCGGGTAAAGGCCTAACACCTTTGTTACATATATACTTATCTCTACTTATCGATGCCCCACCTTTAATGTGGTGAGTTTGAAGTGAATAAGAATCGACGAGTCCGCACCAGATCATTACAGTGAATTTTTGCAAATTTGTATAGATCATATTTTTGCATATATGTAAGAAAGCTTTAGCAAAAATTTTGTGAAGGGACGATTGTGCCGACAGCACTGTATGGGACAGAGACCTAAAGTTTGAGAGAGGCAGAGAGGAAAAAATTGAATGTGTTTGAGATGAAATGTCTGAGAAGTATGGTATGGATTACAAAGCTGGATAGAGTGAGAAACAAGGTGAGGAGGAGAGCTGGGATGGAAAAGGAGATGGCAGATAGGGCTGATGAAATGTTATTGAGATGGTTTGGACACATGGAAAGAATGAGTGAAGAAAAATTAGTAAAAGAGGTGTGGAAGGCAGAGGTGGATGGAGTGAACTTGAGGGGACGACCGAGGATGAGATGGATGGATGGGGTGAAAAGGGCATTGAGCAAGAGGGGAATGTCTGTTGAGCAAGGAAGGGAGAAGGCAGGAGACAGGGGTGAGTGGAAAATGGCTGTGTATAGATGATACTATGATGCAAGGAAGGGAGGGGTGGGGTTGGGAGCGGTGTTTGGGAGTGACTAGTTTGACGCAGCCCGAAAGGATTTCTCCCCGCCTCATTTTATGTATGAAAGGACGGAGACGGGGGGTGGGGGGTCGCTGATTAAGTGGAACGGCCTTGCTGTAGATGTGCTGTATCCTGCTACATTGCCTCTGACCCAGGACTGTGGGTGGGATGTAGGGATGACCCGTCATCCACGAGTGTGTGGGGAGGAAATGGGTGGGATTGGGTATATGCCTTTTAACTTAACTAACTCACTGGTAAGGGGTTAAGGCCTTCGGTATATAGATAGACTAAATAAGAAAGCCGCACAGCGTTAGAATAAGTGTATATATATATATTTTTTTTTCAAAATTACACAAAACTAGGATCATCATTACCCACTGGGAACGACGTGTAATAAACTTGAAACTTGAAGTTAATTATCATCTTAATTGAAAAAAAAAATCTTCGTGCTTTAAGCATTTTCTTCATAAATTATGTAAATCAAGAGAATTCAGTGTTATGTCTGAATATCACTAGGAATTATTTCCAGGAGAACAGTATTCTCTCTAGAACTGCTGAAATATTTGGCTATATCTCGTGGATGGCATCGATTGATTTGGTCATTTCTCTGTGAATACGACGTATTTTTATGTCAAAATTTATTTTTCAGGATCATACAGTATGTCATTACTTAATTCTTTGAAACGCTATACTTATAAAACTTAAAAAAAGGATGCTTAGATGCTACTTGTGGCGGAGGTCGAGATGACAGCAGTTTGAACTCAGCCGCCAATGAGTTGTACCAAATGTTAATTAAATTCCACTATACAAAGTCCTCTGTAAGGGCCCTTCTCAGCCTCCTGATAGAGGGAGTTCACGACCTTAAACCGAATCAAAGCGCAGTAGAAAAAAATGATAAAAGGATACCTTATTACTTACTTCTTACTTCAGCTCCCAGTAGTAGGCGTTATGCCTGTCAGTGGTCCCAGCATGTTCCTCCATTTGGCTCTATCATGGAAGGCCCCTTCCTCCCCTCAGAGTTTCGATGTTGGGCAAGTCATGTCTGCTGAGGGCTTCTTCAACATTTTCTTTCCATTACTTGAAATTGCTTTTCTCGATTTTCGAGCTCCCTCATTTAGGCACGCGGGAATCTCCTCGCGGGATTACTTTCTCTCGTTTCCAAACAATGAAAACTTTGTCTTTCAGACCCAACAACGTAGAGGTTGGACAACAGATGTCAATGGCCTCTTGCAACAAAGTAAAATTCTTATTTTCTATTTAGCCTCTTTAAGACAGCATTAGTGCACTACTTCTTCATAACACGACTGTAGCATCAAACCTTGTCACCCCTATAAATAACGTCTTGACAGGTTGGATGAGTCAAGACGTCTTCATGGTAGTTACAAAAACTTAAACGATTACAGAATTTTGTCAACAAAATTTGTTATTTTTATGCACTTTGCCATTAAAAAAAAATATTACAACTATTTACGCTCATATTTATTAACTACTTATTGATTTATGGCAAAAATCATGACAGTTGTTTTTGAAGAATGCGTAAAACTAGCAAATTTTGTTGTCGAAAACTGAAATATTTACGGTTTTCTGGATTCTATGAGGACGCCTCTATCATGAGTTGCATCTGAGTAGAGACAGATCGAGAGAGCAAGGCGACATTATACAAATGTATCTAGCAATGATCTGTTCCATTACTTTATGTATTTGTTTGATAACACTATGGTTCCGTTAGATCACCGCTATGCACACTTATGATTACACACTGCACCGATTTAGATATTTTGTCACCATTACATACATCCGTTAAACCACCATTTAACCCCTTCCATACGGTGCCACATACGTAGGCGGCATGAGGAGCAAGTGGATACGCGAGGCTGCCATATCGGTGTCTTGATTATATTTATTGTAGTTGCCCCTGCGTAATGACATACTCTCTAAACTGTCTTCATCACATTTTCTATGGTTATCAAAATTCACGGGTGAAAGAGAGAACGATCAATATAAGCGGTGACTATATTTTATGATGCGAGTATTATTACGACACATCGTACGTCTGGCAGTTGAAGAGGTTAAGAATACTACTTGATGAGGTGCCCCAAAAAATCGATTGTCCTCGCCTAGTACTAGGAAAGAACGCAAACAACCATAATATCAGGGAAGATATCGAAGAAAACTTAAAAAGGTGGAATGAGTGTTTTACAAGGAAAGACATGAAAATGAATTTAGAAGAGACAGATATGCTGACCGTTAGCAGACGAGAAGAACGTGAGTTCAGCATCACCATAGGAAATAAGATAGTAAAAAATACAAAAATCTTCAAATATCTAAGAAGTGTAGTCACTAAGGAGGAATGTTTCAGAAAGAAAGAAAGAAATTTAGTGCAAAATGTTGGAGCTCTCTCGCCAATAATAAAGAAAAAAAAACATGTAACTTTAGAAGTGAAAGGATTATTTTTAATGCTGTCTTGACACCTACCTTAACATATGGTTCAGAAAGTTGGGTAATAAAAAAGATAGACATGAGCAAGATTCAGGCAGCGGAAATGAGACAATTGAGAGCCATAGTTGGAGAGACGAGGAGAGAAAAAAAAATATATATATAAGGAAAAACATTGGCGTCTGTTCCATGCCATGCAGAATAGATGTTGCCCAGTTAAAATGGTTAGGACATTTAAAAAGAATGGAGGAAGAAAGAATTGCAAGGGGATACTGGGAGTGGATGCCGGATGGAAGAAGGCCAAGAGGAAAACCGAGAAAGAGATGGAAAGAAAATGTTGAAGAAGCCCTCAGCAGACATGACTTGCCCAACATCGAAACTCTGAGGGAGGAAGGGGCCTTCCATAATAGAGCCAGATGGAGGAACATGCTGGGACCACTGACAGGCATAACGCCTACTACTTGGAGCTGAAGTAAGAAGTAAGTAAGCTATAGCCAACGTATTGAGTTGTCTTGACCCCCAGGACTTACGTATACCTGGCTGTCGTATGACCATAAGCCTACTCTCCTTCACACAAGGTGGCGAACAGGAATGATACTTTATATTGATCTAAAACACAATAGTTATTTTATGATGTATATACTCCAGCCATACTATTATCTATAAGAAAAACACGAACACTTTACCCCATAGTGGCAGTCAATCGCCAAGCAGATACTCGGAGCCGTATTGGCCAAGGCATCAAAACACCTCAACACCTTTGACCATAGTCATATAAACTTCATTACTTCATACTGATACTATTATCCTTTTACACCAACACATCGTGAATTTCCAATAAACTTGTCCTTTACCTATTGGGTTTTCTTTGCAGTATTAACTGTTCTTAAGTCGCTTCCACTTCGTTGTATATGTAATCGTCCACCACATGTCATTCATTGCGATTTGATCCCTACAACGACCAACACAACATATCCTGATCACGTTTCTCAAAATAGACCTCATTCCAATCCAGGGGTGCAGTGCCAATTTTATAAGTGTGAAGGTTTGGTGGGCCTGATAAAAGATTGTCATTTCCTATACTGCTTCTATACATGTTGAACTTACTAATTATCATAAAATACAATTACCAATCAGATAAAGAAAAGGAGCAACCAAATGTTTGATCAACTTATGATATTGAAATGTACTTAATGGTTACCACTGAGAAATTTCGCAATAATTTATTCAATGCATCAGGCGTGACATGTTTTCGGGAGTCTATAGCAACTTTTGCTTGGTGTCGTTTGCCGATCTGTAGTAGCGTAACCATGATATATGCGTTTTGGTTAAAAATTCCATTGCATAAGAAAAAATTCACGTAGCTTAAAATAAACGCTGATACATGATTTGTGAGAATTAATGAGCGTGTTGTTGTCATAATCAAATTCATGTCACTGAATCCCTTTTCACACTCAGTACTATTATCAAAAGTTAGTAATGGGGATGCGGCGTCCATGATTTTCCATAATCCTTAAATTACAGAACACCCGGCCAGCTACGGCAGCGCTGCACCCTTGCTCCAAACCATATCAGCTATGAAAAACAAACAAGACCCATTCATGACCCCGCATGATAATACAAGTCCACTTACAATATACCAAAGCCCCTATGAAATTACGCTATACCAGCACACCTTATCACCTAATGGCATGGCTTTCCGTGTTACCTATACTCCATTCCAATAAGAAATTACACTATTTCTGCCGTGCAGCTCGATTCAGTTGGTAGTCCTGCTGACTCCTGCCCCACACAGGCACCAGCGACACTCAAATTCCTCACCTCCTTCAGAAAGTATTATATTTCTCCACTTTGTTAAAAAAAAAATAGGAAATTTTGGTTTTAATCGTTAGCAAGAAAAATCATTCTACAACTAGAACCAAAAATTCAAAACTCGATAGGGTGTTATCATCTCCTTGTTATTATCTCCCTTCGATGCCTAGCGTTCACACGCGTGCACGCACACATATGCTACGAAAAGGTACTCCGATGTCGTCGCGGATCTCCCGAGGGAAAAGTCAACTGTCCAAGTAACCCAGCTCACCAACTTTTTCCTGGCAACGCCCCTAGTGAAGTACAGACTCAGTACATCTCGGGTTAAGCCACCTGAAGCCCTCTACTTGAACAAAGAAACAACCGCGCGGACAAAAGCATAATCCGGCGCCTCTCGCCGTCGCTCAAGTCGAAGCGACGAAACCTTTTATATATCCACGTTTTGGCAACCCTGTAAATGGTGAATATAGAAAATGTTTCTGGCAATCTTACGATGTTTGAACGGAGCTTGCCTGAATGTAGAAAGTATGTTTAACTCTACATTGGTGAATTAAAGTCTGGTAGTCTTCTTTACTTTACTGTGCCAGACAGCTTTCTGGGCTACAAATACAAGCTAAGCTCCGTTCAAACATCGAAGGGTTGCCAGAAGCATTTTCTATATACATGATTTTCAGGGTTGCCAAAACATGGATGCATAAAAGGTTTCGTTACTTCAACTTGAGCGACGGCGAGAGGCGCCGGATTATGCTTTTGTCCGCGCAGGTATTTCTTTGTTGAAGTAGAGGGCTTCAATTGGCTTGACCCAAGATGCACTGAGTCTGTTCTTTGCTAGGGGCGAAAGTGTAGAATAAAACATGTGTCCTCCTACATAAACATCTCCTGAATACGATGGTACATTTAGATTTCACATACATATATACATATACCAAAGGCTTTCCCCCCCCTTACACGGGGATAGCCAAAAAGAAAAAGGCATAGAAACCACTCCCACCCATTCCATTTCCTATATATTCCACTCCCCTCCACCCTCCTCCCTCCCTCTTATCTTGGCACCTCCTGGATGACGGGTCAGCCCTGCATCCTGTCCATTGCCCTGGGTCAGAAGCAGTGTTGCAAGACACAGCACATCCACAGCAAGGCCGCTTCATAAATTCGGCGACCCCCCCTCTCCGTCCCCTCATGCAGAAAAGGAGAAGACGGGGAGAAATCCCTTCGGGCTGCGTCATAAGCCACAAAAATTAGAATTAAGGATTTTTATAAATATTTTGCGTCGTGACGCTCGTGGTTTGAGGGAAGAAGGGATGGTAGTTGCTGAACCCTTCTCTCCTCCTCCTTCCCCTCCTTCTCCTTCTAACTTATTCATGATTTGATCAATATGAAAATGTATTAATTTTACTTATAGTATATCTCTATATTTCATACCTTTTTGAGTGTACTAAAATAATTTACCTACTGTTTCCAGAAATAGATTCACATTACATAACAAAGCCTCGGGCTAAGAATGAGGGAAAACGAATACTTTCTCATAATAGATTAAATGAATAAATTGTAAGAAGGAGGAGGAGGAGGAGGAGGGAAGGAGTCAGCAAATACCATCTCTCCCTCCCTCGTGCCACGAGCGTCATGACGCAAAATATTTATAAAAAGATCTAATTTTAATTTTTAAGGCTATCTGTGTGACATATGAATGCACCATCGTGTTCAGTTGTTTATATAGGAGAACACGGGTTTTATTCTACACTTGTTATCATAATTTATGTAAAAATCGATTATAAGTAAAGATGTGTTTAAACCATTAATGTTTTCTTGACTTCAACTCCACATAATTACTTGGTTTCTAGCTCTATTGAGTTTTTAAAATACTTCTTATAGTTGTAGAATGTTCTTTCTAGTGATTGGAGGTGAAGAATTTGAGTGTCGCTGGTGCTCGTGTGAACCAGGAGTCTGCAGGACTACCAACTGTACCGAGCTGGGCGGCAGAAATCGAGTGTAATTTCTTATTGAAATGGGGTATAGATGTCACCTAGCACTGGCATCATTAGAACCGCACCTTAATCTCGTTACACCGTCCCAGATCACGCTCACTGATCTTTACTCTTCTAGGTCTGGTCTTGAGTGGCATCAGCGTCCTCCTCTTCACCCTAACGACGAACACTTACCTATGG
>NC_134801.1:27378518-27386018 GCF_046742065.1 Oratosquilla oratoria | reverse complement strand
TATGGTACAAGGAACTGTCTATATGAAATGCAGCCCACTTGGAGGACAGACAAAATATGGATTAGGCCAAAGCTAAGGGTAGTCGACGTTACACGATTTCTATCAAGCCAGGCTATCTTAATCAACCCCTCCTCTACATTGTTGCTCTTAACATATTTTGTCCAGCCTAAAGGCAGACCATCTTGATCAGTTCAGGGTAGGATACCGATGGGAACTGTGGAGCCCAGAACAGATGACTCGAGTTTAATTTTCAATACCGGAGTTTCAGTGTTGTCAGTTCTTAGAGGTGTTTATGTGACCGTTTGTCTGCATTTCGACTCACTGGTCTTACCGTGTCACTTTTGGTCTCATACGTGTACCTTGTTTGGTAAACAGGTTTTGCATTACGAGGAAAACACTATGTCTTATGAATAATGTTTCTTGTTCTTCGGCAGCGTCTGTGTCTCTGGTCGTATCCTGCGTCGCTCTCCTCTCCCTGGTGGATGACCCGACGCTGGTAGGACTGCCTTCGCCAGCTGCCCCTGTTACCCCATCCAAGGACACGGACAAAGGTAATGGACAGTCTTTTATGCCAGAGGTGCGTCACGACAAATGTTATCCTTAGCATGTAGTTAAGACTTGAGCTTTCGTGTAAGTTTTGGAACGATAAACAAAGGCTCGTGAAAGAGGATAACATTTGTAGGTCTTCTTGAAGGGATTTTTTTCTCCACATTGTGTCACTTATTAGTTTACAACTTATATTCACCATTTGCTATATCAATTTCTCGACCACAACAGCTTCCATATATAATTTTCTTATCATATTATATCATATTATATCACGATATATATCATATATTATATTATATAATATTATACTATACTATATACTATATCATATATCTGTATGTGTGTATATATATATATATATATATATGTATATATATGTATATATATATATATATATATATATATATATATATATATATATATATATATATATATACTATTTTATTTTGTTGCTCGTTGTATTCTATTTTATTTGTCTTGTATCTAATTGTATCAGCTGGAGAGATATTAAATAGTCTAGAGGTACATTTCACAAATGCTCTTATTCTAATTCGTTTATATGAATGGGGTTAAACATCGAATGTTTATCAGATCTTTGTCGACTATGTTTGCTGCAGTGCAAGTGCAAGGTCAATCATCTAATTATGTCAATTCCACTGCTCTACAAAGGCCTCTCTCATATGATACTATGCCTTACAAGACTGCCCCAACATCTGCCACGTCACTCCTGCAAACTTCTCTATATCGTCTCTCCACCTGTCCGTCTTTCTCTTTCACCTTTCACTATTTACCTTTATTTTTCTAGTAGATATCTGCGAACACACACACACACACACGCACACACACACACACACACACACACACACACACACACACACACACACATATATATATATATATATATATATATATATATATATATATATATATATGAATAGAATCACCAGTGACGGTGTAGTCAAATAATTCCGACCGTCGTCCCCGGATTCGAACCGAGGCTCACGAGAATGTAAAGCCGACGCTTTTTCCATTTAGCTATCGGATGTCTTTAATCCTCCAACCTGGGAATGAATCTACTCCCGAGGAATTAAGTCGACTGCTAACTGCCGTCTGTACTTAGTTTTTACAGAGAACTAACATCTCTCGTAGGTTATTGGTTAAGCTGGTACGCTTCCTTTATGGACTTTCGTCGTTGTCACATTCTCGTGAGCCTCGAATCCGGGGACGACGGTAGAGTTATTTGGTTGACTACACCGTAATGGTGATTCTATTCAGGTATGACAACGACGAAAGTCCATAAAGGAAGCGTAACAGCTTAACCACGAAGCTACGAGAGATGTTAGTTCTCTGTAAAAACTAAGTACGGACGGCAGTTAGCAGTCGACTTAATTCCTCGGGAGTAGATTCATTCCCAGGTTGGAGAATTTTAGACATCCGATAGCTAAGTGGTAAAGCGTCGGCTTCACATTCTCGTGAGCCTCGGTTCGAATCCGGGGACGACGGTCGGAATTATTTGATATATGTATACATATATGTACATATACATATATATATATATATATATATATAGTGGTAGGGTGGTGAGATAAACACCGAGGATTGTTGAAGTTTGTAATTAATGACGTTTTGCTCTTAACAGAGCTTCTTCAGAGTGTACATACATGGTCAGAAAATCAACAGTTTATACCTCGCATCATTCCGCGTTCCTTCCTTAACCCACCCCATTCCTCCCTCTCGTGCCCTTCAGTTCCCGTAGGACCATCCAGTCGGGTATTTTGGACCGCTTAATAAAACCATCCCGATGATTACAGCAGGGCTGTGATGTTATGAAAGTTGCCTCGACTATTTTTCGTTTCTTCTTGTCTAACCCTTGTTGTAATATTTCCACTCTGTCCCAGTTGGGTAAATGTCCATATTTTTCCGCATGAACCACCAAGGCGTTTGATTTTCGGTGGGCTCTCAGGTCACTCTTGTGCTCATTCGTCCGCTTGTGTAGGCCCCTTCCTGTCTCTCAAAAGTAGCTCAGGTCACAGCCACCACATGGGATCTTGTAAACTATACTGTTGTTATTGTGTTCTCTTCTACCTTTACCTCTCACTATTTCATCTATCTTCGTACTGGATGAACTGGCAATCTTCAACCCTACTCTGCGGAGTAAATGTCCCAATTCTTCTGTGTACTTGGTGTTGGGGACCACAATGAAGCCACCTTCATTAGTCTCCTATACCTCATCCTTTTTCTTTTTCATTGTTTTAAGCGCTATTTTCTTTAAACTATGGAGTATCCCTTCTGGATATTTAAGTCCTGAGAACATTTTGAAAATGTAGTTTACCTCTTTATCGATGTTTCTTACTGCATACCCGGAACGCTCTGAGAAAAAAAAAAAAAATCAATTATTACGCCTCTCTTTATCCTTCCACTGTGTGCCGAAAAATAGTGAATGAGGTCATTTTTATTTGTTGCTTTCCTGTGGACCGACAACATCCACGTGCAAAATAAGGTTATTGCTGGAATTACTGCAGCAATACGTGGAGAATTCTCGTAGTACACTGATGATGATAGTGCCGAAGAGACGAGCTTAAACTCGGATACAAAATGGCGCGAGACAATGTCGAACAGAAGAATACTAAGCAGTCCACAAATTCACCTCTTGCATTTCCGCAATAGTCAATTATTTGCAATCACATGCACTGCATTGCTTGTACAAATCTAGCTGTAAGAATGAGTGAAAGAAAAAACATACGCGCCAAAACAAACAAACAAAAAAAAACTGCAAAACCATATTGAACCATTTAGTTCACTTGTGCACAAGTCACAATTAAATCGTCATTGAAATGTCTCACAAAATATGAAGTTTTATCCGCTGCCACCATTTAATATAATGGTGGATTAATAAAACACTGTATTAATACAAAAGTATGATATTAAGGAGAGCGACTTGTTCTCACGCCTAACGCTCGTTACACACTTGGCGGTTTTTTTTTTACCACTGCCGCTCTAACATAATGTAGAGGGAAAAACACTTGGCGTTTTTTTCACCCACGCCACACATTTGATCACTGACCACCGTGCAAAACGTCGAATGTAGTGGCAGTGAGCGGCTGCATTGCTGCCGTCGGCGGTAAAAAAAAAAAACGCTCGTCCATTTTGCCGCTCAGTGTGTCCCTCGCAATAGCTTCCTACGCGCCACTACTGGTACGGCGGCAGCGGTAAAAAAAAAAAACGCTCGGTAAAAAAACGCCAAGTGTGTAACGAGCGTTAGGCTGTCTAAGTGCTGACGCTACACATGGCGTCAGGCAAGTCCTTTAGCGGGGATGCAAATCCATTAGCGGGAATCCGCTACATGGTTTCACACAATTACACACCTATGCACATTTATACAATATTACAAATATAATACACTTGACATGTGCCCACTACAGACAGAAATAAATGCACACATACGTGTTGATATAATTCACTCAACCCCCTCTAATCCTCCTTCCCGTACCTTTCCTCATGGTGATGTATATATATATATATATATATGTATATATATGTATATATATATATATATATATATATATATATATATATATAGTATATAAAAATACATAAATATATAAATGTATGTTTGTGTGTGTGTGTGTGTGTGTGTGTGTGTGTGTGTGTGTGTGTGTGTGTGTGTGTGTGAGTGTGTGTGTGCGTGCACAAGATAATTGTAATTCTTCCCACCGTGCACTTTGAAAATGTATTACTTTGATGAAGGCGCTCGGTGCCTTATATTTTTGTTTTCATTTTGGCAGTTTCATGAATGCCACTCAGTTCAACAATGCAGCTGGAGTGTTCTGCCTCCTTGGCTTTTAGCTACCAGCGCAAGACTTCCAGCGTTATTTTTTAATTGGATTTTTAACTAACTCGACAGAAACGAGCTCCTCGCCTTCCACCTCATCCTCTTCTTCATCCTCCTCGACACCAAACATGACTGCGGGAGAGCTGGCCTTGTCCCCTTTCCTGTGGCTTGTTTCCATCAGTTACATGGTCGTCTTCTGCGCCAAGACCGCTGTCACGGACTGGGGCCAAATCTTCGTGATGGAAAATCTTGGACGTTCCCAAATGCAAGGTAGGCAACTAGTAGGGAGAAAGAAGAGAAGGGGTTAAATATATATATATATATATATATATATATATATATATATATATATATATATATATATATATATATATATATATATATATATATTCACACACACTGAATGGTACCCAGTGCACATCTTAATCTTTGTGGCTCGAACATACAAATATAAGAAATTGTACTCAACTTATATCTCTGTTGATGGCGCAGTGGTTAGTCACTGTTACTTTGATACGTCTGTAGCTGAGGTTCGAGCCCTTGGCTTCGCTTCGTATCAGTTTCCATATATGTCTCCGACGAGCGCATTGTCAGTCTCGTTCGTGATGACATGGAATTAAAAGTAAAAAGTTAATGTGGTTGAAAAAAGATATATATATATATATATATATATATATATATATATATATATATATATATATATGTATACATATGGTTAAAAATACAGCGACTTCTGTATTTATGATCTTGTTGATACTCTCTACTTTACGAACTGCAGATTTATGCGTAGAGTTGAGAACAGAAATACTACTGTCAAAAGGCATAGTAACACAGTGGAGCGTTCTTAATGTATTCCCGACGTTTCGTACACTTTGTACATTTTCAAGTGATATTGATTACAATAAAAAGACATGTTTATATTTTGAAAAAATACAGGTTTCATGGTACGGGGTGAGCTCACGTAAAAATGATCAAGGCGGAGGAATGGTGGTGGAACTACGTGGGATGGTGGAACTCCGTGGTGAGGTGGAATTCCGTATAGTGGTGGACTTCATGGACGGAATTATGGCAAGATGTCTTGATTGTATATTTAATTTTGGAGACTTCTCTTTAATAAGAAGGGCCTCGAGAATTTGCAGGCGCTTGGTATCCTGTTCTTGATAAATAATTTTTGTGTTTTTTCTCCAACATTTCCCTTGTTAGAGTGTTGTTGTGGCATGTCATAGTGTGAGATTTTGGTGTACCATTTAGGAGGTGGAGAGTGATTCTTCTACTAAGTGTTGTTGTTGTGTATCCTATGTATGAAGAGGGTAGGGACTCACAGTTCCCTATTTTGCATGAGTATTCATACACAAGATGACTCCATTGTAGTTTTCGGATTTTCGTGGAAGGGCTATTTTTCATGAGCAGTGATGAGGTTTTTCTGTTTGCGTAATAAATGACAACATCGAGGAAATCTTGGGGCCGGGTGGGTTTGACAATTTTTTTTATTGTTTGTTTTATTATGCGTTCATCTGTACTATAATCCGAGTGCATGAAGGCCTAATAGAAGATTTCAATTCGTTCACCTTCTTTGTTGGTCGCATTATGTTGTAGGTACCATTTATCTATTTCATGCTTAATAATCTTGTTGATTTCCTTGGTAGGGTAGCCAGACTATTACATGCCACAACACCACTCTAACAAGGGAAATGTTGAAAAAAAAAAAATTATTGAACAAGAACAGGATACCAAGCGCCTGCAAATTCTCGAGGCCCTTCTTATTAAAGAGAAGTCTCCAAAATTAAATCTACAATCAAGAGATCTTGCCATAATTCCGTCCATGAAGTCCACCACTGTACGGAATTCCACCTCCCCACGGAGTTCCACCATCCCACAGAGTTCCACCATCCCACAGAGTTCCACCATCCCACGTAGTTCCACCACCATTCCTCCCCCTTGATCATTTTTACGTGACCTCACCCCGCACCATGAAACCTATATTTTTTCAATATATAAACATGTCTTTTTATTGTAATCAATATCACTTGAAAATGTACAAAGTGTACGAAACGTCGTGAATACATTAAGAACGCTCCACTGTGTTTTACTATGCCTTTTGGCAGTAGTATTTCTGTGCTCAACTCTACGCATAAATCTGCAGTTCGCAAAGTAGAGAGTATCAACAAGATCATAAATACAGTTGCTGTATCTTTTAACCATATATATATATATATATATATATATATATATATATATATATATATATATATATATATATATATATATATATATATATATATATGTATATATATATCACGTAGAAACCACTGTTGGAGTAGAAAAGACTGGAAACGGGGAATCTATATATTTCGATTGCAAACTGCAATCCTCTTCAGTAGATACAATTAAGAGAGAGCGTGCTGTTTAAGTAGCACCCTTAACAAAAGAAAGGGGAACATGGGAAGATATCTCTACCCTCGGCTCACTCCGTACGTGAGGTCAGGAGGCAAATGAGCTTTCAATAGGTTGGTGATGAAGAGTCCGGACATTATGTCCGGGGACCATTGCCCCTTTGAAATATTCATGTTGGGCTGATATTCAATGATCGTAGATTCTACCATTTTTCTCCTGAACTCACATCTGGATTTATAAATAAGCTCAGCTTTGTCCCAATCTAAACAATGTTTAAATTGCTTAACATGTTGGAACACAGCTGAGCTATCTTGTGCATATTTAATGGAACGTTTATGTTCAATCATCCTGGTATTCAAATCCCTTATTCAAATCCTTATATATATATATGTATATATATATATATATATATATATATATATATATATATATATATATATATATATACATATATATATATATATATATACATTTTTATATATATATATATATATGACAATAGTAAATACAAATGTATGGCAAGAGTGGTATAGGTAAATTCCAGGAAGGAGCAGAAGTATTTTATTCTCTAACGTTTCGACAGAGTCTTCTTCAGAGAGATAATAGTACAGGCAAATTGGAATACATTGTCTATATACTAAGCGGGTCATCTCACAGGTCGCCTTGGGATAGAATCCGCCGTTTGTGCCCCCTCGATGATTAATTTTGCTGTTGTGTGTGCCAAA
>NC_134801.1:27336018-27376018 GCF_046742065.1 Oratosquilla oratoria | reverse complement strand
AGATGAGGGGGAGCGTGAGGGGGATGTGTATAAGTATAGCCAGTTGTTTTTTAGAATATTAAAACGTGCATAAACAAAATTACCGAGCATAACCAAAACTCAAATTTTGTATCGTAGCCTGGCACCTATTAGTAAAACCTTGTTATTGCAGCGGAATACGGGAAGAGACTAGCATATGCTCTTATAATTGAATATCACTAAGGCTTGGCATAAATTAAAGTAACATGATATATGTTTTTATATCATAAGATGGCACGTGTTAAGACTGAAATTGAGTAATCAATTATCGATTAGTAAAAGCCAGGATACACAAATTGGTTTTAATTTCCCTAGTTAAACTGATAAAGATAGAATAGTCGCAACATCAAATGTGTATTAATGCCTGTAAGTGTAGACAGTTTTGAGAGGTGCTGTACACCTTTTCACTGCTTTGATCTGTACGAGTATCTGCCCATACCACCAAATACGTGATAACTTGTAGATGAACCACCAAATCATTACGGTGGCACCCCATTAGCTAAATAAAATCGCCTGACATCAACCAGAATTAAATCGGTAGAGGGCATCATCGTGCCAAAGGAATGGATACCGAGAGCTCACTATAGATTGGAATTGTGACCTAGATCGAATTAAAAAAAAAAAAAAACCCGTTCAAATAAACATACCCGAGTCCAGTATATGGTCGTAAATCATATGGAACATTACTTAGATTAATTCCTAATCCACTGTGAGCATTAGACATAAAATACTCTACTATAAATGACACCAAGTATTCATCGCACACGTAAATCAACAATAAACACTACTTTTTTATATTTGCATGTTAAGTTATTCGGTTGCCGAGCCATTTTACCAATGAGACAGAAATCTTCACTTTTGAATAACTCTTTGGCCACGGTATGTTATTTAGTATGTCTATTCTGGCTGTCTCCGTGATTTTGTAAAAGTAAAAGCCTTCTTCTCAAAAGTTGAAGAACACAGATAAGAATTATCAGAACATGTGACAGGTGACAGTTTACATTTCAATATCTTATGACATATGTACAGAGCTAACCCATGAAGTGCAAGCCATTCATTGTTCCATGCGGACATCAACAACCGCCAATATTAATAGGCCATTTCTGTCGTTAATAACATTTCACCCCACTATTACATAGAGCGTCACTACAGTCTAACATCACCCAGCCACCAACACCATTGCCAAAAATCCTACCATACTGCCATTTTTAATGTTATCACAATCATTATATTCCCACAGCGAGCGCCTTTACCAGTGCCTTAGAGACGGGAGGTTTCTGCGGTGGCATCTTGGCCGGGGTGGTGACAGATCGTATGTCATCCTTGGTGAGTTGGAAGCTTTAATTCAATGGTTCCCAGCATTTTAACCCTGTAACCCTTTTCATGCATCCATAACCATAACCTCGACTATGATCTTTTCCATAACAATATCTGCACTATTGCATCACAATAATAACGGGGATAATTATAGCACACATTGTCCCAAAATCCCTGGACAGTAGAAGAAGGAAAGAGGTTGACTGTCATGAGACTTTCTCACACATTGTGAAATTGAGAAAGGGGAATCGCTGTAGTTGGGATCCAGGATCCAGGAACTTCGGGAATAAGTCGGAGCCGTGCTTGTCCCTTCCACTGCAAGCACGTAGTTTCGAAAAACTAAAGGAATGTGTTTCTCAGTAAAAAGGGGGAGGGGGTGACAAACACGAGGTGTAAATCACAAACCTAATCTATCACTTGACATTTATTGTATTTTAAGGAGTCTCCACAATTCAAACATAGTAGCAACACAGTCAATTGGGAAAATTTCCCACAAACACAAAAATTCTTAGTAAATTCGTAATAATTCATGAACCCAAGATAATGTACATACGCATGGTTGGAGACGACCTTCCTAATTAACCCTGCGCACTCTAATACCTAAAGCTAAAACCATATAAATACTTATCGTAACACATTTCCGTTCATCCCAATAGTGCTGTACTAAGTTTGTAGCGTCCTTTGATAGGGAAACACTCTCAGACGTATGGGATGTTGAAGATACACGATGATAGATAATCCTTTGCCCAGGATTGCATGTGGGCCGACCACGTTGAATCATCCACGCGTGGTTGGCAATGGTCGGCGGCTGGATCCTCGCAATTTCATACTTTGCCGTTCACAGAATTGACGCTGCGTTGATGTACCAAGCATTACAAACACAAACTTTGTCACACCAACTCGTCAAAATAATTCGTAATAGTCAACAGTTGGGTCTTCAATTCAATTTTTGAACAGTTGTCGTGTTCATATAGTCTCAACGAGTACATCCTCAGAGGATGTGTCTCCTTTGCCGGCAGAATGGGTACTGCCCGACGCAACGCCTTTGGCGGGTGTTTTCATAATCGTTAATATACGTAAATAATGTGGTGTGATGTCGGGGCAGAAGATGAGGCAATTCTAGTAATCATGTGAAATAATTACTAGTTAGAAGGAAAGGAACATATAATCCTAACTAACCTAATTTAAACTAGTCTTAACAAGAGGTGGTAAGTGCGCAGGGGGGTATGAAAAGCAGCGAGCTTTCCAATAAAACAATAAGGATAAGAACAAATGATGATACATAGGCAAAAAGGTGTTAAGTGTAACACAAATGTAAAGGAGTAATAATAATGACATAATAAATAACTGGAGTCAATAATTTGAGACACTTCAAAATAATAGCAACCTTTAAAGACACTCAGCATGAGTGATGACAAACTTTGTACGCTGAGATGGGGTGATTCCTGACTAAAAACGAGGATACTTAGACTCAATAAGGCACTGTCAACCAATTAGTGTTAAAATCTCACAACAAAAGTTGTGGAGAAGAGGGACTCGTAAAAATTTAACTCGCTTGAAAAGGTGTAATTATTGGATGCTTTAAAACTTCCAACACTTTCACAAAGTGAAGTAAAAGTAATGGCTAAAGGGCCGAAAAGAAACACAAAATTGGAAAAGCTGAGTAGTGTGTCACAACACCAAAGTTGTGACACACATACTTTATCCGACATAATTATATATTAGTAATAAAATTCATAGCCTCAGATGACCGCTTATCTAGAATGAATACCCCTGAGATTTATTCTATATATTGTGCTTCTGTTTTATGAAAGTGACACTATAAAAATGCATCTTTTAGATAGGCACACATGTAAACAAAAGTTAACTTAGTTGACATTGCATCACCAATTTGTATTTATATAATGTATCTCTTTCAGCTCACTAGTATCTCTTAAATCGTCAATAACCTCCTCTGTCACTATTCTAATTTCTAACATAATATTTTTCCTGTTCGCCATCGCTCTGCTATCACCGTCGTAACTTCCACTACCCTCTTTACGGATCATCTCCTCTACATCTGTCAACACTACCACTCGCTAACCTCCTCGTGACGTCCGGCACCTCAACCAACTCGGCACTCGGCAGCGCCTGGGCAAGATTAACCCCCGCCTATTAGTGGCAGCGGGATTCATGGCGCTCTGTGGGGTTGGACTTCACCTTCTGCAGCATAATCTGACTGAAGAGACATCGCAGGTAAAAAGGGAAATATAACGGGGGGAAATAGCAGGGAAGATTCTAGTGGAGAACAGCTATGAGTAAAAGGCTGGGCAATGAAGGACGGGAATGTAGAATTAATGGAGAATGAGAATGTACAAGTGAAAAGAAAGTACGATGCCTATTGAGTGTTGCCTGTTCGCATCATCACAACACTGCTCTAATTTACATGCACACCCTGTGTTTGCAGTACACACTACATGATCCACCCATTTCTTATAGGTGCTGGTATCATCTGTGGGTTTCTTGCTCGGTGCTAGCATGTTTGGACCCATCTCTATCTTCGGTATCGTGGCCTCTGAATCGTACCCCACGCATCTGTCCGGCACCGCTCACGCTGTGGTGGCGCTTGCAGCCAACGGTAGGAACAAGAGATACTCACGTATCGTGCGTCTCTCTCTCTCTCTCTCTCTCTCTCTCTCACTGTGTTTTTGACACTTATTCATATACATTAGAACCTTTCACCTACATCCATCTGCATTTTATCATTCATAGTTTTATATAATGATACTTTAAGGTTAATTTGAAACCCCGACAGCTTATGGCAACATTTTCTCGTCAAATAGTATAGTTAATTGAGTGTGAACATATTTTAAATTCTGACGTTATCAGCTTTATTCAAAGTCTTGAAGACGTATACCAAGTTCCCTTGAATCTGCTTATTAGAGAAAATAAGTGTAGTCTATTTTCATATGATTTGTCTCTGACAATTTGCATAAATTTTGTGGCTAGCCACCTCTCCAATTTCTTCTTGCAATGCTACTGTGAGAAGAGAAAGAGGTTTGGTCAGTTCGTCTCCTTTATTTGTATGGACCTGACTTGCGAATTGCAACTTGCTAGGTAGACCACCCGCTTGCGCGGGATCGGTTTTTGTGGGAGGGGAAGAATGTCTGTAAGAAAATATAAAGAAAGTAGTGTATAAAAGAGGGCTTTTGCCACCGGGCGATTGAGCGACCGATTAGGGGCGGTTGGTGGTCGTGGCTCAGGAGAAATGGGCAGGGAATTTGGACGGCGGCGCCGACGCCTGGGATTAGAATCACCAAAAGTTGAGAAAATGGTAGGAGGCGTAGTGGTAGAGAAAGGTGGAAAAACGGAAGAATCTTTAGTGGAAGGTAAACTGAAATGAGAAGATGTAGTATAAGAGAAAGTTAGAAAGGAAGCTAATTTTAGAAAAAGTATGTGTAGATGTTTGTGCGTGGGGCGTGGTTATGTTCGTGAGAGGTGTGTGTATGTATCTTACGGGAAATGAGTAGAGTTCACTTCCCGCGTTTAGAGAGCGCGTTCCTGATTAGCCCCAGGTTGGGAATGGGCGTTCCTGTTTAGCCCCAGGTTTAGGCTTGAGCGATGAGAGAGCGATATCCGAAGCGTAGTTAGGAGAGTGGATCCAATGGCGGTGTGAGGGTGGGTGGGAGGTCAGGCGGGCGGATGTAGTCTTATCTTTCTCATTCCAAGCACAACTCTGAAAGTAGAGAATTACGTGACTTGGGAATTGTGTGTAAATGTCAAAAGTGCAAACCCGCTCGCCAGCGTCAGCGAAGAGGCCAGGGGGTGGGTGCGGGCCGGTCGGCAAGAGAGGCTCCCCAATTCCTCTCCCGCGACCAGCCGGAGAAGAGTCAAGGGCTCTGAATCAGAGTTGAATTGTGGGCCTCTGCTAAGCCAGCGAGCAAGTGTGCGTGTATCTCTTTTCATCCAAGCACAACTCTGAAAACAGAGAATTACGTGACTTGGGAAATGTGTGTATTTGTCTTTGGTGTAAACCCGCCTGCCGACGCCAACGAAGAGGTCAGCCTTGTGCCAGATCGGCAGCAGCAAAGGAGAAAAGTCTCCTCGCCGCCACTGGTCGGCGAGGATTGCTGGGCGCTTGTCGAGAGAGCTGGAGTGGAGAGCGACCTTTGGGAGCGCTGTGTTGGTTATGGAACTGATTTTACATGCGGCCAGGAACCTATATGTAATGACCCGCGGTGCGTAATTACATAATTGCACTGGATTAGGTTAGGTCGGGTCAAGCAGAATCGCACTGTCATAGGCGCATAAGGTGTAGCCTTGTGGGCGACATAACTCGCGTTCCATGCCGCGTGGTTATCGCGGTTTGTACAATATTCCCCCATTGAAATTTCCTTGGCTTCAGAGGGCATCCTGCACGCGAGAATTTGGTAGAGGAAATTTCGAAGTGTATTGGTTTGAGGAGGTCGATGGAGACCCATTCTGGCCTGCCGGATATGGAGATGCGGAAGGTCTTGTCCTTATGTTCAAGGACAATATGGGGGCAAGTGTAGGGACGTGTGAGTGGTGGTGTGTGAGGAAGACGTGCGTCGAGATGTGGAGGTGTTTCGGGAGGTGTCCCTTGACCTCCCAGTGATGTGTCGGCACACATGGGGGCGAATTTACCGACAGTGTGTCGCAGCTGCTGCAGGCTCTCGGGAGAATCCTGTGGAGGAAAGAATTCGGCGGGCACAACGAGAGTTTGACCGAGAACCATCTGCTGGAGACACATTGAGGTCGTCCTTAATGGCTGTCCGAAGGCCAAGGAGCATCCTTGGTAGTTGGGGTAGCCAGGAGCCGCTGTTGCAACGTGCCATAAGAGATGCTTTGAGTGAGCGGTTGGTTCGTTCGACCGTGCTGTTGGCTGCAGTGTTGTAGGGAGTGCCACAGCCGCGACGTGTAGCAAGTTCCTCGGTCGGAGGTGACGTGCTCCAGGAGGCCAAATCTGGCAATCCATCCACTGAAGAGAGCTGTAGTGCAAGACGAGGCGGTACTATACTTTATGGGGATGGCCTCCAACCAGTGGGTCGATCTACCAATGGTGGTAAAGAGGTAGCGATGGCCTTCCGACCGGGTGAGTAGGCCGACGACGTCGACATGAATTTGTGCGAAGCGTCGTTGGGGCTGATGGAATGATCCGATGCATGATTCAGTGTGACAATGAATTTTGTTTAGCTGGCAGGTGATGCAGGATCTGTCGCAATTCTTTACGTCCTTGGAGATGCTGTGCCAGATGAATTTCTGCTTCAGGAGCTTCGCAGTGACGCGCATTGAAGGGTGAGACAGGCCGTGTATTGAATTGAACATTTGACGTCGGAAGGCGGCTGGGATGAGGGGTCGTAGGTGGCCGGTACTGATGTCGCAGAGGATGGTGTGATTGTCGTGGAAAGGAACGTCCTGCCACTTAACAGGTGTAATGGATGTCCTGTTTCAGGATCCTCCCGTTGCTCTCTGGCGATAGCTGCGTAGTCGAGGCCGAGTTGAACTGTGTCGATGGCTATTGGGGAGAGGGTGTCTGCGACAGGGTTCTTTGTACTGGGGACGTGCCTGATGGTACAACTGAACTCGGCGATAGCGAAGAAGTGGCGGCGCTGTCTGGCAGACCAGGCGTCCTGTTGTTTTGTGAAGGCATGCATCAAAGGTTGATGGTCGGTGTTGATGAGCCTTTCAGGAAGTGGCGAAAGTGCCGGACGGCGTGGTGGATGGCGAGGGTCCTGTAGTTGAGCTCAGCCTTGGAGAGTTTCCTGCTGAAGAAACCGAGGGGTGTAGGTGTGCCACGGAGGATTTGTTTAAGCACACCCCCTATGGCGACATTGCTTGCGTCCGTTGACATCTGTAGCTGGGTACCTGGTGAAGGGAAGGAGAGGGTGGTGGCACGGGCAAGGGGCTTTCTTTGGCACTGAAATAGGCAGCTTCCATGGCGGAGTTCCACTGGAGGTCCTTCAGTTTTCCGTGAAGGGCGTTATTGAGTGGGTGCAGCGTTTGCGCGATGTTAGGGAGGAAGCGGTGGTAGAAGTTGACCATCCCAATAAATTCCTGCAGGGCTTTGAAGGTAATGGGTTTGGGAAACTTGTCGACTGCGGCGACTTTTTTCTGTAGGGGACGGACGCCGTCAGGAGAGATGAGGTGTTCCAAAAACGGGACAGACTTTTTTTCTGAAGCTGCATTTTTCGAAACAGACGACGAGGCCGTTGTCCTGGAGAAGCTCGAGGATGGTCCACAGGTGTTAGAGATGCTGGTTAGACAAGTTGAAGAATACCAGGATATCGTCAACGTAGTAGACGCAGAAGTTGAGGTCGCCACGGATGCCGTCCATTAGGCGCTAGAAGGTCACACCTGAGTTTCGCAAGCCGAAGCAGGAGTAATTAAAGGTGTACGTTCCAAAGGGGATGGTGATGGCGGTCTTCAGGAATGTCGTCTGTATGTACCGGAACTTGGTAGTTGCCCTTCAGGAGGTCCAGTGTCGAAAAGATCTTGGCGCCGTTGAGGTATGTGGTGACGTCGGCGATGTTTGGGAGTGAATAGTAGTCAGGTTCCGTTATCATGTTCAGCCACCGGTAGTCTCCACAGAGGCGCCAGGAACCGTCGTTCTTTCTGACGAGATGGAGAGGAGAGGCCTAGTCTCTCCATCTCTTGGAAGATTTTCTTGGCGACGGCGAGTTTCTCGGGCGGTAGGCGGCGGTATTTGGCAAATACCGGGGGCCCAGACGTCTTGATGTAGTGGTGCACGCCATGTTTAGCTGGCGTCTGTGGTGTCTCTCGCAGCTCAGGCTTGAAGACATCGGGGAATTCCGTGATGAGCAGGTGGGTGTAGGGCATTCTAACGTCGCTGGCGGCGACCGTGGTTGGTTGTGACACGATTTGCAGAAGTGTCAAGGCGGATGCAGCTGCGCAGACTAGGCGGCTGTTGGCGACGTCACCCAGTAACCTGTAATGAGTGGGAAAGTTAGCACCGAGGAGGGGCGTCCTGACGTCTGCCAGGATGAAGTTTCAGTGTCGCAGGAGTTGCCGGAACGTTACTTAGGTCAGCTTCGAACCGCCGCAGGGACTCCATCTCCGAATTTTTCCTCAGGGTTTACTCCCGAAGCACTTCCCTTGGTGGATAATCCACAAGGTAGTGGAGGTTTGGGATCAAAGCTTTCCTTCTCCTAGATGAGTAGCCTTACTGGGCTGGGTTCCATCTACCCATGCGGCAGGTTGTACCGGGTTACATTTTACCAGTAGCAGGGACATACCCTGACCTGACATATGGCAGGTAATATTATAAAAACAGTATGTATATTAATATAATTTATTGGTTTACAATGATAGCTACAAATCAGATAACTAATCAGTTTCGTCAGCGTCGTCCATCTGATTGAGTGATAAACCTTCACATTCAATCGGTCTACACAGCTTATTTCAAGATTTCTCGACACTTTCGGTGGACGCATCCAGGGTTTCGCCATGTGTTCTCTTATTAGAGAAACCATGTCGAATCTTGGGCCTGATCACCTATTTTTCAAAAACCATGAAATTAGTTATGTTAAGGAATCTGGCGAACACATAAGAACTTCTAGCTAGACAATAGATATGTCGTGAGCTCGTGACGTCTTATGACCATTCTCTCAACTTCTCAGGGGTCGAATTTATAAAGTAAAGGTATAAATCTTCAAAAATGGCGGAGATTTTACCTAAATACCTATGTTACCTCTGTCACCACTGTTCACCTCTCTGGTCCCCTTTCACCACTCTGTTGTCGTCTCTACGTGCTGTCTTTCTTTCGTGCATTTACTTTTTTATAATACGTCTTTCACTTTCTGCTTTCTTTTTACCACTGTCTTTGTTACGTATGATTAGTCACTATTCTCATCTGCAGGAAGTTTCAGTTATTATTACTCTAAGAAAAGGGAATTAAACGGAGCTTACACCAAGGGACTCCCGACAGGAATCCTCAATTTGTTTACTAGGTCAGTTCTGCAATGACGTCATTATTTCTTTAGTCCAATGATCCCCACTTTTATATTCAAGGGCGCGATTTCACACTCGTGAACCAATTGAACTTTCTCCTCCACTCTTTCCCCCAATCAGAAAGACTGTTACAAACTCGTAAGCAATACTGCTTACTCAAGCGATCGCGAAATCAATGCACAAACTGACTTAGTTTACATAGTGTTACCTTAGCAATAAAATGAACATTATACAGCAATGAAATCGGGCCCTTGGCGACTGTTTCTAAACATTTAGGCGAGGAGTGAGCTTGTGCAATTCCTTCGCCTATGAGCTGTTGTTTATCAAACACCCAACTCATAAAAAAGAAATTCTCGCCACCTACCCTTCTATCTACCTCACTTGTCTACCTTTATCTACGAGCCCATTCTACGAGCCTCTTACACCCTATGTCGGCTACCTAAATGCTTATGTCTAGACATAACCTCGACATAGCGCAAAGTCTAATGAGGAGTAAACATAGCAGCTTGTGTTCCCACCATAGTGTGATATGGCTGCACAACAACAAGCCAGCCAGCGCCAGCCTCGATCTTTTCGTGCAAGCGATGTAATAATTATAGTTTTAACATATATATATATATATATATATATATATATATATATATATATATATATATATATTTATATTTATATATACATATATATTATATATACACACACACACACACACACACACATATATATATATATATATATATATATATATATATATATATATATGTATGATGTAAGTGGAGTAAGAAACACCAAGGGCGTTAGTCTCAGTTTATTCCTGACTAGTTTCGTAGATGTGCTTTTTCAAAGCATCTGCGAAACTAGTCAGGAATAAACTCAGACTAACGCTCCTGGTGTTTCTTACTCCAACTCTCGTGGGCGGGGAGTTGTGTGTGTGTGTGTGTGTGTGTGTGTGTGTGTGTGTGTGTGTGTGTGTGTGTGTGTGTGTGTGTGTGTGTGTGTGTGTGTGTGTGTGTGATTCACCTTGGTCTTTTGGAACACGTGTTGGACTCGTGATCGACAGCTATTTCCCTCCCGGAAGAGAGCTCAGAGCTCGTATGACCGATCTATGGGTAATGCTTTGACCTTACACGCACACACACACACACACACACACACACACACACACACACACACACACACACACACACACACACACACACACACACACACACACACACACACACACACACACACACACACACACACACACACACAACTCCCCGCCCACGAGAGAGTAACGACTCGAAGCGCAGCGATACTGAATTTTTTTTCAGCCCTTGGCAGGATTCGAACCTTGACCGCCGAAGTGACAGTCTGGGACTCTACCAACCGTGTGTGTGTGTGTGTGTGTGTGTGTGTGTGTGTGTGTGTGTACACGAGCTGATCAAATAATTAAACAATTCCTTTGGTACCAGTAGCAGTAAGCAACATCTTCGACCTGCTTGCAATTTAGAAGCATTATTTTTCTAGTACTGAATATCTTTGCTTTGTGAGCAAGGCCACTGTAGCGGAACGATGCATTGCCACAAAAAGACCAATGCCTTTTTGTGGCAATGCACAAAGCAAATGAAGCTGTAAAACTATAAGGGTAAACATGAATACTGTTCATCTTCCATCACATAGAAAGCCCAATCTGCAAAACTCACTCTGCTAAAGATCTCTCTCTCACTTTTCATTGTTCACGGCGAACTAGAATCCCACATATATAGCTTATATCAGTACGACAAACGCAATCACCTTGCTTAAGTAGATATTTTTTGTTTTCTTCATTTCAATACAGTGGGGGCAATTTCTGCCGGTTGGCCCCTGAGCCAGGTCGCCCGAGTTTACTCGTGGAGCGGTGTCTTCACTCTCCTGGAAGCTCTCTCGATGTCCATCGTCGCCGTCCTTCTCTCCTCTGGCCGCCTCCACATTATGCCTAAAGCCAAGGTTCAATAACCCTATAGGATTCAAGTCCAGTCCTCTCATCCCTAGACCATAAAAAGGTAAGGACAGCATTTTCTATCTACTTATTTCAAACAGTGGAAAAAATAGTATGTTACTAAATGTGTAAATGAATAAAATATTTAGATAGATAAATAAATGGACAAACAAATAGATGAATAAATTTATTAATCGATAAAATAAAAAAAGATAAAATGCTCGTAATAGGACCACTTTTGAAAAATAATCATACCAATTAATCAAAAGTCAAATGTTGGTGTGAAGAAAGTGTCACAACACCCCCCTCCCCTTTTTCTGAAGGTACAAGTTCTTTGTAATTCAATTAGTGCGAGTGTAGACTGCTCAAACGCACCTATTGACTTTGAATCTGCCATCTTTCTACATTTTTTCCAGTTATGATTTTATGCTAGTTTTCTTTGTAATGCAGGTTACAAGGCGAGGAACATGCCAGGAGGAGCGTAGGACTGAAGCCGACGTTGCTGTGAATAAACATAACCTAATCAATCTTTTTTCTTTGAGACGGAGTAATTACCTCTGTAGTCTGTTATTGATTTTTTTTTTTATCAAAAGAACATTCTTGTCATTCCTGTAGAGCCGAAGATTCAGTCAGATTCAGGTCTTTTTCGCTTTCTAATTCGTTTAAAGTATTTCCAAAAGTATAGTTTTCATTCGGTTTAACATCCCATAACTACCCCTATTATGAGGCTAGGCCGGTGGCCCTTACTTTGTAGCGTGGATTTAAAGTAATCAAGCCCTTGCTCCTACTAGCTGGCGACAGGGTTCTATCTGCCTTCACCTCGACAACCGCCTTAGGTAATGACGCTGTAACCCGCTCGGCCAGTGAGCATCCTACAGGCAAAGGAACGCTTTGTGTTGTTCCAACGCATGTACAATACTTCACACTTACCAGAACTCAGTTTTATTAACAATTTTTCAGACCACTGTGCTAGCTTGGCTGAGTCTTCTTGAATATCCAGTTGATTCGAGTGACAAATCATTACCCAGCACAAATGAGATGGTGAGACGGCTAGAATATTTTACAAAAAGGCAGCAAATAAGGAGAGGAAACAAGTCGTGAATACTCAGCCTGATGGGTCAACGACGCCGACAGGGGAAAGATGGATCAACATTGGCATTTACTGTAAAAAGTAAAACAAAGAACACAAGACGACGAGCAACATAAACTCTAGGGAATTCACAAAATACCTGAAACGAATTGGAAGAAACCAGTATGATTTGATAAGTATTTACATTTCCCCGTCTATCATTGGCGGAGACTGTTGTGGGCGACGTGTGCAGTGAGCCCGGAGAGGACCTTGGGCGGAATTTGGAAGAATAATTTTTGCGAGACATATCCCAATCATGTAGTGGCAGGATATACAAAATTAGCATGGAGGTGTCAAAAATTATATAAAAAGGACTAGTATATCTAACATGTAGGTAATTTATATCACGCTTCCATAAAATTATTAGAATTACTCGGGTGGAATTTTGATAACCTGTTAATTTGTGGTAATCAAGCTTGACTATAACACGAACACAAGTTGTATGCGCCTCGCTATCCTGTCGTGTTGTCAAGGTGACAGAAAAGCTTATCGGTGCATAAGGTTTTTCTTGTCATTTGGATGTATGGTGGTGGTGGTGGGGGGGGAGGTACCCAAAATTTCAAAAACTTCTCAATGTCAATTATTTATGCTCACCGACTGCTAGCAGGTTGGCTTTTTACAGAGCTATGTTGTAATTTAAACCATGAAAAGCGTCACTACCTGGGCTCTTGTCTTTTTTAAGTATAATCTGCCTGTGATTTATGTTTTCTTGCCTATATATTTAATTACCGCTAGAGAAATTGACTCATATTCGTTAGAAAATCGTTACTATTATAGTCACTCTTCCTCACTGTTTTAAGGGAGATTTTGAATTCATACCACTTTTTTCATTAGACCAAATTTGATTTAGCATCATTATGAAAACTGAATAATAATTCTACATTTCTAACGTATGTCAAGATCAGTTAAATACAATATCAGGTTTATTTGGTTGAATTCCAAAAGCCATTTGATTCCATCGATCATTTTGAAGATGTAAGTTTTACTGAGTTGACGACCTTCATTACTAGCTTGTGATAGAACGAAAACGTAGAAAACGGTACCAAGATCCCAGTGGAACTTAAAATCTTTTGGTGCGCTACAGTGAATTAGATCAGGCTAGATCGTGTTCCTAGCGATAACAAATAAATAATATGACTTTCACTGCGTGAAAGATCTCTATGTTGCATCACAAAATACTCCAACTGATGTTGCACACGGCAGTCTATAACATAAATTATCCCTAACCCTCTCAAAGGTTAAGTGATGTTTGCGTTCACGGCAAAACTATTCATTCTTTACGTGGAGAAGATATAATTTATCGGTTGTACATAGCTGTAAATTAATAGGTATCTGTATCAGTCATTTGGAAATGTTATTCTTCATATAATCACGAAAGTTGGGATTCAAACAAGAAACAGTGCATGAATATCAGCTAGTTGGAACTGTAGTGTTCTTCATGTGATCACGAAAGCTACTGTGAAAGCTACTGTGCACGAAAGCTACTGTGCTACTGTGCACAGAAGTTGGGAATCAAACAAGAAACAGTGCTCAAAATGTTGGTTACGCCGCAATTCCCTGTGCGGACGCCAAGTCTACAATAGCTAGAACGAATACAAGGCCTCAATAATATATCAGACAATAAATCTGTAAATTATGGAGTTCATTTGGGAAATTTAGTACTAATTCATTATATAATTGACGAGTATTTATACAATGTATTTGGAGAAAAATTGAATAAATTTTGACAAAATGGCACTAATACCCGTGTCTGTATTAGCTGCCAAGGAATACATGAAAAAAGACTAGCAACTATTGCTTCCAGTATGATGTAGAACTTCGCATAAAAAATCAGAGGTATCATATCTTCTTTAGATTTACTTAATAATGCCTTTTTATAACTGAACTCTGTTGCATTATAGGATTTAACTTTTCTTATTTTCTGCTCTTAGATCCTTTTTATAGAATATCCTGTTTTGTAAGCAGAAACTGATATCTTAAAATTACTTTTTATACATGTCATTCTTTCTAAAAATAATATTTTGAAAAAAATGTAAATGAAAACATAATGTTGTACAATAGTCAATTGTAACTTTCTTGGGAAATAAACTGTGAAATGTTTTACTTTATATCTAGACCGCAGTACCGGCAACTCAGAGAAGGATGGACGTGCTGTGAAATTAGTCGCCAGCAACGGCAACCATTTCCATCTGAAATCATGGTTTAGGACTCTAAATGGAAGAATCTGAAAAAAAAATTACAGAAGATAACGGAGATGATCAAATCTACATTGACTGGACGGATATAAATTTATGGATTGTGATTAGCATGGGGTATTGCAATTTGGCACTAGAACTTATACATATTAACACACACACACACTTATACCCGTCTGGTACGGACGTCTAGAACGAGCTCTGGAGCAAGGTCTAAATATACAGGTCAGACCGTTTGAATTATTGTGCGCAGCTTCTGACGTCATTAGGCTGGGTCCGTTTTCTCTTTGTGAAACACTGAAGAAAACTGTGAAACGCCAAGGAAGACAGGAACTATAATATTTTATATTATATATATATATATATATATATATATATATATATATATATTATATCATATATATCATATTCATATATATAGCCAGGAACTATAATATTTTATATATATTTATATATATATTTTATATAATATTTGTCAGAATATAACTAATTGCGTGGAGCGGTGCGAGCGAAGGCAACGAAATTGGACAACAACAAGTGGAAGAAAATTCCAAGGAAACCGTTATTAAAGTAATAAAAGATAAAGAAAATTGGATCAGGGACACAGTAGATGAAAAAAACAACAACAACAATGTAGCTAGATACTTAAGAGAAAAAGAGAAGAAAGAAATAGCAAAAGAAATTCTGAAAGAGATGCAAGAGGAGGGGCAAGATATGGAAAAAGAAGTCGAAGTGCATAGAATGGGACTATACTATAAAGAAAGAAATATACCTCCAAAATTAAACTAAGGTCACAAATAATGGCGGAAGAAGTATTAACAAAAACAGCAAATTTGGCAAAAAGTGAAAACTACAAAAATATATGGATAAAAAATGAGATGAGTGATGAGGAAAGAAAGGATACCAAAAATTAATCTTAAAAAAAAAAAAAAAAAAAAAAAAAAAACGAGATAAGAACGGAGACTGAAAATGACGATTTTTTTTAATTGCTGGACTTGACGCTGAGAAAATGGTATATCAAGAGAAAAGAAACACAGGAAACAGAAAACAAGGAGGGAAAAAATTACAAGTAACGTATGCCAACATGGTCTTCTCTTAATTTCTACAGTACACCGGTCATATCTATTCTTAAACATGTTGATACTTGCACTATTAACTACATTTTCCGGTAGGCTGTTCCATTTGTTTACTACTCTGGCGTCAAAAAAAGTTACTTCTCTTGGTTGTTCTGTACCTTGTTTTCTTTAGTTTCCACTGGTGCCCTCTGGTCTCATACCTTTCTCTCAGTTCAATTTGGAGGAATTGACTGCAGTCAATATCCTCGTCTCCATTGAGCATCTTGTAAACTTCAATCATGTCCCCGCGTATTCTTCTTGCCTGTAGGGTGGTTAGTCCCAAGGCATCCAGTCTTTCACTGTAGGGTATTTCTCTTAGTTGGGGAACAAGTTTAGTGGCTATTCTTTGGACTTTTTCCAAATGTTAATGTCTTTTCTTTTATACGGGGACCAGACTTGTACAGCATACTCCATAAGGGGTCTTACCAATGTTGTATATAGTGCTAGGAATATTTCTTTATCCATACAAGAGGGAGGGTGGAGGGGTGTGGAGTGTATTCAGGGATGGAATGGGTGGGAATGATTTTATGCCTTTTTCTTTTTGGCTACCTCCCTTGTAAGGGGGAAAAAGCCTTGGTATATGTATGTATGTATGTATGTATGTATGTATGTATGTATGTATGTATGTATAACAAGAAATATAGTGGAGCAAAATATAGAAGAGACAAAGCTTGGAAAAGATTAAAAAAAAACTGAAAAGTTGCAAATATATATCAAACTAAGAAATGTATATGTAAAAATACACAGTGAAGAAAAAAGAAAATATGAAAAAGACATAATAAACAAATGTAAAGATCAACCTAAATTATTCTACAGATATGTAAATGGTAAACTAAGAAATAAACAAGAAATAGTAAAACTACGTGAAGGGAACATAGACTATACAGAGGATATAGAAATGGCTAAAATTATGAACATCTCAAATCTGTATTCACAAAAGAAAACATACACAATTGGGATGAAGGAAGGGGAGAAAGACTCCCCCCATAAAATAAGTAATTGTCACACAGAAAAAAAAAAATAAGGGATCAAATAATGAACATAAATGTCAGAAAATCATAAACCCCAGACGGAATTGCAAACTGGATACTAAAAAAAAATGTATAGTTGAACTAAGGGACAAAATATATAAGATAATAGATTGCTCACTTGAAGAAGGAAAGGTATCGCATGACTAGAAAAATGCTAATATCGTGCCAATATATAAAGGGGGAGACAAGGAAGACCCAACAAACTATAGAACGGTCTCCCTTACAAGTACAATGGCCAAATTTTGTGAAAAAGTCATCAAAAGTAGATGGACAAAACAACTGGAGGAGAACAATATACTGTTTTAAACAAGGAAGATCATGTACCACAAATTTTATCTGTTTCTATTTAAGGTTACATATAATGCAAGAAAGGGACAGGTGGCCAGATTGTGCTTTCCTGGACTTACAAAAGGAGTTTGATAAAGTACCACACAAAAAACTATTAAGAAAAATCGAAACAACAGGAAGTATACACGGAAAATTATTTAAATGGATGGAAGATTTCTTCCATGGGAGAAAAATGAGAGTAGTGCTCAGAGATAAAAACTTTACTTGGGAAGAAATTATAAGTGGAGTCTCACAGGGTTCTGTATTGGCTCCGATGATGTTTGCTACATATGTACTCGTAAATAACATGGATGAAGGTTTAGACGGTTACATGAAATTCTTTGCAGATGACGCAAAACTACTAAAGAAAGTAAGTACGGAAAAAGATTGTGAATCACTACAGAGAGACCTGGACAAGGTCTGGGAATAGAGTCAAAAGTGAGAAGTGAACTTCAACATTAAGAACTGTAGTATAATGGAATTTGGAAAAAGTAAAAAAAAGAATATCAGGACAATATAAAATCGATGCAAAGGGGAAAAAAAAAAAAATCCGAAAAGGATCTGGGAGTAATTATCACCATACATTTCCCCAGACAAGCAGATAGAAAAAATAATAACAATCGGAAAAACCTTCAATTTACCAAGATCAATATAGGTGCCTTTTAATTACTTGGATGAGGTAATGGTAAAAAATAATACTAGTCACACTGATAAGACCAGGATTGGAGTACGCTGCGACACTATGGACACCCAGTACAAAAAAGAATATATGGAAAATAGAAAGAATCCAATTAGCAACGACAAAGATGGCACTGTAGCGATGCTACTGTGGTGAAGAGAAAGAGGTTTTGGTGAGTTTGTCTCCTTTATTGTAAGGTACGAGTGAACTGATTTTACATGCGGCCGTGGTGCGTAATTACATAATTGCACTGGGTTAGGTTAGGTCGGGTCAAGCAGGCTGGCACCGGCAGAAAAGCTTCAGGTCGTGGGCGACATCATGCGCGTTCCAGGCCACGTGATCATCGTAGTGTGTATAATATTCCCCTCTCAAAATTGCCTTGGCTTCAGAGGGCGTCCTGCATGTGAGAATTTGATGGGCTGAGGTCTGCCGGATTTAGGCGGTCGATGGAGACCCATTCTGGCCTGCCGGAGGTGGAGATGCGGAAGGTCTTGTTCTTATGTTCAAGGACAAGATGGGGGCAAGTGTAAGGACGTAAGGGCGGGTGAGTGGTGGAGTGTGAGCGTCCGTCCTCAGGAAAATGTGCGTCGAGGTGTGGAGGTATTTTGAGAGGTATTCCTTCACCTCCAGGTGATGTGTCGGCACACGTGGAGCGAATTTGCCGACAGTGCGTCGCAGCTGATGCAGGCTCTCGGGAGAATCTTGTGGAGGGAAGAATTCGGCGGGCACGACAAGAGTTTGGCCGAGGACCATCTCTGCTGGAGACACGTTGAGGTCGTCCTTGATGGCTGTCCGAAGGCCAAGGAGCACCCATGGTAGTTGGGGTAGCCAGGAGCCGTTGTTGCAACGTGTCATAAAAGATGCTTTGAGTGAGCAGCGGGTTCGCTCGACCATGCCGTTGGCTGCAGTGTTGTAGGAGGTAGTGTGGTGGACTGTGGTACCCAGGAGTTCAGCGAGGGAGTGCCACAGCCGCGACGTGTAGCAAGTTCCTCGGTCGGAGGTGACGTGTTCCGGGAGGCCAAATCTGGCAATCCATCCACTGAAGAGAGCTGTAGTGTAGTGCAGGATGAGGTGGTACTATCCTTTATGGGGATGGCCTCCAGCCAGTGGGTCGATCTATCACTGGTGGTGAAGAGGTAACGATGGCCTTCCGACGGGGGAAGTGGGCCGACGACGTCGACATGAATATGTGCGAAGCGTCGTCGGGGCTGATGGAAAGATCCGACGCCTGATTCAGTGTGGCGATGAATTTTGCTTTGCTGGCAGGGAATTCAGGATCTGGCCCACCCCTTTGCGTCCTTGGAGATGCTGTGCCAGATGAATTTCTGCTTCAGGAGCTCCGCAGTGACGCGCATTGAAGGGTGAGACAGGCCGTGTATTAAATTGAACACTTGACGTAAGAAGGCGGCTGGGGTGAGGGGTCGTAGGTCGCCGATACTGATATCGCAGAGGATGGTGTGGTTGTTGTGAAAAGGAACGTATTACCACTTAATGGATGGACCACTTTCATACCCATCAAAGACAATGCATGCTTTTCCATATCTAGTTGTGACATATCTGCGGTATTGGGCACAGATCTCATCAAATGTGTGACCTTTTTGCCATGGGAGGCGTTGAAGTAGTGCTCCACCATCTAAGAGATACTGTGGATCTGAAGACTGGACCTGATTGTACAGGGGAAGTCAGTTCCCATATTGCGTCTGCCAAAGCCGGTTTTTTTGCCTCTCGCGGTAGTCCGAAAGAATCAAAAAGTGCAGGTGGGTAACCACAAAGCTCATACTGGAAATGTTCTTGCTGATGCTGAGTTGAGGGTTCATTGGTAGATAGCACACACAGTCTCTGGAATAGGAGTTGTGGATCAGTCTCAACTGCTTCATCTTTGCTGAGCGAAACTTTTGACCCAAGTGTAATTGCCTGATCCTTTCTTTTAAAAGTGTACTCGTGGACATTTTCTCCAACCATTGAAGCTATGATTGCCTCTCCTATGGAGTTTGCTCTGTCCACATTCACCTTTTTGTCTCCAGTTACTCCACTTGAAATGTTGTGAATGAACAGTTTATGAAAACTGTTGGTTTTATCCAATTTCACATTGCTACATTTGGTATTTTTGAAGTATTTGGTATTTTGGTATTATATATATATATATATAAATATATATATGCATTATATATATATATATATATACATATATAGTATACATATATATATATATATATATATGTATATATGTGTATATATATATATATATATATATATGTATATATATATATATATATATATATATATATATATATGTATATATATATATATACATATATATATATATTTATATATATATATATATATATATATATATATATATATTAGTATACGTTACCCACTAGCGGACAAAAGTCAAATACCAAAACCCCGACATCGAGTTTTATCGACACATATTCTAAGAATATTCTCGACACCGTTTACACCATTCCGCAAGTTTTTTTTTATTTTTTTAATTCGAGAGAGAGGTTATTCATGCCCAATATCCAAGTTAAAAACCTTTGTTAGCAATTTGTTTGAGGTTCAGCCAAAAAATCAGCTAGATTGACTGTATTAAAGAGAAAAGGTTGCTTCTTATGGATTTCTGTTTACCGATATTTCAGTCCTTGTGAATCCGGCGCCACCGTCGTACTGGACATAGGTGAAAGCGGAATTGGTGGTTGTGGTGTACAGTGTAGACCACGAAATCGAGGACAAGTGAGCATAGAGGTATAACATAAAAGTTAGTAGATGAGGGGCTTTGGGTTTAGCAGCGATAAAGAACGAGTAGTAAGACATTACAGTATATATTAATCTACTTCGAGGGGTTGTTACAGCGTCTCCCAAGAGGGCTGTCGGGTGTGAAACCCCTTTGTAGGAGGTAAGGGGATGGAACAGCTGTGAACAAAGATCGAATAGTACTTCTGAGACGAGATTGATGAAAATGCTAAGTTTAGCACATTTCCCCATAAAATAATTATATATCAGTAAAAAGAATATCACAGAAACCAAGCGTTTCAACTGTTATCTAGCATATTTCTACTTGAGAAATCTGGTCCCCCTGCTTCTGAGGTGACGTCGACTGAAGAAAGTACAAAGAACAGATAAGTGGGCAGTGGAGAAAATTTGGCTGCGTACTAGGATTGCTATTCCACCTCGTTTGGCATGGAAAGGAATGGGGTAAACGGTAAATAAGGTCCTCATGGGTGAAGTGCATAGAGAGATGTACGAGTAGTTAGTTGGATTTGAATTACTAGACTAGAGGAAGAGGAGGTTTTCCGGTTAGAGCCAAGCTAGAGATTACTTCACGATAATTCTATTGTAGTAACGAGTGTATTAGTGCTTAGGTTCATTGGATACAATTATGGGCATAGGTTGCGTGTCAGGAGGGGCTGTTGGAGATAAAATCGTAGTCGCCGAGGGTTTCCCAGTGGGTTTGGTGACCGGGGAGTGTCGTCTGACTCGTCTCTTCGCATTGGACGATTCAGCTGGAAATATATTTGAGAAAATTTTGCCAGTCGGCAGTATTCCTCGCACTTTCCAATTTTCAAACCATAATTCTTCCAACTGGAGGATGTACAAAGACAGGTTCTCAAAAATTATTCATATATTTCTTTAATGTTCTGTTCTCAATAAAGTATCAGGAACAATGATTGTCTGGAACAATACTGTAATATGTAAACAATATATGTAAACTCACCAGGTATAATGATTGGAACATACTGCAAAAGTCTAATATATAAACAGTTATATTATGAACAATATGTAAAAACAAATATAGGCAATTGCAAATACGACACTAAATAGAATACACTGTATAGTAAATACAACAACGAAACAATGATCACAAGTACGCTCATAACTGCAACGATTAGTCCTCTCCCTAATCGGTAACTGAATTATTCATGTGAATATAGGTAAACTCTTCCAGTCCCCACCCAAACCCCACATTAAATCACACAAAAAATATATAAATAAATAAATAAGATAGCAAATACATAAAAATTACAAGCATCCTGTCTGCTCGCGGTTCGTTGTCCAAATTTCAACTCGTTTTTCATTTTTCCAGATAAATTGTTGAAATAGTAGTTATTCAATTTCTTCGTAGGACAACGCCCCTCCCACACACACACACAATGACCAAATATATCAAATCTTGCCTTGAATTCATTTATATTGTTGGTTTGGGATATATTTCCAACCAATTTATTCCACAAGTCTACAATTGTATACGGAAAGCTATACATCTGACGTGTTTTAAACAAGTCTGTTTTATCAGTTTTTTATGAACTCCTGTGCGTGAGCGCGCGCATGTGCGTGTATGTGTAAGGATGTGTTTACGTGTGTAGGTTTGTGTGTGTGTGTGTGTGTGTGTCATTCACGATGGTCTTTGATCACGTGTTGGACTCGTGATCGACAGCTGTTTCCCTCCCGGAAGAGAGCTCAGAGCTCATATATGACCGATCTATGGGTAATGTTGTGACCTTACACGCACATACTGTAGACGCCCAACTCCCCGCCCACGAGTTGGAGTAACAACTCGCAGCGCAGCGATACTGAAATTATTTCAGCCCTGGACGGGATTCGAACCAGGACCGTATGTATTTACCTAGTTGTATTCTATGGGAAAGTGAGGTATGCTCGTGGTGACCCGTCTTTGTATCTTGCAACATCTAGTTTGTTCTTAAATTCATGTATGGTGTTTGTTTGTGTGTGTGTGTGTGTGTGTGTGTGTATTCACTTGGTCTTTCACTTGGTCTTTTGGATCACGTGTTGGACTCGTGATCGACAGCTATTTCCCTCCTGGAAGAGAGCTCAGAGCTCGTAGGTCCGATCTATGGGTAATGCTATGACCTTGCACACACACACACCCCCAACTCCCCGCCCACGAGAGTTGTCCGTAGTGGCAGGCCAGAGCTCTAACCACAGCGCCATGAGAGGTGTGTGTGTGTGTGTGTGTGTGTGTGTGTGTGTGCGTGATTGCATGTGTTTGTATGTATGTAAAGAAGTCTTCATATTCGAACAAATTGAATATCGAAGGTTTTTCTGAAAAAAAAAATGTATTTCGTTTAACGAGCTCAAATTCGAACGAGCAGCGAGCAGAGTATTTCCTATTCATTGTGCATATTTTCAGTTTTCGTGTTTCAATATGGGTTTCAGGAAGGGATCAAAACCACTCATCAATCAATTAACAAATCGGTTATCGAACAGGTCTCCGGAATGGTTTATATTCGTTTTGTAAATAGATCCCTCTATGTATGTGTACATAATATATATATATATATATATATATATATATATATATATATATATATATATATATATATATGTGTGTGTGTGTGTGTGTGTGTGTGTGTGTGTGTGTGTGTGTGTGTGTGTGTGTGTGTGTGTGTGTGTGTGTGTGTGTGTGTGATTCACCATGGTCTTGGATCGACAGTTATTAACCTCCCGGATGAGAGCTCAGAACTCGTATGGCCGATCTATAGGTAAAACTGTCACCTTACACGCACACACACACACCTAACTCCCCGCCCACGAGAGTTAGAGTAACAACCCACAGCGTAGAGATACTGAAATTATTTTGGCCCTGGGCGGAATTCGAACCCGGACCGCCGTAGTGGCAGGCGAGAACCCTAACCACTGCGCCACGAAGTTGTGTGTGTGTGTGTGTGTGTGTGTGTGTGTGTGTGTGTGTGTGTGTGTGTGTGTGTGTGTGCGTGCGTGTGTGTGTGTGTGCAATCATTAAAGGCTTTTGGACTGAATAAATAATCATAAATATATGTGTATAACGAATAAATTAATACAGGAATAGAATGAAACGAGAGCTGACTAGAGTCTTGAGACTTTTCAATTTCACTTGTAAGGTATATCTTCTTATAACTTCCTAAATACCATCTCCAGGCACTGGAATTCACTCCTCAACTGGGATCTTAACATGCAGGTTCTCTTTTGTGCGCTTTGCAAAGCATTCAAACTCTGAATAATTCAGAAACTGTGCAAGGCATAAAGGTATATCCAGCTGGGATATTGATGGTAAGCGCTTTCTTGTTAATTGGCTCCTTACTTTCAGTCTACACAAAGACTTCAGTGACAGTGGACTACCTGAAAAATAAAAGATTATATTTATTATATTAGAACTTGAAATGCATATGTATATATATATATATATATATATATATATATATATATATATATATATATATATATATATATTATATATATATATATATATATATATATATATATATAATATTGCAAATAGAAACCCACAGTCGGAGTGAAAAAAAAAGAAAAAAAAAAATGGGAGAACTCTGACTTCTACATTCCGGCTACCAACTGCAGCCCTTTACAGGGCTTTCCTGAAAAGGGCTGCAATTAGCAGCCGAAAGGTATAAGTTAGATTTCTCTCTTTTTTCACTCCGACTGTGGGTTTTCTGTGTGATTCAATAATGTACTACTACAATTTCTCTCTAGGGAATATGTATTGGCACACACACACACACACACACACACACACACACACACACACACACACACACACACACACACACACACACACACACACATATATATATATATATATATATATATATATATATATATATATATATATATATATATATATATTTGCTGTCAATGATTTGCATATGATGCCATATGTAACATAACTGGGAGGAATATACAACAACAGCTTTATGAAATTTCTGAGGTTAGAACCTCGTTGAACCGTTAGCTACTTAGTAAAATATGTAAAAATTAAGTATACCAAGATATCCTGGCGTTAGCCAGAATGAAATGGAAAGTGTCACCTAATATGGAAAGGAGAAGTTGAGGTAGGCTGATGGTTTCCAATACCGAAGTGACGCCATGGCGAACAAGATAGATTATTAGTAGCAAGAGTAAACTAAAGACTACTATCTTGTATGGTGAGGTTAAAGGCCAACTGAGAAGGTTTTGTATTTCTTTGTTTCTTGTTATTTCATGTATGAATATATAACTTAGAAGTTAGAACACTAAAATTCACGGTTCTACTATTGATTTTATCCAAATAGCATGGTCTAAAAGTGCCTGATAGCAGACCAACTTTTCAATGTCGTAGTTATATTTTCCACCGCTAGGTACTGATGACGTAACAGCTGCTGTTTACATTCTTCAACATGGCCAGCACGCAATACGAAAGTGACTTCTCATCGAGTGAAGAATATTTATCGGATTTGGATGCCCTCTCGTGTTCCAATGTGGATGCGGTACAAGGATACATGTAACAAAATCTACAAAAGACTAAAAATGCATATTTTGATCAATTTACAGCAAAATGAGTCATCATAAATTGGTACTTTTATTTCTTTCAGGCTGTACAGGTATCTTGCTTATCGTAATTTAGTGGAGTGGTGTTGGCAACGACTGGGCAAAAGAAATCGCCTGCCCCTTCCTGTTTGTGCCAGAGGCCGAATTAGGAAAATATGGCCTGCGCCAGATGGACATTACACAGAATTTAAATACCCTTCAGCAATGAGTTTACTTAAGATTCTTGGAATTATATTCGGAGTACTATTTGTCCTTGGTATATGAAAAGAGTTCACTGTGTTGGACGATTAAACCTGCACCTTTGTTTCTGAATAATGTCAGACTTCTCTTGCTTTTCATACTTGGAACAGACTGGTTCAGGAACTTTCATAGCGGACTGAAGTTTGGCATCTCTTTCAGGTTTGAATGATGGATATTCAGAACGCAATATCAGTAATTCACAAAGTAAAATCTGTACATATTCTGTAAACACAAAATGGAGATTTATGGTTTGTACGTCTTATTGCTTAGTTTGTCATATTATCAGAACAATACAAATTGTTTAGGCAAGTATTAATTTTGGATTTATCACATTGCTCCAGTAGGAAGTCCTATGCAGTTTCACACTTTGGATGCAATATGTAGCACAATAATGCTTCATACATCCACCATATATTAGATCAAGCTTCTTCGCCATTTCAACACCATTTTTCCAGTTTTCTGCTTTTTACATGAATTCACATTAAAATGAAGGGCAGCAAGTAGTAATTTGAAAGTGGAAAATTAATCATGATAATTTTCAATCACCATGCATGTATTTCACCATTCTCAATATGAATTCAGCCCCCTTGTGCCTGAATTACCGTAGTGAAATTGCATCAAAAGATGTTTGAAGTTCCTTTCATTGTTTCGTTGAAAAAAGTACTGGGATTTGGGAACAAAGAAGCACACAACGTTGTGGTGCAATTCCAGTACTGGTGTTTGTTGACAAGGCGAGAGCTGACCGATACCCCTGAGAAGTGCTTTCTGCGTTACTATGAGCTCAAGCTCTTTGTGTGCTTTTGAACCTGAAAGCTAGGTGATAAGCAGGCTATGTGGTGCACGATTGCTGAGTAGATGTACATCTATGAAGCAAGTGCAAACCTAAAAACATGGTGCAGTATTGCCAGTAGCTACTATTCCCCGTCAACTAGTTTTACATGCCAGTTCCTTACCAAACGCTTTACTACATTTTGGATTATAATTTACAAGAAACGCCAGGTTCACACTGTCAAAGACTGTTAAATTCTATTACACTCTACTGGGGAGAGAACGAAAATTTGATCAAATATTTGACAGTGTTAACTGGGCTTATTACCTTCTTTCAGCAATTCCTTGTCGTCAACGTGCAGACATTTTGGATATACGAGTATTTCACCATGGCCTTCGTGCTTGTTGACAAGGCCAAGCTCCCGAGTGTACGTTTTTCAAAATGTTTCGAACAGTTTCGCTTTCAATCCAGGCTTCCATGACTCGTGCCGTCTGCACCAAATGATCCAGTCCTTTTTGCGAACAGAATCTTGCGAAAAAGAATGAAAATGTAGTCTATCCGCATCAGAAAGTTTCGTTGAATCATTGTTGCAATTTGCGACTACACAATAAACCATTTTCGAACTAAACACTTGATAAAAACTTGCTAACACACGAAATATGACAGATCACTGATCAAGTTGACAGCGCATTGCGGCATTTTATAGTGCACGCATATGGCATGCATCAGAATGTAAAAAACGAGATCGACGTCACAGCCGATAGAGCCTTACGAGAACAGCAGAAGATTGGCGAAGGAAAAGTTCGTCTGCTACCGATATTTTGATAGGCCTTTTTATCACAGTGCGTAATAATTGGGAGTTATTTTTGCATTATTTGATCAAAAAGTGACTAAACCATATATCTAGCAAATATTCACCATCTCTTTGAAAACCTCAGTTGACCTAAAGCTGAAAAACATCGTAACTGCTGTCCATAAAGCATACTCACCTTTTATTACACTCACATGAAACGGTTTGATTCAGTTTCCTTAAATATAATGTCATTGTGAATGAAGTTATAGATCATGCATCTCAAGACATACACTCAAACTGTACTACTATTTTGGAGACAAGTTAAAGCACAGGGAAAGAACCTCATTCTAATTCTTTGAATCTGATCTTCTGTACAATATAATGTTAACATCTAGCTGTGCAAATTAAAAATGTATATGACTCTAAACCACATTAAATCATTAACAATGTGTTGCCAATAAAAAATTTATCGTTCAAGAAGTAATCAGTTACCTATTCGTAATAAAAGAGCTTCTCTGGCTGGTGAATCTTCAATCAGAACTTCAGATGATAAAGCTCCATTTAGATCCACTTGTCTTAAGTTTCCTCCACATTCATGATACAAATTAATAAATTCGGGAAAGTTTCTGAAAAAGTTAAGAATACGTTATCATTCATCGTCATAAACTATGTATAGACCATACTTCCTAACATATTTCAAACTGTGTGTGTGTGTGTGTGTGTGTGTGTGTGTGTGTGTGTGTGTGTGTGTATTTACCTAGTTGTATTTTACGGGAAGGGTAGCTATGCTCGTGTACCGTCTTCATATCTCATCTTATCTAGACTTTTTAAATTCATGTATTGTTTTTGCACACACCACTTTCTCGTCTAATTTGTTCCAAATGTCTATTACTCTGTGGGGAAAGCTATTCTTTTTCTGGTCTCTTCTATAACTGTCTTTTTTGTATTTCTACTATCCCATTTTATTAGATCCTCTCTATTAATATTTTCTATGCCTTTCATGATTCTATAAATAGTTATCAAGTCTCCTCTCTCTCTTCTTTGCTCTAATGTCTGTAGCTCAAATTTTGCTAGTCTCTCCATATGATAGGTATGAGAGTATTGGTGCCAATTTTGTAATTGCTCTTTGTATTCTTTCAAGTTTTGTTATACATTTTTTGTACTTGGTGACCACGTCGTCGCTGCATATTCCAATCTTGGTCTTATCAAAGTGACTAGTATTTTCTTTACCATTTCTTCGTCCAGGTATGTAAATGCCACTTTGATTGTTCTTATTAAATTATAAGTTTCTCCAAAAACTTTGTTTATATGTTTCTCAGTGTGTGTGTCTGTATGTATTTACCTAGTTGAATTTTACGGGAAGGGGAGCTACGCTCGTGGTGTCCCGCCTTTGTATCTCGCAGTGTCTAGTTTGCTCTTAAACTCATGAATGGTTTTTGCGCACACTACTTTTTCGTCCAGTTTGTTCCAAGTGTCCACCACTCTATGTGGAAAACTGTTTTTCTTCAGATCTCTTCTATAACTATGTCTTTTTTTTTCTTTCCATGTACGCTTGTGATTCTCTTGTCCCAGTTTAACAAGTCCTCCCTATCGAGTATTTCTGTGCCCTTCATGATTCTGTAGATGGTCAGTAGGTCGCCTCTCTCTCTTCTTTGCTCCAGAGTCGGTAACTCCAGTTTAGCCATTCTCTCCTCATATGATAAGTTTGCAAGAGCAGAGGCCATTTTTATGGCTCCTCTCTGGATTCTTTCTATTTTCTTTATATTCTTTTTGGTACTGGGTGACCACAATGTCGCCGCATATTCTAGTCTAGGCCTTATCAGTGTGACTAATATTTTTTTTTAAATAATTTCTTCATCCAAATATGTAAATGCCACTTTTATTGATCTTAGCAAGTTATAGGATTCTCCAACAATTTTGTTTATCTGTTTGTCATAGGACAAGTAGTTTGAGATAATTACACCAATTTTTTTTTATCCCACTTTCTTTACCTCCTTAGTTACAATCTTATATTGTCCTGATATTCTATTTTTATTTTTTCTAAACTCCATTATGCTACACTTCCCATTTCTGACTCCAGTTCCACATCTTATTCAGGTCTTCCTGTAGTGATTCGCAATCCGTTTCAGTTTTTACTTTCCTTCACATTTAGCGTCGTCTGCAAAGAAGCTCATATAACATTGCACATCATCATCCATGTCATTCACATAAATGCAAACATTATTGGAGCCAGTACAGATCCTTACGGAACTCCACTGATCACCTCTTTCCAACCTGAAGATCTTTCTCTGAGTAATATTCTCATCTTTCTACCAATCAGGAAGTCCTCCATCCATTTTAGTAGGTTCCCTTGTATCCCTCCTATATGTTCCAGTTATTTTAATAATTTGTGTGTGGTACTTTGTCGAAAGCTTTTTGTAAGTCTCGAAGGCACAATCAGCCCATCCATCCCTTTCTTGCACTATGTCTATTAATCTTGAGTAAAAACCTATTAAGTTTGTATTACATGATCTTCCTTGTCTGAACCCAAATTGTCTTGGGTTTATTATGTTATTTTCTTCCAGGTGTTTAACCCATCTGTTCTTGATAATTTTCTCACAAATTTTGACTATAGTGCTTGTTAGTGAGACCGGTCTATAATTAGTTGGTTCTTCCTTGTTTCCTCCTTTATATATTGGTACAATGTTAGCATTTTCCCAGTCTTTTGGTATTTTTCCTTCTTTAAGTGAGCAACTTATTATGTTATACATTTTGTCCATTAGTTCTTCTTTGCATTCTTTTAGAATCCAATTTACAATTCCGTTCGGGTCATGCGATTTCCTGACATCAAGGTTTGATAGTTGTTCCATTATTTCTTTTTGCGTTATTATTATCTCGCTCATGGGGGGAGATCGCACTTCATTTCCTCCGTCCCAATATTGTGCCTTCTCTCTAGTGAAAACAGACTTGAAGTGATTATTCATGACTTTGGCCATTTCTAAATCTTCTGTGTATTCTACATTTCCTTGGCGGAGTTTTACCATTTATTGTTTATTTTTAAGTTTATCGTTCACGTATCGATAGAATAGTTTTGGTTGCTCTTTGCATTTATCTATAATGTCTTTTTCATAGTTCCTTTGTTCCTCTCTTCGGACTTTTACATACTCATTTCTATAGTTTATATATACTTGCCATTTTCCAGATTTTTTATATTTTCTCCATTTTTTCCAAGCTTTATTCCTTCTGTCTTTTGCATCACTGCATCTTCCATTGAACCAGAATTTAATGTACACTCTCTCTAGCTTTTGTCTTGGTACGTGCCTATTCACCCCTTCATTGTAATTTTCCATCAACATTACCCATTTCTCTTCCACTTTTGTCTCTTCCATGTAAATTTTTTTCCCAATTTGCATTCTGAAGGAATTTCTTTAGTTTTCCGAAGTCTGTTTTGCTGTACGTCAACCTTCCTTTCCCTTGCTTTTCATTTCTCTCCGTGTATATTTCTTCCTTTAGCTCAGTCTCAATAAGTATATGGTCCCTCTTTCCAACTGGTGTCTTATATTGGATTTTATCCACAATTTCAGGTTCTGTTGTAAATATTAAATCTAGTCTCGACGGCTCCTCATTATTTTTGTATCTGGTGTTTTCACTGACCCACTGTGTCATTCCATGGTCATATCCAGTAATACATTACTCCACAAGTCTTCTCTGCCTTTCACTGTCATGTCCTTCCAACAAATTTCTCTACAGTTAAAGTCCCCCATAATTACCAGGTTACTTCCGCCCATTAGTATCTCATTTAATGAATGCCTTGTATCTTCTAGCATTTTCATATGCTCGTTCTCCTTCCAAGCGTTCGTTTTTCGGGGCACATAAGTCACCACAAACTTTCTACTTTTCATGTCTTTGTCTTCGACTTTTATCATGATCATTTCTACATTACCTTTCCCCTCTGCAATTTTTGTCACATTCAAGTTTTTCTTGGCCAAGAACATGATTCCTCCTCCTTGTTTCTTGTCTCTGTTTTTAATCCAGCTATTGCATAATCCTTGTCCAACATTGATGGGTGGTATTGCACCCCTTAATTTAGTCTCCACAATTTCCATTATGTCTGGTTTTTCTTCTAACATGTAATCATTAAGTTCATTCAGTCCTGAAATTAATCCGTTGATATTAGTATGGGCCTTTTTTTTTTCTTTTTTTTTTTTCCTTTTTTTTCCCGTCCATTCTGATGTACCATTTTCTCAGTCTCATGTCGATTACTCTCCAATACAATTCCTTGCTTTCGGTCTCCGTTCTCTTTGCGTTTTTTGTTTTGTTTTTTTGTTTTTTCTTAGTTTCATCTTTTAGTGTCTTCTCTTTTTCTGATTCCTCAATACTCATTTTCTCTTTTTATCCGTATCTTATTGTAAAGTTCACTCTTTGCCAACTTATCTACTTTTTCAAATGTGTCTTCTACTACCATTTGTGATCTTAGTTTTATCTCTAGTGTGTGTGTGTGTGTGTGTGTGTGTGTGTGTGTGTGTATGTGTGTGCGTGCGTGTGTGCATGTATTTGTATGTGTTTGTGTGTGTGTGTGTGTATATTCGCATAACGATGTGATGCGTCTTGTGTGGTAGCTATAAGCTAGTGTAAGTTACTTGCTTCGCAAGCTCTCTCGCTTTCAGTTGCTACCGCTGGCTAGCCCTTGTGCGAACGGGGAGTAGAGTAAGTCTCCTCCTGACAGTACAAAGCCTCTCCATCGTCAAGACCTCTGCTCTGCCTCTATCGGTCACACACGGTAACTGGGTGCCTTGCGGCCCCAAGCTAAACCAGCAGAGGATATCGGAGCAGCAGGGGGGCCCTAGAAGTAATGACCGAAAACCCACCGACGTGTAGATACGTCCTAGTTCACTACTAACCCCTACCCAACTGCTTTGTGGTTTACCTTTAGTTGGGATAATGCTACAGGGAGCAGACCTTGGAAGGCTTAGGGTGTTTCCCCGAGGATAAAGCATGTCTTGTGGATAGGCATTGAGGCGAGGGTCAGGATAGTTTCTTCCATAGGTCTTTGGTAATCCTCTGCAACAGGTACATCTTGGCAGGTTGTCGTGGATCTACCTTCCCACGTGTCATTGGATGGCCCTGTCAAGATTTTTAGCCTTTGCCCAGCCCAAGCAACTGTCTCACACTAAACATCTCACCTGGGAATGCATCATTTCTTCCTGAACTCATCAATTTTTCACACCAAACAATCAGCCTTAAAGTTTCACGGCGATGGGGCAGGGCGGTAGGGGTAAGTTTGCGTTAGACTGGAAGCCTCTAGCCTGAGTACTGCACGTTGGGCGGCACATGCTGTATAGTCGCTGACGGGTGGGCTGGAGTAGTGCTCGATTTCGGCAGCTCCATGCGTGACTGCGCTGGCCTTTATAGGATGCCCCGTAGCTCACCCTAGTTAAAGAAAGGGCCTAGAAAAGATAGCCTAAAAATTGTCTACTCCAACATATCTCTGGCTGGCAAGCCGCGGTCAGTCGGACAACGTTAAATTCGGTTGTAAAATAAAACAAACACAAATTGAATTTGAAACTAGCATCATGAAACATTAGAACTCTCCAGGACCAAACCAAAGAAACAGTCACAAGACCTCCCCGCAGAACAGCTCTGATTGCTAATGAGCATAGTAGATACGATATGAACATTACTGCTGTGAGACCCGTCTTCCAGACGAGGATTTCCTAACAGAAGCAGCAGAGGGTTACACGTTTTTCTGGAGAGGCTTAGCGAAAGACGCACCAAGAATTCACGGAATGGGATTTGCAATCAAAAACAAACTTCTAGCCAGTATGCCTGAAGGTCCAACTGGTATCAACGGACGACTAATGGCTTGACGCATTCCCCTCGTCAAAAACAGATACTTGACCCTGATGAGTCCATATGCACCTACATTAACCACTGATGAAGCCACTAAAGACACATTCTACAGACAGTGCTCTTGATGCCACTCTTTAAAACATCAGCAAATCAGATAAGGTGGTGATTATAGGTGACTTCAATGCACGCGTTGGAGGAAATTGGGAAGATCCAACCCAAAGGGTTTCATTCATCTCTACAGAACAAAAAATAGAGAAAGAATAGGCCCAATTAAAAACGATGAAAATGTCATGATAGAATCGGAGGAAAAAATGAGTGATGAGTTTAACAATTATTTTCTCTCGGTCTTTACTATTGAGAGGTTAGATGAAGTACCTGACTGCGATCCGATTTTCAGTGGGGATGAAGAAAGTAGACTATCTAATATCAGCATTAGTAAAGTAGAAGTAGTCAAGCAGATTGAAAGACTTAAAGCTACAAAATCCCCGGGTCCAGACGAATTTTTTCCGAGAATGCTAAAGGAGTGTAAATTTGAAATCTGCGACCAGTTAACTGAAATATTTAATAAATCAGTAGACACTGGTTTTGTGCCTACTGCTTGGAGGCAAGCAAATGTTGTTCCTGTTTTTAAGAAGGGAGATAGATCGTCTATATGCAACTACAGGCCAATCAGTTTGACATCGGTTATAGGTAAAATGCTTGAATCAATAATAGTAAATAGACTCAGAGGACATAATTTAATTCGTGACACACAGTATGGTTTCTCCAAGGGTAAGTCATGTGTGACTAATCTTCTATCCTTTTACAGTAAAGTATATAAGGCGTCAGATAACAATGATAATTACGATGTTATTTACCTTGACTTTAGCAAAGCGTTCGACAAGGTGCCACACCAGAGACGACTAACTAAAATCAAAGCCCATGGCATATGAGGAAAAGTGTTAGAATGGATCAGAGCTTGGATCAGTAACAGAAAACATCGGGTCACCATAAATGGAGTAAAATCCAGGTGGGGCAATGTTACTAGTGGGGTTCCCCAGGCCTCGGTTTTGGGTCCTTTTGTTCATTATGTACATAAACGACTTAGACGATGGGATAAATAGTGATGTTAGTAAGCTTGCGGACGATACTAAAATAGGACGCCTAATTAGGTCAGGAGACGACGCAGAGATTCTGCAGGATGATCTTAACAAATTGTTCACATGGTCGGTGAAATGGCAAATGAACTTCAGTATCTCTAAGTGTAGCGTGTTAAACCCCAAAAATAAATACAGCTTAGATAACACGCTTTTAGAGAAAACTGAGTGCGAGAGCGACTTGGAAGTTCTAGTGAGTCCAGACCTTAAACCCAGGAAACAGTGCATTAGCGCCAGGAATAAAGCTAACAGAGCATTAGGTTGTCAAGGCACAGGCAAGATCAACGGCCTCAGACTCCTTTCACTTTGTGCTGAGCATGAAGTTGGTATTACCAACACCATGTTCCAGCAGAAAAACCAGTTCAAAAACACATGGAAACATCCAAGATCAGGTCACTGGCACATGCTTGATTACATTATACCCAGAGGACCCTGACGATGAATGGCGCAAACTTTGCTCCATCATGCTTAAAATTGCGGAAGTGAGCGTCGGCATAAAAGATGCTCACATCCCGACTGGCTTTTGACACAGTGCCCCGGGAGCTTTTCTGGAAAACCCTCCTGAAATACGGAGTACCAGAGAAGTTCATCAAGATAATCCAGCTGTTTCACTTTGGCATGGAAGCGAAAGTTAGTATTAGCGGCAGAGAATCAACACCTTTTCCTGTAGAAGTTGGGGTAAAGCAGGGGAACGTCTTGGCCCCAGTGCTTTTCAACCTCTTCACATTCGTAGCAATGAATCTCCTGCAGACTACGCTCAGAGAGGACGACGGAGTTAAAAGAGAATGCCGACTGGACGGGAGTCTATTTAACATCCAAAGACTCCAAGCACACACCAAAACAACCACACAACAGGTATTGAACTCAGTAAGCAGATGATGCCGCCCTTGTAGTTCACACAGCTGACTCCATGCAACGCATGTTTGATTCGTTATCCTCCATCTATCAAGCGTTTGGACTCCAAATAAACACAAGCAAAACTGAAATTATAATCCAGTGATCCAATCAAAACCAAAATATACCCTCCTTTAATATCAATGGAGCTGAGTTTAAGACTGTGCCCTTTTTTTAAGTACCTTGGCAGCATTGTTTCTTCTACCACCAAAATTGACAATGATATCATCGACAAAATTAACAAAGTATCACATTCTTTTGGCACACTAATTGTAAGAGGCCGGTAGATAGAGGTAGACTTTTAAGTAGATAGAGGGGTAGGTGAAAAGATATGCAAATTTTATCACTTGGATGTTTTGAAACGATGGCCGATAGGAAGTGCAGAGTTGCATATTATAGGAAGTGCAGAGTTGCAAATTCTCGCTTACCGCCTAAAGTTTGTAAACACAAGCTAGGGTATCAATAAAAGTGATGTTGTGACGAAATGTAAACATACAAGCCACGCTCAGCTTGCGACAGATTGCTTGCGTAAACAGTATTGTTTGAGACAGTATAACAGTCTTTCTGATTGGAGAAAAGGGTGGAGGAGGAGAAAAATTATTGGTGCATGGAGGTAAAGTCACGCCCTTAAAGGGTAGCACTTATTTGTAACGTTCAAAGTTATTGGATGAATTGAATAGTGACGCCGAAGCAGACTTGGCTTGGTGTGTGTAAGAGGATCCCAGGGGGAATCCTCTGGTGTCCTAAGACCTTACGTTGTACCAGAATTCGTGAAGAAAATGAAGAAAAGTTTAAGTTCAATTTAATTCACCTTCGTTACTGAGTAATGGAACTTGACTAGATACATACGTTACGAAAGAGGCATGGGGCCTACAGATGAGTGACTTACAATACTAAAAGGATAAAAAGAAAGTGAAGAAAGTTGTAGTGAATGAAGAATTACTATATCACAGAAGGGAACTGAAAGTGTTGGTAGCAGCGGAAATAACACTAAGGTCCAAAGTTTTTAACAACAAACACCTGAAATTAACAACCAAAATCCAGGTTTATGAATCAGTATGCATTTCCACATTGCTGTATGGTACTGAGACTTGGACCACTTACCAACGTCACCTAGTACAACTGGAGCACTTTAATATCTCATGGCTCCCAAAGATCCTTGGCCTCACATGGAAAGATCGAGTGCCACACCCAGATCCTTGAATGTACAAAAAATGTAAGCATTGAGGCCATGGTTGCAAAACGGCAGCTTAACTGGCTTGAACATGTTATCCACGTATCAGAGGAACGACTGCCAAGAAAAATACTCTATGGACAATTACAAAACAGCCACCGAAGACCTGGTGGCCCTAAAAAGAGGTATAAGGATCACATAAAATCGACGTTAAAGAAATGCCTGATAACACCCTCCAACCTTGAGGCCCTTGCAAATAACCGCACCACCTTGGACCGCACAAATCAACGTGCACTAAAAAGACAACGGTGACATGCCAATAGAGAAGCCCTTGCTCCACCAAACCGCCAGTGGATATGTCTAATGTGTGGGAACATATGCAGCTCAAGAATTGGACTAGTAAGCCATAAGAACACTCACAGACGACGTGGGCTACAACAACCCTAACGCCTCATCCTTCATCGCATCATCCTAGTAAGAAATGAAAGTCGTCATCGACTACGATGGACTGCAATAATGTGACGTTCTAAAGCGTGAGTGGTGTATGTGCGTATATTCAATTGCATTTACATAATTGCAAGCGAGAAAGCAGGGGATAGGTGTGAGTGAATTTTTGTGTATGGATGGTATTTTGGCGCAGTCTGAAGGTATTTCTTCCTGTCTTCTCTATTTTTCGTGTGAGGGGATGTATTGTGTCTTGCTGCATTGTTTCTGATCCTGGTAGTGGGCAGTAAATACGGATGATCCTTCATCCACGAGGAACTAAAATGAGAGGGAACAAATGGGTGGTGGATGGGAGTGGAATGGATGGGAGCGGGTGCGTGCCTTGGCTGACTACCTCACTTATAAGGAGAAGAGGCCCTTGGTATACAGTCAGATACATAATTATAATGTACGGTAAAGGAGTTAAACTTGCTGTTTCTTTTTTCAACTATTATACCTTCTTGTTTCAGATTGGACAATATCAACTTCTAAGATAGTCCAAGACTGTATGGATCTATCTGGAAAAATGTTTCTTAACTTCCTAAAGACTTTTCTTTCGGTCTGTTCTCATGACCTCGTGACTCTCTCCTGTCCTAGATCATCTCTGTCAATTTTATATTTTCCTTTTAATGACCTGACCACTACAATCAAGTCGAGTCTATCAATTCCTTCTTTCAGTGATGGGTCCAGTGTTTTAATCGTTCTTCATGCATCTCATCTGATCTATTGTTTACATGCTTCGCGTTATGCACTGCATATTCCACCCCAGGGCGTATCAGGTAATCTATATATACATTTTGTTTTTTTTTACCATCATCTCATTGTTCATGTGAAATATGTTTCGTCCTCTATTTTGGTGATATGTTGGTGACCAACATTCTCATATTCTTCTCTCTTTCTTCCTTTCTTTTCCCTCTTTTTTTTTTTTCTCTCTTTCTCTCCTTAACTGAGTAATTCACTGATGGTCTTTTTGAGCTTTTAGCCATTTCCAATAGTTTTCATTTTTGGCATTGAGTTTAATTTCCACGTTCGACTCCATGTATATATACTGGCTATATCTTGTAACAATTTGCAATCTTCCTCGTCTTCATTTCTCGTTTTATCTAGACTATTGTGTGTGTGTGTGTGTAAATAGTTAAGTTTGTTTTTGTTTCCATTTTGTTTCAAGTAACCAGTAGAACACTGATATACATATACTATCTGTAATTATGTACCGAGTACCGACAATAGAATAAAAGTGATGAATAATAGAGAGATTCTGAATACATATTGAGGTTGAGTATGCAAAAAAAAAAAAAAAAAAATAAGAAACAGATAACATTTATCATGGGACAAAATTTTTGTTGACTAACGTAACCAGCTCATTAGAGTAATCATATCCTAATGGACAATATTGTGCTACGACCACTCACCTTGCATATTTCAATACTGTATGAGGTATGGAGAGTCGAGCAATAACTTTAGATTCTGGTGTCCTTGGCAGTTTCTTTAAGTCGGCACATGCCCCTCCACGCAACATTACAAGGAAACTTGAGAAATGAGCATACACGACAGCGTGTTGCAAGGGCCAGCCAGGTATGCAAGTCTTCAGATGTTCCAGAGGTTCAGTGTCTGCTCCGTATTCTAATAATATCTGAAAAGTTATATAAGTACTTTAAATGTTCATGTTTTGGTTTTGCTACAGTGTAATAACATCTAATGAATTATCTAGGATAATTTTACCATTGAAAGTTTGATTTTCATTAAAAAAAAAATTACGTGAAGATCAAGGAAAAAATCTTTATATCGTAAACCCGCAAAATATATCCATTTATGGGTAATATACTTAAAAAGAATATGAATTACTGAATGTAAAGGTAACATAGGCTGAGACTACTACTACTAGCTTACCTCTACTCCCTCTACAAAGCCATCTCTAACAGCAATGAGAAGTGGTGACGTTCTATTCTTACTGCTTCCCTCTGGGTTGGCACCTGCATCAAGAAGGGCCTGACAAACGAAGTAAGTTTGTTACAAAAAAGATCGCTCTTTCACATTCATACTAAACTTAAGCTAGCATGCAAAAATCAATCAATCAATAAATGAATAAATACAATCTCTTTCCCATGCATCGAGAGGCTTCAATATTCTAACAACTTGTAAAGACAGCAATCACAGCTTATGTAGCTATGGGAGATCATAAATAGTTTCCTTGGGAATGCATCCAACAGCCTTACTAGCACCATGATAACACTTATGCCACTGACATTGTTGTGGGTAAGGTGCAATTAGTGTTTTGGGTTACATTTATGATACCACAAAAAAAAAATATTATCAACTTGACTAATGGTGACATGACAAAAGGATGAAAAGTATACTGATCTAAAAATAGCATTAGCACAAAGATGTTAAACTACAATATTAGCACGCACTGATCACATGAATATTGATCAGGGATGACTTGTCACCGGGAAGACAAGTTGTAGGCAAGACAAGGTTGTGGGCAAGGCATTGGCTTGTTGAACACAAAAGTGGCTTTTCAGTACATGAATGAAGATATAATGATAGCCTATTCCACCCTAGATTGGCATATGCAGCGGTATTACGATCCCCACACATTTCGTAGTTTTTTTTTTTTTTTTTTTTTGGGGGGGGGGGTATTTGTTTTCCTGGTGGGGCTCGTCCATAGACAAACTTTCAGTTGGACCTCGATAGCATACAACATATAATGTTGAGTAATAATGTATGACATATTAGTAAAAAGAATAAAAAATGCAAGCATAATTTCTGGTGTAATCAGCTATGGTTGACATTAATCAATCAAACGTTAGATCTAAATACTATAAGCAATTTGTAATGAGACCAATAACAAACTACATATAATGAACTATTCTACTTACCGAATGCGGTCTTAGCTAAATTAGTTATTAAAAACGAGTTTCTGTTGAATTACAGTCTATGGAATCTTTAGGCTTTTTTTTTTTCCAGCACGAGGTGATATCTGGGGAGACAGTCTTATGTAGAATCACGTGCCCAACAACCCTCACCCAATCCCCAACCCCACCCCTACCCCCAACCCCCCCTCATGTCTATGCCACTGTTCAAGCCGTGCAGATAAATTGCAAGAGGAAAGACTAAAAGCACTGCCATTATTAAAGGAACGAAGAGAAAGGAAATTTTATTGTGGTACTCAGGTCACTGAAGGGGTTGGTCGGAGACAGAGGCATCACGAAATCATGGAAACACATTGAAAATAAAAAATTCTGCAGGATATTAAGAAATACACTTTTCCGTACAGATCCAACACCTGTAATAGCTTAGATGATGTAGCTCAAGTTGGAACCGTAAATGAATTTGAAGAATAGGAGATAGAACATCACAAGCACAGTTCCTTTATTGTATACAGCACTATCAGCCCGTTGCCTCGGTCTCTTGCACGAGACCGGAAACTGGTCGCGGTCACTAATTCAACCCATGAGTCATTCAGTAAATAAACTTTGCGGCTCTGTCTAGAAGGAATGAGTGTATGACAGTGCAGAAGGGGTTATGCCTCGTGTGTGGTGATTGCATCTGGAGCAGTTGTAGTCTGTTGTCAGGCAGATTCTGCTTTGATACTGTGTTAATGCGGGGTGATGAACCTG
>NC_134801.1:27213518-27331018 GCF_046742065.1 Oratosquilla oratoria | reverse complement strand
TTAGCTTTCTTCTATCACATACTCTCCCAAACTCTGTCACCAACTTCCTCAATCCCTCCTCCGATCCTGCCACAAGCGCAGTGTCGTCCGCAAACAACAGCTGGCTCACCTCCCATTTTTCTCCATTTTCTTTAACCATCTCCAATCCCTGACCTACTACCCTTGCATTTACCTCTCGCACTACCCCATCCATGTATAAGTTGAACAGCCAGGGCGACATAACGCATCCTTGACGAAGTCCCACCTTTACCTCGAACCACTCACTTTCTCCATTTCTAATCCTGACACAAGCTCTACTACTCTCATAAAAACTCTTGATAGCTCCCAGAAGCTTTCCTCCTATCCCGTATATCTGCACAACCTCCCACAGTGCCTTTCTGCCTACCCTATCGTAAGCCTTTTCCAGATCCATAAAAGCCCAAAAAACATCCTTCCCCTTTCCTATAGCTTTCTCACATATCTGTCTTACCACAAAGATCTGATCTACACAACCTCTACCCGTCCTAAACCCACACTGCTCCTCATCAATTACTCCCTCTGTTCCCCTCCTAATCCTCTCAATCAAGACCCTCCCATAAGCCTTCCCAACTACACTTAACAAACTGATCCCTCTGAAACTACTACATTCATACTTGTCCCCTTTTCCCTTGTAAAGTGGAACTATACAGGCACTCCTCCAGTCCTCCAGCACTCTACCTTCTCTCCAGCAAACATTAAATAACCTCACCAACCAGTCCACCATCACTGTACCTCCTTTTTTTAGACATTCTGCATGGCATCCATCCAGACCAGGTGCCTTACCTGCTTTCATCATCTTAACAACTGTCTTCACTTCATCCTTCCTTATTTCTCCTCCATTTTCCTCACTCATCATTCTCATTTTCTTAGCATTTTACACTGCAACTATCTTTCCCTCCCTATCCTCCTTCGCATTTAGCAACTCCCTAAAATATTCTGCCCATCTTCCCCTTACTGCCTTCTCTTCCATTATCATCTCTCCATCTGCACCTTTTACCTTTTCTTCTCTACTTGATTCGCCTCCTCTTCCTCTCTTAATTTCTTTCCAAAACATCTTTTTATTACTTTCAATATTTTCTGTCATACTCTTACTCCATTTCACATCTACTCTCATCTTTGCCTCCTTTACCTTTTGCTTTACTTCTCTTTTCTTTGTACCTCTGATATGACTCCCTCGTCCTATTTTGTAACCAATCTGTGAAAGCTCGCTTCTTCTCTTCTACAACCTTCTTTGTTTCCTCATCCCACCATTCACTACCCTTCCTTCTATTTCCTCTTGTCCTTCTTGTTCCACACACCATCTTTGCACACTTTATGACTCCCTCCTTGAACCATCCCAATTCCTCCTCCACACCTAGCTCTACTCTATCCTTCACTCCTTCCCACTCCTCCTTCAGCCTCTTCTTGTACTCCTTCTCCTTTTCCTTTTCATTTAAAGAGTTCACTCTAAGCACCTCCCTACCTTTTGTCCCTTTCCTCTTTCTCCATCTATCCTCCACTCTCAACTTACCTTCCACCAAAAAATGATCTGATATTCCCCCACCCTCTCCCCTTAGCACATGTATATCCTTAACTCTTCCTATCATAATCCTATTTACCACTACATAATCCATTAACGCTCTCTCTACCACCCTTCCATCCACCACCCTCTCCCATGTGTACTTATGCTTGACTTTCTTCCGAAACAGTGTATTTGCTATCATCAACTCTCTTTTTAGACACATTTCCACTATCAACTCTCCACTACGATTCTTTCCTGGAACTCCACTGCCAGGCCCATATGCACTTACAAAGACCCACATCTCCTTTCCCAGTTTCACCTTCATCCACATTATCCTTGAGGAAACCTCCTTCCACTCCACAACACGTTTACCTATCTCTTCACTTACTAGAATAGCCACCTTCCCTCCCTCGCCCTCTCTTTACTCCCGATAACCTCACACTTACACTCCCAAACTTACACTCACCCTTCCCTTTCAACTTAGTTTCACTCAAACCAACACATCCATCTTTCTTCTCACAAACATACTACTTATCTCTTCCCTTTTACTCTCATCTGTTCCACATCGACGCACATTAAAAGACCCAAACCTTAGGGTGCTGGTCGGAAAACTCCCAGACCCTCTTATGCCTTTACTTTTTCTTTTAGGAATGTCCTCTGTGGGGCTACAAGGAGAAGGATGCCTAGTCCCAATCCCCGTCCCTTTCTTCTCGCCTCTTACGATCCAAGTGGAAATACTTGGTGGCAGTATTCTTTTCCCCCACCACAGGGTATTCCCCCACCACAGAAAGTGAATACTCAGAGAAATGGTACAGGACAACAAACAAGGGGTTGGGGGACAACATAACGGAGGGACAGTCGTAGTATAAAAGTGTCATCATTTCTCTATGAACAGAGTTTTCCTCTTATCATAGACAAAATGATGTGTGACTCTGGGCCGTAGGGGCGCCCCATATAGACCCTAAAGTATCAACTGCATGCTACTTTGCCACAATAACAAGCAGCCAATACCCCAGACGGGGTAATAATAATAATAATAATAATAATAATAATAATAATAATAATAATAATAATAATAATAATAATAATAATAATAATAATAATAATAATAATAATAATAATAACAATAATAATAACAATAATAATAATAATAATAATAATAAAGATAATATCAATAATGATAATGATAATTATAATAATAATAATAATAATAATAATAATAATAATAATAATAATAATAATAATAATAATAATAATAATAATAATCATAATAATAATAATAATAATAATAATAATAATAATAATAATAATAGTAATAATAATAATAATGATAATAACAATGCTAAGTTATTAACAATGAATGTATAAATGTTGCTTGGTGTTTGCCACGAAAGTGTTGTCTGAGCAAATGCTTTTTTCTTCGGCAACTGGTTTGTAACAATAAATCATACAATAGTAGGAGACTCAAAATGGATTTGAAGTTATTAATATATTTTACTAATGGTTTCGGTAGATCCTGCTCAGTTCTTTCTAGGTTGGTTTTACTTCTTGCGTGTTGGTAATGATAATGGCTTTGATACTTATTGACAATGTCGTGCAATTGTGTACTCATATTTTATATTTAACATACATGAGAGTTGACCATAACTTCATCTTCATAATGCAACAAAGCATACGCGATTACTAGTAACTCGTGAACTCATTCACAGTGGATCATCGTTTATACTGGAGCTGTCACATGCCGTAATATAGGTTATTCATTATACTTTTACTCCTTACATATAATGTGTATTCCATACATTAGCGGTCTTTTGTAATTACAATATAAAAAAGTGGGCCAAAACAATTAGTGATGCATCATTTGCAAATCCCAGATGTACATACCTAACTACCAACAGCTCGATCACTCAGGGTTGACCACTTTGAGAGGGGCGTGGAAAAAATTTCGAGCGTTCTTCCCCGTATTGACTGTAGCTCCCCGCACTTTCAGCTATGACTGTACATATGCATACATATATATGTTCATACATGCATATGAACTATGCTTACAATTTAGAATGCACTTGACAGTAAACACACACACACATATATATATATATATATATATATATATATATATACATATATATATATATATATATATATATATATATATATATATATATATATATATATATATATATATATAGTCGAATCAGCATTAATTGAGGAATGCCCTAATATTAATATCTCTAAAGGACAGTGGACTCCTGACATCATTTCACGCGCAGCTGTTAGCAAACTGGTACAGGGCTTACAACCCCCCCTCACCGCCACCCCTGTTTGCCCCACGCCTAAGTGAGGTCATCTGTCCACATTCCTTCTCTTTTCTGTAGCTTATAAGTCCCCTTTGTCCTCTGTCTTATGTACTTTCCTGAAGAGGGCTACAGTTGATAGCCGAAATATAGGATTCTTCTTTATTCGAAGTTTATTTTCTCCGACTGTGGGTTTCCTGTGTGTCATTTACAAATGTGCTACTACATTTCTGTTTAGCAATATATATATATATATATATATATATATATATATATATATATATATATATATATATATACATTCTTATCAAAACAATGCATTTTAATTCTAAGCCATCTAGGCGCATGCAGAAATTGAAACGTGGGACGCCCGAGGACTCGAAACGACTTAGAATTAAAGTACATTGTGGTTGATAAAAATGTATCTCTAATCACTGGGACCCATTCAGTGCTGTAACTATATATATATATATATATATATATATATATCACACACACACACACACACACACACACATATATATATATATATATATATATATATATATATATATATATATAAGAATTTCTTATATGGAAATAATGACCTCATCAAACAATTTGTAACGTTGTCTCCTTCACTTCCGTACATGCATGCTCTAATTAAAACCCACAAAGTTAATAATCCAGCTAGACCGATCATCAATTGGGTCGTGCACTTGTAAATTATCAAAATGGCTAGTACCAATGTCAAGTCCACTAGTTCGAAATATTTCCCATACTCATATTAGAAATAATGTTGACCTCATTAATTAATTACATGGACAAAATATCACATCTGATTTTTTTTTTCGATTTTTTTTTTATTTTTTTTTTATGTTACTAGTTTATTCACTCGGGTCCCACTTTTTGATTTACCCAGATATTTAGAAGATGTATTAAAATAATATGATACGACTCCCCTGCCCACACAATAATCAGTCTTATTACAGAGCCCTTACATGCCTAAGTGCCACCCCGGGGCAAAGTGCCGCTCCCCCCCCCCCCGGCAAGATACCGCCCCGGGGAAAGTTTTGTGACGCCCCCTCCCCCTCCCCTCCCCCACCACCACTTCCCCTCTCCATCATCCCTTAACAGCCTGTTTTAGCTATTCGCTTGCAAAATAATTAAACGGATTTTAAAATTTGTATTTAGTGTCCCTATTGCAGAAGGGATAAGGGAAAAATATTTCATATATTGTCAATTCTAACGCAAAATTCCTATATAACGGTAAAATATTCAGGGCTTCTTTTGACCTTTTATATAATAATTATTTTGTCAGCTTTGTAGCCGGCATATCCAGACTAGAATTGCCACCCCCCTCCCTAAACGTGCCGCCCCAGAGCATATGCCCCCACTGCCCCCCCCTCCCATGTGGGGGCCCTGTCTTATTGAAATATGTGTAATTGGTTCAAAATTTGAATTCAGTGGTAATTTCTATGTAAAAAAAATTCGGAATGGGAATGGAGTGATTTGTACTTGTTCATGGATTTTCTAAAGAGATATTTTACCCAATATTCTTCCAAAGAATGCCATTTGGCATAGATATGTAGATGATATATTGTGCTTGTGGCCAATTAACCAACCGTTAGACAATTTTGTGTTAAAATTGAATAGTTTATTTCTCTTATTTTATTTTATTTTATCTAATATTCATTTTAATCATGGCTGACGTGTTAAATAAAGGTATTCACTAAAAACGATTATACGAAGGTGTGTATGTCTCGTTACTGTAAATCCACCTTTGTTGAGCACTACTGGGTAAGCACTACTAACTGAACTGTTGCGGGTGCGGTGGAAGAGAGGACATAAAGTACATAATATCCTCATACATCAAGCTACAATCATCCTATGTAGCACGAACAATCAGCATTCAATATACATAAACGTTGGTGAAACTTACCTTGCGAACACAGTATATGATGGCGAATTCCATCCAACTTCATTGCCGAATCCAATGACAAACATGTATCGTGTCGTTCTTCCTTGCACTAGTCTACATTATCCTGAATCAGCATTATCAGCGGCATTGTGAACCTAAGATCGCTTCCTTCTGAAGAATGCACCCGAGAAAAAGAAGGACCGTTCGCGACTTGTTACGTACTGGAGGTGATTCTCCTCACTCTGACCATCGTTCTCGGGCGTATTTTTAGACATCACTGGCATCAGACTGTTCCCCTCCTCCCAAATTAGTGTAGCGTCAGTGTCAGCTGCGAGGGTATAGGGGGCTGTAATAGTAAGAAATTAACATGTAGAATTTATCATAAAACTATATAGTGATATCTGATATCTATGTTTGTACGAAAAAATAAAATAAGATAAAATCACGTCGCTTCGAGATGATTCATCCGAAATCAGTAACGAAAATATCAAACATGTCTTCAGACACTACCGCCCAGCATTAATGTAGAAGACAACTAAGTCCAGTACACGAAAGAAAAATAAATAAATACATAAGATAATATATAAATGAATAACTTAACAAAACAGAAATAATTAATTCAGACGAAATGTTTCTATGATTTTAGTATATGCATCTTATTTGCGATATAAAGATACCTATTGGGTTACCGGATTTTAAAACCCTATTCCATGACGAGTGGCATTAATAGCCATTACACTTCTAAGTTTGACTGATGTCCTTCAGATGAAGTATATTAGTTTTAAATGCATAAGACAAATTCTATTGCTAGAAGAATGGGTAACATCAATAATATATATATATAATATATATATATATATATATATATATATAAATATATATATATATATGTTTCGACCGACTCGGTCGAAACGTATAAGCACTGAAGAAGACCGAGTCGGTCGAAACGTATATATATATATAGTATATATATACAATATATATATATATATATATATATATATATATATATATATATATATATATATATATATATGGTGGCCCAGAAAAATGTGCTCACTGACATCACGAGTAACTAAATGTCATACTGGATATACGGTACGTAGGTATGGGGGAACTAGACTGAACTATGGGAAAAAACTAAAATTTTATTTAATTTCATTATATATTCTTTAACTTAAAACATTAATATTGTATCTACGTAAACAAAAATCACTGCATTTAGTGTCTTTTCAAAATGTGCGTACGTTTTATTGTGCCACCCTGTCTATATGATTAGATAGCTCTATTCCTATTTAAGCAAACCATCAATATGACTATATATATGTATGTATGTATGTATGTATGTATGTATGTATGTATGTATGTATGTATGTATGTACTGTATATGCTTGCTTACTTGTTGTAGTCCATCGTAAACTACGGGAAAAAGACTAAAATTTTATTCAATTTCATTACGTATTCTTTCACTTAAAGCATTAATATCCACTGCCTTTCATAATGTGCGTACGTTTTATTGGGACATCCTGTCTATATGATTAGATACTGCTTATTTAAGCAAACCGTCAATACGACTATATATATATGTAAATATGTATGTATGTACTGTATATGCTTGCTTGCTTGATGACGATGATGACGTCACCCCATGATTTGATGAATGAAGAATTGGAATTTACTCTATTTGATATAATGTATGTATGCATGTATGTATGTAGTCACTAAAAAAAAGTATCGATAAGAAATCGTATGGAAATGGACGTAAGTAAAGGCTAGAATCTGACACGTTGCTCAAAAGTCTTGGAAAATGTTGGTACGCTCTCGAATGGAATTCGTATCACATTCATAATGCTTCAAAGTCGACAGAAACCATCAAAAGTAGAATTGTAGTTTGGCTATTTGATATGCCAGCTAGACACAGCGGAAAAGGTGATAAAGCAAGACACTACTGGAGCAGTGACGTATTCTTATTAGTGATGCTTTCTCAACAGAAGACGGGATCTGTTATACGATGAAAAGAAAATAAGAAATATGGTTTCCTTATTCTGAATAAACCCTGTATGTGGAGTTTAAAACGGTAGACAGAAGGGAAGCCACACTTCCAACTGTCTGCGCCTCACTCATGCACTACTGCCTCTCATATCCGGTTAATAGACATTTGTTACCTCAGGATTAAGCATTAGCAGCTGTTTGTCGTCACCTCTTGCCACATGATATAATAGATGAGTTCTGGTGTTCAGGCGTGTGTAGTGTGTGTGTGTGTGTGTATTTACCTAGTTGTATTTACCTAGTTGTATTTTACGGGAAGGGGAGCTATGCTCGTGGGGTCCCGTCTTCATATCTCATTTTATCTAAACTATTTTTAAATTCATGTATTGTTTTTGCACACACCACTTTCTCATCTAACTTGTTCCAACTGTCTATTACTCTGTGAGGAAAGCTGTTCTTTTTCAAATCTCTTCTATAGCTGTCTTTTTTTATTTTCTTTCCGTGTCCTCTTGTATTTCTGTCATCCCATTTTATCAGATTCTCTCTATCAGTAATTTCTATGCCTTTCATGATTCTGTAAATAGCTATCAAATCTCCTCTCTCTCTTCTTTGCTCTAGTGTCTGTAGTTCAAGTTTTGCTAGTCTCTCTTCATATGATAGTTTTGAGAGTGTTGGTGCCAATTTTGTAATTGCTCTTTGTATTCTTTCAAGTTTTTTTATACATTTTTTTTGTACTTGGTGACCATATCGTTGCTGCATATTCCAATCTTGGTCTTATCAGGGTGATTAGAATTTTCTTCACCATTTCTTCATCCAGGTATGTAAATGCAACTTTGTTCTTATTAAATTATAGGTTTCTCCAAAAATCTTATTTATATGTTTCTCAGGTGACATATTATTCATAACAATGACTCCCAGGTCCTTTTCATTATCTACTTTTTTATTCCTTCTTCTCCCAATTTATATGATCCTGTTATTCTGTTTTTACTTTTTCCAAATTCCATTATACTACACTTTTTTGTATTGAACTCCATCTCCCACTTCCTACTCCATTCCTGTACTTTATTTAGATCTCTCTGTAGTGATTCACAATCTTCTTCCGTGTTCACTTTTTTCAATAGTTTTGTATCATCTGCAAAAAAGCTCATATAGCTTTCAATTCCTTCATCCATATCATTAATATATATAGCAAACATTATTGGGGCCAGAACTGTTCCTTGTGGAACACTGCTTATTACTTCATCCCATTTTGAGTGTTGATCTCTTATCACTACTCTCATTTTTCTTTCTTGCAAAAAGTCTTCCATCCAATTTAGCAGTTTGCCCTGTATTCCTCCTTCAGTTTCTAATTTCTTAAGCAACTTCTTATGTGGTACTTTGTCAAAAGCTTTTTTTAGGTCTAGAAATGCACAATCAGCCCATCCATCTCTTTCTTGTATTATATCTATTAGCCTTTAATAGAAACATATTTAATTGGTGACGCATGATCGTCCTTGTCTGAATCCAAATTGTCTTGGATTGAGCACGTTTTTTTTTTTTTTCTAAATATTTTACCCATCTATTTTTGACAATTCTTTCACAAATTTTTGCTATTGTACTTGTTAGAGAGACTGGCCTATAGTTGGTAGGGTCTTCTTTATTTCCTCCTTTATATATAGGTACTATATTTGCTTTTTTCCAATCTTCTGGAACTTTTCCTTCTTTCAAGGAACTGTTTATTATGCTATGTATTATGTCTGCCAGTTCATTCCTGCATTCTTTCAAAATCCAGTTTGCTATTTCATCTGGTCCATGTGATTTTCTGACATCAAGATTACTCAAGTGTGTTAATATTTCATTCTTTGTTACTTCTATTTCTTTCATAGGGGGGACTTTCTCTTTCCATTCGATCTCTTCAGGTTGTATGTTCTCCCTTGTAAACACAGATTTAAAATGTTTGTTCATAATTTCCGCCATTTCAATTTCCTCTGTGTATTCAACTCCTCCTTGTCTTAATTTCTCCAAATCTTGTTTGTTTTTCAGTTTGTTGTTTACAAATCTGTAGAATAGTTTTGGTTGATCTTTACATTTTTCTATGACATCTTTTTCATATTTTCTCTTTTCCTCTCTGCACGCTTGTACATATTCATTTCTATAACAAGTATATATTTTCCATTTTTTCTGGTCTTTTGTTTTTCTTCCATTTGGTCCAAGCTTTGTCTCTTTTGTCTTTTATCTCCCTACAACTTTTGTTGTACCAGCATTTTACATATTCTTTTTCTTGTTTTTGTCTTGGGACATACTTTTCTACTCCTTTTTTTATAGATTTTTGTCAAAATATTCCATTTCTCTTCTACTGTTGTATCTTCTTTGTGTATTCTTTCCCAGTTTTCATTTTGGAAGAATTCTCTTATTTTATCAAAATTTGTTTTTTCATACATCAATCTTCCTTTTCTATATTGTTCATTTCTTTTCATGTATTTTTTCTCATTTAGTTCTAGTTCTATCAATATGTGGTCACTTTTGCTTATTGGTGCCTGGTATTCTATCTTTTCCACTATTTTAGGTTCTGATGTGATTATTAGGTCTAGTCTCGATGGTTCTTCTTCATTTCTATACCTAGTGTTCTCTTGGATCCATTGTGTCATTGTGTGGTCAATAATCATCTCAAGTAGAACACTTCCCCATGAGTCTTCTCCACCCTTTACGGTCATCTCTTCCCAGCAGATTTCTTTGCAATTATAGTCGCCCATCATAACTATTCTTCCTCCATCTTCCATTATCTCGTTTAGTGTTACTCTTGTGTCTTCTAACATGCTTTTATGTTCATTCTCTTCCCATGAGGCTGTTTTTGGGGGCACGTAGTTTATTACAAACTTTCTGCTCTTCTTATCTCTATCTTCTACTTCTATCATAATCATCTCTACTCTATTCTTCCCATATGTGACTCTCTTCACGTTTATATCCTTCTTAGTCAGGAACATAACTCCACCCCCTTGTTTTATCTTTCTGTTTCTAATCCAATAATTATATGCATTGTGTCCTATGATGTTGGGTGGTAGTGGGCCTTTTAATTTTGTCTCAACAATTCCCATTATGTCCGGATCTTTTTCTTTCAGATATTTGTTCAGTTCATTCAGTCCTGTTATTAATCCATCTATATTTGTGTAGGATACTCTTAACTTTCTGTTATTTCCATTGTATTCTCTGTTTCTTTTGTGTTTCTCTCTTTTATGTTCCATTTCTTCAATTTCATATTCACTACTCTCCAGTAGAATTCTTGTTTTTCTGTCTCCGTTCTGGTCTCGTTTTTTTTTTCTTAGCTTCATGTCTTTTCCTTATTTCCTCCTCTCTTTCCTCTTTATTCATTTCCCTTTTTATCCATACCTTTTTATATTGTTCACTTGTTGCTAGTTTCCCTGTTTTGGATAAGATATTCTCTGCCGTCGTTTGTGACCTGAATTTAATCTTAATTGGTCTGGTCTTGTCTGTACTATATTTCCCGAGCCTGAATTTCTCTTCGATTTGTTTCATTATTTCTGGCTCATCTTCCTGAACTAATTCTAGTAAATTTCTTACTTTTTCATTTTCCTCTTTGATTCTTGTGGTTCTATCTGGGTTATGTTTCTTTTCCATTCCTAATATAATTATACATTTCTTTCTATCTGCTAAGTCTCTTACTATATTCTCCTTCTGTCTCATCACTTTAATAACTGAGTCTTCAGTTTGTTCTTTCATTTGCTGTTTGATTATGTCAGTAAATGCAACTTTGCTGTTTTCTTGGATTGTTTTCCAACCCTCCTTGTTGTCCTTATTATTCTCCTTTAAGACTTTATTCTCATCTTTTACTTCTTTTAACTGTTTTTTTTTTATTCTTCAATTTCCTTAGTTAAGTTTTTGTTCGCCTTCTCTAGTTCTTCCAATTTCTCAACCCTCTGCACAATGTTGTTAATGTGACCGAACCTAAGCTCCCAGTGCTCGATCATCTTATCGAGCTTCTCTTCTAATCTTGTTAATCGGGGGGGGGGGGGTTGTGTCCCCCCACCCTCTTTAAATCCCTGGAAAATATTCTCATCACCTTCTACTGTATTGCTCTTATCTATACTTCTAATCTTTACATTTTTGTTAGACATTTCGTCGTCGCTAAATTGGTCCGGACCTCTTTTGTTTAGATGGCGTCTGCCTGCCTGGGCCAAGTCCTCACCTTCCTCATTTCCTTCCATTTCCCTCAGTAATCCCTCCCCTTCTCCTTTTTCCTTACTTTCCCCTACACCACGAGCAATTCCCCCCCTGTAAATACAATAGGTACTTCCTTTGCTTCGGGATCCACGAAATTTCACTTTTTCTTCAGAACGTCCTCTAAGCCGTCCGTTCGTTGAAGTGTGTGTGTGTGTGTGTGTGTGTGTGTGTGTGTGTGTGTGTGTGTGTGTGTGTGTGTGTGTGTGTGTGTGTGTGTGTGTGTGTGTGTGTGTGTGTGTGTGTGTGTGTGTGTGTGTGTGTTGGAATTGGAGGCATGTGGCATTCCAGGGCTATTGCAATTAATTGCAGGCTGGCAAAAATTTGTAAGGCCAATGAATGGGTATTTGTCGACAATTGGGATCGCTTTTACGGTGAGAATCATCTATATACAAGAGACGGGGTGCACTTGTCGCCCAAAAGATTTCGGCTCCTTGCTGAATCCCTTGAGCGAGTAGGCATCCTACAGGGATTTTTCGGGTAGATTACGTGAGAATAGAGGGGGTGGGGGAAGTATCGGAATATAGTTTAGGCAATAGAAACAGCTCAGAGAGGGCCTGTGAAAAGAATCACCAAAGCAGGTGGAGGGAGGATAAATTTAAAGTTTACTATACAAATAGCAGAAGCGTAATAAACAAAATTAACTTGCTGCGAGGTAAAGCATGTGTAGAGAATTTTGATATTGTAGCTGTTACTGAATCCTGGATCAACATGGCTAATAAACATTTCCTTCCGGAAATCGAAATAGAAGGATATCAGTTTTTTCACAAGGACAGGGTTGGCAGGAGTGGGGGAGGAGTAGCACTTTTCGTTAAAAATTCAATAAACTGTATTATAAACAATTCGATTAAGAGAACAGTACGGAATCTATTTGGGTGGAAATTATAGGCAAGAATAAGAAAGTTATTATTGGCGTCCTGTATAGACTTCTTAACCTCAGTATTGAGAAGGCTGATCCCCTGATTCATGGAATTCGAAGAGCGTTCCAGTACAAAAACGTTGTGATCATGGGAGATTTTAATTATGGGAACATTGACTGGGAAATTTTAGTAGGAAATCAGGAAGCGAAAAAAAAAAATCTTAGATGTGGTGCAGGATAATTTCCTAAAACAAATTATTACCGATCCTACGAGGGGAGAAAATACCCTGGACTTACTTTTAACTAATAATGAGCATCTAATGAGTAACGTAAAAGTGGAAGATAGTCTGGACCAGGGGTTCCCAAAGTGGTCGATATCGACCCCCAGGGTTCGATGAGACCATCCAAGGGGTTGACAAATAGCCAAGGGGTCGAAAGAGGGTCAGTAGATTGCTAGTAGTGGTGGGCAGCTACCGGTGAAATTACCGGTTTTATCGGCAACAAACTTAATGATAGCTTACCGACAAAAATTCTGCTACCGGTAAAGCTTCGTTAACCGGTAAAGCTTCGTTAACCGATAACTCGATAAGCTATACCATAACACTCAGAGAGCGGTAAGCACGTCTCGGCTTGGTGGTACTGAGTGACGGTGGTGACAGGCCCAGTGCCCCGCTAATTTTACCGGTTAAACTTTTATCATTAAGCAAGTATGTACCGCTAAGGTCTCGGTAAGTTTTTATCATTAAAACCGTTTTTTTCTGCACTCTTTTTAATTTCTCAATAGAATTAATGTTATTTCTGTGATCAGCATACGAAACTGTATTAATTGTGAAAGTTTCATAAGAAAAATTCCGCGTGCCTCCAAACGAAGACCCATATAATATATGGGTCTTCGTTTGGGGACACGCGGAATTTTTTTTAATGAAACTTTCACAATTAATATAGTTTCGTATGCTGATCACAGAAATAACATTAATTCTATTGAGAAATTAAAAAGCGCCGAAAAAAAAAACAGTTTTAATGGTAAAAAAAAATGACCGAGACCTTAGCGGTACATTCTTGCTTAATGGTAAAAGTTTAACCGGTAAAATTAGCGGGGCACTGGGCTCGTCACTACCGTCATTCAGTACCACCAAGCCGAGACGTGCTTGCCGCTCTCTGAATGTTATGGTATAGCTTATCGAGTTATTGGTTAACGAAGCTTTAACGGTAGCAGAATGTTTGCCGGTAAGCTATCGTTAAGGTTGTTGGATAAAACCTGTAACTTTACCGGTAGCTGCCTACCTCTACCACCTCCAAACCAAGGTCTAAGTAAAGAGGTCTAATCGCTGGAGTAGTTCTGCGCAGCTTCTGACGTCATTTAGATGCGTCCATTTTCTCTTTGTGATACATTGAAGAAAACTGTGAAACGCCAAGGATGACAGGAACTATAATATTTTATATATTATATATATATATTATATATCATATATATTATATATTCATATATATAGACAGGAACTATAATATTTTATATATATTATATATATATTTTATATAATATTTGTCAGAATATAAATAATTGAGTGGAGCGGTGCGAGCGAAGGCGACGTCATTTTCGAACGACGGACCAACTTCAACTGACAGCTATAGGACCCGCTAACCCCACTTTGAACAGCCAAGTGACGTTCACGGGCTCGCTGCGCCAACTCCCTCGAAATTCGGTCGGAAGTGGTTAGACCTTATATTCTTAGATCTTGCTCCAAACATGAACCCATGCATGCAGACGGACGCGAACGAAAATGTATACACCACACCCACCCTCAGACACCCTCCATTCACTCACTCGCGCGGTAGACTAGATAGCATACTGTAGTAGCACCAATTAAAGTATGACCTTTTCCCTTTACAATGACATAACAATAAAAACAATATGTAAAATAGAACCAGAGATATAGGTTATTAAAGGACAAAAACATTGATTTTTCGAACTCGACTCGAACTTGTGACGTCACTACTACCTCACGAGTCTTTTACCGGTAAACTGTCGGTAATTTCGGTAACTGTATTGTTGTTCACCAATAATTTCGATATTGAAATTAGCGGTATTTGCCCAGCACTAATTGCTAGGGGGTCGCTGAAACCATCCAAGGGGTTGAAAGGGGGTCAGTAGATTGATATGGGGTCGAAAGGTAGTCTTAGTCTTTAAAATTAAATGGTTAGCATGAAATGATCCTGTTCTCTTCCCGTACTGAAAGAGTGAGAATAATCAACCGACCAATATCTAAACTTAAAGAAAAACCATGTCAGTTCAGAGTCGAAAATCCTCCCCATTCTGTGCATGTAGGGAGAAGCTCACATACACCCAACCACATCGTGAATGAACATCAAGATGACGAGCTTGTGTACTATTAATGGCTTGAATATTACTTATTGTAATATAATAAATAATATATAACAAATATTTATTCTAAAACACTTATGTTTATGTATATGTGAAAGTATCTTTATCATTATTGGAACGCCGTTGCCTTGATGAATATTGTCATTTAGACCTTTTATAACGGATCAAAATGATGATATCACTATTGATAACTAGAACTATAATAATAACAATAATAATAATAATAATAGTAATAATAACAATAATAATAAGGATAATAACAACTATAATAATTATATTATTAGCATTAATAACAATAACAACACCAATAATAATAATAAACTGACATGATTCGTGAATCAATAGTTTGGGGGTTTATAGAAAATCTTAAACTTTACCAGGGGATCGATGAGCTGAAAAGTTTGGAAACCCTGGTCTAAAACAAAAACATTAGGCACCAGGAGCTCTATTGATAAAATCAGAGAATACAGAGAGAAATTGGGAATGATCATGAAAGAAAATCAACAGAATGACTTAAACGAAGAAAAGGACTCGTCAATATAAGATACTCATTAGAAAGATTCTCACTGCTGGTTTTGTGTCAAAACTCTTCACCGTCTACCTGGAAGCGTTAGAAAATTATCGAAATAAGGATCAAAAGAATCTCAAGCAGAAAGCAGTCTTGACAAAAAGTATTCTTGTATATCCACCGGGAATATATACAGTATATTATTGCAGTATTTCTCAACCTTGGAAGCTTCGTGGATCTCTTGATACAGGATTAGATAGGACATAGTCAATTTTTCTATTCATTTAGTGACACAAACGTTATAATATGTTATATGGATCATCGCCACATTCTGAGAAACGTAGCTAGGCAAGGAAAAATTAGAAAAAAGAGCACATTATATAACCATGAATTATATATATATATATATATATATATATATATATATATATATATATATATATATATATATAACGTATTCAAAATTATTCTGAAATTACCTCAGTGGTGACGGTGTTTGGGGGACACTTTCGTAAGGGTGATTGGCTGTACAATACCGACTACCGATACGTGGTGACGTCACGGCAACGGTAACAACTGATTGCTCAAGAGTGGTGACGTCACGGTAACGCAGATGACTGATTGGCCGAGAACGCTGACGTCACGGCAACGGGCAGGGCGCGAAGCGCCCTCTCGCGAATCAGTTCAAGTGCCCATGGTGAAGCCATAGCGACGAAGCCGATACCAAGAGACGAAACGGCGAAGAAGCGTAGACAGAGGCGTAGATAGAAGCACCTATGGAAATGGCTAATGGCTACCAAGGGTATAACGAAGAAGACGTTCCAAGAAGATAAGGTGTTGGCAGCTAGACTAAGGTACGAGCACAGTAAAACATTCCCTGGGTTGTTCGCTGATACCAAGACCTTTAAGGTGAAAGCGTCTATACACGAGTTCCAAAGGAAGATGATCGCCTTCAAATCAACTCGAGATAACGATAAACAATTCGAATGCAGTGACGATATGTTTGACAAATTGGAGTGTTCGGACGATATGATATCCGATAAGGATTGAGAGGCATTCATGCGGCATTACTTCATAGGATATAAAAGTTCGTTAAAAACGGTGCAAAGTCTGATCACAGGAACTTTCAGATGTATTTCTCTTTCAAAATGATTCTGAAATTACCTCAGTGGTGATGGTGTTTGGGGGACACTTTCGTAAGCCTGACAGACTATAGAATATCGACTGCCGATACGATGCCAAGAGACGAAACGGCGAAGAAGCGTAGACCATATTATATCGAAAGGTATAATTTGTAACGAACGGCCATGGGTCCCCTTGAATTCCTGGGGGCCCCACCGCTCCTCCTGGGGGCCCCCGCCGCTCCTCCTGGGGGCCCCCGCCGTTCCTCCTGGGGCCCCCGCCGCTCCACCTGGGGCCCCCCGCCGCTCCTCCTGGGGGCTCCCGCCGCTCCTCCTGGGGACCCTCGCCGCTCCTCCTGAAGGCCCCCGCCTCTCCTCCTGGGGGCCCCCGCCTCTCCTCCTGGGGGCCCCCGCCGCTCCTCCTGGGGGCCCCCGCCGCTCCTCCTAGGGGCCTCCGCCGCTCCTCCTGGGGGCCCTCGCCGCTCCTCCTGGGGGTCCCAGGTTGAGAACCACTGGCCTAAACAAAATACTCATCCTTATTTTCATCCACTCTGTCTCAGTTTACTTAACTTCAATGTGGGCGGATTTAAAACTTCGGGATTGTCATACACATTAAAGGGAGCGCGTATGATGGTTAAAGTGATGCGCTGTTGTCAGTGTGTGTGTGTGTGTGTGTGTGTGTGTGTGTGTGTGTGTGTGTGTGTGTGTGTGTGTGTGTGTGTGTGTGTGTGTGTGTGTGTGTGTGTGTGTGTGTGTGTGTGTGTGGCTTTGTTCGAAGGATTAGGCGTATGTGTATATGTATATGTGTATGTGTGTGTATGTGTACATATGTTTTTGGACATGTGTGTGTATGTGTGTCTACATGTGTATGTGTACATGACTGTTTGGACATGTGTGTTTTTAAGTGTCCGTCTATGTGTGTACCTGTGCTTGTGTTTTACGTGTGTGTCTGTACATGTGTGTGTCTGTACATTTGTGTATAAAAGTGTGTTTATACATGTGTGTATGTGTACATGTTTGTGTGTGTACATGTGTGTATATATATGTGTGTATGTGTACATGTGTGTTAGTCTACATGTCTATGTACATGTGTGTGTGTGTACATGTGTATGTATGTACATGTGTGTCTGTGAACATGTATTTGTGTGTACTTGTGTGTATGTTCATGTGTGTGTGTCCATGTAGATGTATGTGTATACATATGTGTGTACATGTGTGTGTACGCATATGTGTTTGTGTGCGTACATATGTGTGTATATATATTTGTGTGTATACATGCATAAATACATGTGTGTGTGTGTGTGTGTGTGTGTGTGTGTGTGTGTGTGTGTGTGTGTGTGTGTGTGTGTGTGTGTGTGTGTGTGTGTGTGTGTGTGTGTGTGTGTGTGTGTGTACATGTATGTGTCTGTCCGGGGCGCCACCCTCCGCACCATAAGACACGTCCCCCACCCCCGTCCCCCAAGAGTCCCCGGGCCGCCCACCCACGGACGACCCGGAGACGTCGGACGACGGAAGAGGTCAAAGTCTACGCCTAGGGTCTGACGAAGCAAGCCGTGAGGCGTTAGAAGACCATTGATGGTCGGAGGTATGGGGCTGCCGAGGCCTGATGACCCTCTGGGCGCCACCCTCCGTATCATAAGACACGTCCCCCTGTCCTCCGAGAGGCCCAGGTTCTTACCACGGACGACTCGAAGACGTATGGGGAACGGATTACGAGTGGAAAAGGTCAAAGTCTACGGCTAGGGCCTGACGATGCAAGCCATGAGGCGTTAGAGGACCATTGATGGTCGCAGGTATGGGGCTGTGAGAGGCCTGATGTCCCTGGGGGGCGCCACCCTCCGTACCATAAGACACGTCCCCATGTCCTCCGAGAGGCCCGGGTTCTTACCACGGACGACCCGAAGACGTATGGGGAACGGATTACGAGTGGAAAAGGTCAAAGTCTACGCCTAGGGTCTGACGATGCAAGCCGTGAGGCGTTAGAGGACCATTGATGATCGGAGGTATGGGGCTGCCGAGAGGCCTGATGACCCTGGGGGGCGCCACCCTCCGTACCATAAGACACGTCCCCTTGTCCTCCGAGAGGACCCGGGTTGTATACCAGGGACGACTCGGAGACGGGGACGGATTGCGATCGTATAAAATCAAAGTCTACGCCTAGAGCCTGACGATACAAGCCGTGAGGCGTTAGAGGACCATTGATGGTCGGAGGTATGGGGCTGTGAGAGGCCTGATGTCCCTGGGGGGCGCCACCCTCCGTACCATAAGACACGTCCCTTTGTCCTCCGAGAGGCCCGGGTTCTTACCACGGACGACCCGAAGACGTATGGGGAACGGATTACGAGTGGAAAAGGTCAAAGTCTACGCCTAGGGCCTGACGATGCAAGCCGTGAGGCGTTAGAGGACTATTGATGGTCGGAGGTATGGGGCTGCCGAGAGGCCTGATGACCCTGGGGGGCGTCACCCTCCGTACCATAAGACACGTCCCCTTGTCCTCCGAGAGGACCCGGGTTGTATACCAGGGACGACTCGGAGACGGGGACGGATTGCGATCGTATAAAATCAAAGTCTACGCCTAGGGCCTGACGATGCAAGCCGTGAGGCGTTAGAGGACCATTGATCGTAGGAGGTATGGGACCGCCGAGACCAAAAGCCCCCCTCCGCACCACCAGACTCGCAGCAAAGGGCACAAACCGGAGCACAAAGATTTAAGAAGGCAACAGCAGGATCACTAATAGGGTAGTCGAAGAATGGGACAAACCGGCAACCATGCAGAAAGCGCTGAAACTATCAGTCGATTAACAAGCAGGAAACGGGCTCACCGGCCCCCAAGGCCGGCAGCGGGTGAACCGCTCAGTCCCGTTTCCGCGCTAGAAGTGACGACTCAAGCGAGCCGGCTAAGAAGGGAGGGGGTAGGGAGGGGGAGGTGGGGTCGACAATGTGCATGCCTGCACAGAGCCGGGAATTTTAAATTTCCGATGATTTTAGCGGAAAATTCAAACCACACTCAACCTTCGGGAAATGGCCATATGACCAGGAGTGTGGTATGGGATTATCGCTATAGCTTCGCTGTGCAGGTTTCTTTCAGCCGATAATATCAATAGTGTCAGAAGACGCCAAGACGTCCAACATTTCATGGGCCACGATTTTTTTTTCCCAATCACTATGGTTTAAATGTCTTAAACATGGTTACACTGTCTGATATGTTGAGGTTATAGTTGATGTTTTTTTGGTATGGCCATGATGTCGGAATTGCCTTGGTTCCCCATTTCTTTGTTAGATTCAGGGAATAATTTTACACCTTGTGGATTTTATTTGTGTACTTCGATCTGGGGCCTCATTTTGTTGGCGAAAATCAGGGGCAAGTAGGACATTAGTATACGTGGTCCATGCCAATTTGGTCTACTCCCATTTTGTCCATTCCAGAATTCCCATTTCGTCTACAGTAAAATTCCCATTTGTCTACTTCCTATTTGTCCTATTTTCTAATCTTGTCTAGTCTTGGTACATTTCACGAGGAAAAACAAATTAAAATAGTTATCTATATTAACGAGTGATAAGTATATGCATGATATGTTTTAATATTATATTTGCAATATCAACATTGACTAGCCATAGACAAAAGGATAAAGTGTTAAAATTGTCGGCATACGGTGTCAAAGTGTATCTGATTATAATTTTTAGTTGTATGAAGGGTACCGGTACCAAGTCAACAGGAAGGGCAAGGATGATAGATTCTTCTGGAGGTGCCACAACAGAGAGTTTCCAGGTCGACTTTCCACAAAGGGTGAAAAGGTCACCAGTAGTAAGCCACACAGCCATCTTGAAGACAGCGTTGACAACACCATGAAGGTCAAGTCAGGAAGGAAACTATAGAGACGATTTACACTGGATTACGAAGAGCATGCTGACAGGAGACTTTTGGTCCATAACTAGGTCGGATGCAATATATATATATATATATATGTATATATATATATATATGTACATATATATATATATATATATATATATATATATGCACAAATTTCACAAGTCACACGCGAATCACAAATATGCAGAGTCCACTAGGAAAAGGAAAAACACACGGAGTCCGAGCGCTTTCGTGATATATTCACATTATCAAGGAGTACAGAAAGATGAGAACAAAAAATGGAGGTACAGAGTATAAGTAGGACAAGAGAGACATTTACCCTCCTCTCCGAAGCCTGAAAGCTCAGGTTGGGTCACTCGGTGAGGTCATGGAAACATATTATTATTACATTAACTTTTAAAATATGTACTATTTATATTACTGACAATATATGGATCTAATTTATATAATCCTAAACTATTATTAATGAGTTGGTCATAATTGCATTTGATAATTCCTGACTGATATTTCTTTCTGTTATATTCTTACATTGTATAATTTTTGAAGCATTTTTCCAGTCAATAGGATGGTCAAATTCACAAACATGTTTAAAAAGTGCACTAGATTCTTGGCCCTTTTTTATGCTGTTTTTATGCTGTTTAATCCTAACCTCTAAATAAATATATTTACAATAATATAAATACTAATAAATAAAAGAAGCAAATAAATGAATAGGTAAAGTTAAACAATAAACAAACAGGTAATTAGTATGAGGAAATAATGCGGCTATAAGAGAAGGAGCGCCAGTTGCCTCCGAGTATTGGCAGGGAAAGAACAGATGCCGACAAGCTCCTTGAAACGGAACCCCCTACTGTGGAGCATTGTAGCTCTGTACTATTACATATAAACCAGCGAGAAAGATATGGTGCAGACAGTGGCTTTCTCTAAGACCTGTAAAGGATGACGGTAACAGTTTCAACATGTAGTAGTTTTAGTTCGGAACAACGGCAGGACAAATGAAAATCAACACAAAATATCTAATCTCTTTCTTTTGGTAATTAGCCACAAGGTGCGACACTAGAAGTGTCACATGAGAAATATAGGTGAAGCTCGGACTAAGGCCACAGCTTAGTGGAGCTTATGGTTGTAGCTGGACGTGGAGCCTAACGTCAGCGAGGCAGTAGCAGATGATGACGGCGAGGCTCGATGGGACAGCTAGAAGACTGGACGAGGAGATGTAGTTTGTGCGCTGGTCGGTCTGGTCGGTACTGTTCTGCCCATCTCGGCGAAACGCCGACCTTTTAAAGGAGGCTGGCGGGAACGTGAGGAGCTTTCCAAGTTCCTGATTGGCTGACCGCTGGCTGGCAGGGACACCCCTGCGAACTACGCTTGCCAACTACAGGAACTTGGAAAGGCTAGCTCCGAAGATTTCTTTGATTAGTGTGTGACGGGTCGTAGGATGCATCACGTCACTACAACTCTATTGTTAAAGGTGTACTTTCTCAGGTCCAATCGTTACGATATTGACAAAATTATAATAAAATCCACCTAAAAAATAGAGGACAAAAATTATTAATACGGTCTCCCAGAAAATATTCAGATAACACCCTTCTAATAATTTCGTTTAAAAACACATATTCCCAATCATTTTCTTCCTGACTTGTACAAATCTGACGTTTGTTTCTATCGGTTACTACTCATTTTGTATTCACCCCACTCCCTATCACAATTGTTTTGGGGGTCACGTTGGCAAATAGGGGTTTTACGTTGGGTGGAAGAGTGCGAGTAAAACAAGTGATTTTCGGTAGAAACGAATGTCATAAAAGTTCAAATCAGCATGAAAACACGTGAAAAATATTCTCGTTCTACCTAGATCAGATTAGAGCAGACCAGAGTTAGCCTAACCTTGTTTATATATTCCCCTCGCCAGTGGCTTTATTCATCCCTACCTCCCCTATCCCTTCCTTTTACCTGATTCGGAGTGAGGGAGTTCGCTCTTCATGCCCCCTAATGGGCCATTACCAAGACACGAGGACAAAACCCCACAACCCTCTCTAATCGGTGCTTGTACCTAGTCAAAGCCTTTCGCCTCCCGAACTCCTTGATGGGATGAATTTCTTAGCTGGAGCCCCCCCCCCCCCCCCGCCTCATCCTCTGGAGGTGCCAAAGGTGATGGTTATATTTCTATTGGTAGTGACGAGGATGGGCATTTTTATAACTATATATACGAGAGGAGAAGCGCAGGTAGGAGTTTCTGGCAGATTAAGATTAAGATCAACCCGACAGCAGGAGAGAAGAAATGTCAACATTGTCGCCACCCAGAAGCTACCCTCGAACATCACCTCAAGTATTACCCCGCAACTGCTTTTCTGAGGAGAGGGCCCCCGACAACATCTGAGGGTCTTGTGCGCCGTCTATGCAGCCACTACGAACTGTGTCGGCTGGTGGAGTGTCAGCCCCCCCCCCCTTTAAATTTATATACCTTTGCATTTGTTCATGTCAGGAAGGGTGACTGCCAGGATGTGCATACATATTTCACATAGGTATGCACATCCAACAAATGTATGGGTGGGCGTGGCCAAAGCCACACATTCATACATTGAATCACCCCCCCCCTTTTTATTTATTCATTACACAATTGATCGCAACACACTGTCCACTGAATACACAGTTCATCATAGGTAGGGTGCATTCACCGAGATGTGCATATGTATATCATATACGTATGTATATCTTGTGAATGTATGTGTGTGGTTAAACCCACACACACTCATAAGTCAAATCACCCTCCAAACGGGCTCACACTTAAAGCCCGTGGGAGCTTCACTCCCAAATTTAACAGAACAGAAACGCAGGTAGGAAGATTTGGAGACAGAAACCCTAAGTGGTTTGGGTATGTGCAGAGGAATGGTGCAGGATAAATCAGAGGATGCTGAAAATAGCAGTCACAAAGGAACGTTATTGTTATTTTTTATCTTTGAGAGCAATACGTTATTGTTATGTTTTTATATTTGAGAGCAATACGTTATTGTTATGTTTTATCTTTGAGAGCAATACACCGGGGTGCTAAAGGATAGGTTAAAGAAAAGAAGATTTAAGGAGGGATGATGCACATTAAGATTGGAGTATTATTTTTGAGTGCGGATTGGTCACCAGTCACAAAAGAATGCTAAGCGACTTCATTTGAGGAATGCCACTAAACTTAAATATTGACAGCATAAAGTCTGCAGATTCATGGATGTGATTCAAACGATTGGTTTTATTAGGTAGAGGATGAGGAGATTGAAACGATTTGAAGAGCAGTTAAAAGATGAAGACATCTTTGTCAGTGGATGTCAACAAGTTGGGCACTAGATTAATAAATATTGAGTGGAGATGAAAAGATACAGCTCAGCATTAGATGTTAACATGCTTTGATAATTTGATAAAAAAAAATACAAACAAATACCATTCATAGCTTTGATAACCAGCGACAGCGTACATAAAATATCTCGAATTGAGAATGTATTGGTGAAAAGAGCTTTGTTCAATTATCATTCATACATACATCTTCAGTAAACTGTACCCAGCCACATTTAAATCTAGAGCTAACTCTTGGTAAAATGGCATATATATAAGATATATTATATATATATATATATATATATACAATTTCAAACGCCCCGCTGCTCGACGTCACCAAAACAAAGCTACTCTTTTGTCGCCATAACATGTTTGCCTTTCCAGAGAAATGAGGTCTATTCTTGCTGATTCAAATATTTGTCGACTTTGTGCTTGTGAAATCAATGAAGCTTTTACTCTTTTTGAAGACAGTGACGATAAGGCTTCTCTAGCTCTCTTAATAAACAAGTATCTTCCCATAAAGGTAAGAGGCAAGCTCACACATCATTTCTTTGGGAAATGGACTCTAAAGTCAAATGAAATTCTAAAGGTGTTAGCGTTATTAGTTAAGGTCTTAGTTAATATTATTGCAATTGCAGTTTTCACATGATTAAGTAGGGAAATATTTAACTTATGGTTTCTTTTTACGGCCGTAAGGTCTTTATTTAAAGCAGACATGGATTAGTTAATACTTTTTTTAATTTGACAATAATTGTTATTGTTGATATTTCTGAAATGAACATTTGAAGGGTGGTGTGCAGATGAACCCAAATAATGATCTGGCGCCAGCCTAATACGGGAATTTTGTTTGCATTAAGATAAGAAGTATTGAAGCCATGTGCTGATAGCACGGCATATAAAACATCATAAGTGGAAGTTGTTCACGTAGAGATCGTTTATTTAAGTGCATAATTAATTGAACTGTTTTCTGTAGGCATTAAATTTGAACTTCATTAATAGAATAGTTCCATAAAAAAGTGAGTCAACATTGGTGAATCTAGGTTATATTGCCTGCATTGAAGAAGTAATTTGCTTTAGATTATTAGATTTATTTCTGATACTATTTGGGCTTAGGCAGTTCAATGAAAATAATTGATTATTGAAGCTATGGACAAATATAAAGTAGGAACACTTGTTCCTCAGCTTACACAAAAAAGAAAGTTGAATTATATGCAAAATTAATAGATAAGGGGGAACAAAACTATATTATGATATGTTAGCTTCTGGTAATGTATCTTATTTTGTGTGGCTAACTGGGACAATATTGTTTTTTTCTTTTTTAGAAGTGCACACCGACATGGTATAGTAATAGAAAAATTATAATTTTGTAAATTATAATATATCAACATTATATATGGTATTATTTTAGTTGTGCACACCTACGCAATATAGTATTAGAAAATTAAATATTAATTTTGTAAATTATAATAGACGAATGTAATATGTGATTTTCTTGGCAGAAATAAAAAAAAATTGCTACAAGTAAATTTACTTATGAACAAAGCCGATAGGATATGTTACAGATGCCATGCCAGTCCAATCACTATCAGACAACTGCTTTCATGTTGTGGACTGGATGTTCTCCAACCCCAGGTGACGTTAATAAGCACTGTTACAAAGAAAATAGGGCTTCCTTGAACTTTATGAGAGAACACAGGGTTCTGCCTTCATCTGTTAATTGCCCGAGGTACAATAATAATCAGGCTGGCAGCATCCGTGATGACAACTACGACCCAGATGATCTTTAGAATTTGAGGTACCAAATTGCAAAACATTGGTTAGGTTACTTAGGTTAGAATAGACTAATTTATCATACTTTCATTTCTTTGACCTAGACACCTATGAAAACAAACGTGGCATATCATTCATCTGCTGCGACTTCGTTCATTAGAGAATAGCTTGTTCCGAAGAATACAAACTCTTCGGTACTCCTTACAATAGGATACTTCGTGTAGCGTTAAGATTCCTACCGCTAAACACTGTGTTTTATTAAAATCCTCACCCCATGGGTCTGGGCAACGCTTATTCAATAAGGGGCCCTATTGGGGCAAGGGGGCCCTTCCCCTCCACCACAAGTCTCGCAGACTATGCTCCATTCTCTTTGCAATAGCCAAAGGGTCAACATCTCTCAACAAAACCTGCTCCAATTTTGTTTGTGTATCTCTTATGGGACACGCTGTACAGTATTGCCGTTTGTGTTGTGATGAAAATCAGGCAACCGGCTTCGATCGTCTCCAGTTGTTTCCAGAACGCTAAGGAGCTCGTCGTCCTTACAATTCATCAGTGTTTATCTACATCCTGTACATTGGTGTTTATCCATGACATCTTGTGCCCTGAAATTTCTTGAGTGCTATCTACATCCTATCCTTTATTATTCCCTTAACCGCCACCCTTCACTGTAAGTATGGAATCTGGTTCTAGTGTTGTTGTTCAAAATAGGTGGTGTACCTTCCTTGAAGGGAAATATCCCTGCCCCTAGCACAAGTGTAGAGGTCTAAAGTGTTCACCTTCATCCCCGTGTGAGACGTGCACTCAATGGGATGATAATCAGTGGTCAGTGTACTTTCATGCTCACAAGAAAGGGCATGCAGGGAAAAATGTGCACAAGCACAGAAAATGGCATCCACCTTCACCCCCCAAAAAACAAGAGAAGGGATACTACGACTTCAGAGGAGACGAGCAATTCTCTCCTCCAAAGCGTAGTAGAAAAGGAGGTTGTACAACGCCCACCTTGAGTCAATCTCAGGCCAAGTTGTCTTGTATTCCTTCAACCAGGGCGGTTAGCTTAGACGGACATGCGCCTCCGGCCACCTCTAGCTACCGCTCTTGTACGAGTTTTTTCCCAGAGGCGGTTGCTTGCAGTTCGCCCTCAACCCTTCCCAGAAGCTTGACTTTCTGAATTTATAAACCAGGGCGATTAGCTTAGACGGACATGTGCCTCCGGCCACCTCTAGCTACCGCTCCTGTACCAGTTTTTTCCCGGAGGCGGTTGCTTGCGGTTCGGCCTCGACCCTTCCTGGAAGCTCGAGTCCAAGACAGACAAAGAACCTGGGTTCGAAGAAAAAGAGTGCCTTAGCCTCTTCTTCTAATCAGGAATCCCAAAGTTCACCTAAAACCCATCATAGGAAGAGCCGGGTGATCAACGGAGACCTTGCCATGCCCGAAAAGAGTGCCTTAGCCTCTTCTTCTAATCAGGAATCCCAAAGTTCACCTAAAACCCATCATAGGAAGAGCCGGGTGATCAACGGAGACCTTGCCATGCCCGTTGATGAGGAGGACCAAGGTAAACCTACGCGAACGTTACTTGCGAGTAAAACCACCTCGACCAGAAGAGAGAACCTCCCCTTAGGGTCCCCCGGACCTTCCGAACCCTTTCGGGACTCTCCAAGCGGGCATTGTCGAAGACAGACAAAGAACCTGGGTTCGAAGAAAAAGAGTGCCTTAGCCTCTTCTTCTAATCAGGAATCCCAAAGTTCACCTAAAACCCATCATAGGAAGAGCCGGGTGATCAATGGAGACCTTGCCATGCCCGTTGATGAGGAGGACCAAGGTAAACCTACGCGAACGTTACTTGCGAGTAAAACCACCTTGACCAGAAGAGAGAACCTCCCCTTAGGGTCCCCCGGACCTTCCGAACCCTATCGGGACTCTCCAAGCGGGCATTTCCAGGAACTTCTCCCCACTATCTATTCCCTCTTTAACACAATGAGAGAACAGATGATGGATGAACAACGTGAATTCATCCGGGAAACTCGAGAAAAGTTGCTGTTGAACTCGGAAGTTCGAAAGGCTTCAACACCCAAAAGAGCCCCCCTAGAACATGTTCCAGTTAATTGGAACCCCCCACCCCCATCTACCGATCAGTGACCTTTATTGGGGATATTGAAACAAGTTGTTTGCTACACTTTGAAAGACTGAGACAATTTTAAGATACATGCACACCAAATGATCCTACTCAACATTGTGATCACCAGCAGCTAGCTGGCTTCACATCTAGTCTCCTGCAATCATTCAAAACACGCTTTGTAGAATTTCGGGAGTGCACATGTCTTTTCAATTTCATCACTTATCCACACGAGTGTGCAGTGGACATAGCTGACCTTAGTTACATCCCTGATGTCTCTATAAAATATTTTGAGGTAGAAGTTGCTGACCTCAAAGCCTCGGACATTGAATGAAGATTTGGAAGAACTTGCACACCAGCAAGCAGAGCTGTCAAGTACAAGTGGATAGAAAGGAAAAAATTTCAAACCAAAGACCAGCTGATTTTCAAAACTTGGAACGCACTTCCAGTTGCATATCACACACTGCAGCATGTGGGTATTGCTGTATTGACCATGTTTAGCTCTACATATGCATATGAGCAGTCATTCTCATATCTGGAAAATATCATGGTCATGTTTAACAGATGGAAGCATCTGTGTGGATGAAGCTTATCCTGACCAAGTATCAAGCAGACTACAAAGCCATCAGCAAAAACATGAGGCACCAGAAATCACATTAGTCATCTGGGTAAGAAGTATTTAATTTATTATTGGTTAACTTCAGTATAACATAATTATAAAGAATAAATTCAGATAAATATTATATTCTAAAAATTTTGGACTTAAAGAATAGACACGTTTAGTTGTATTTAGTGTTAAAAAATATTACATGGCTCTCACAGAAATACATTTAAAGATATTTGACTTTCATGGCTCTCTCAGCCAAAAAGGTTCCTGACCCCTGGGTTGTATGAATTTAGCGTACTTTAATTTCTTAGACCTCCACCTCTACCAAAAACAAACATGGCATCTCAAGTAGTCAAAACTTTTAGCAACTGTTTCTGTTATTGATTTTTGCCAAGAATAATGTATATTAGATTGATGTATTATAATTTACAAAATTATTATTTAATTTTCTATTACTATATTGCATAGGTGTGCACTTCTAAAAATTTAGCCAAAAAATAAAGTTCTACTTTATCATTGGCAGATGTTGTAGATCACTTTTGTTCTTTGGTTTTCGTAAATAAAGGCCATTTGAATTTGATACACTTGTTTTAATTTACCCAAAATGGTATGTTTGGACCTGAGAATATGATATTTGGCATAGGCAGTTAGGGTTTCCTTAACTGCAATGAATCATATGTTAAGGATTTGTAGACTTCTCCATCCAGTCACTTACTTTCAAAGAGACATTTTCTCAAAGTAGGCTGAAGGTGAACCAACTACTACCTTAACACCTTGGTGGTGCCTTAAGAATATAAGAATAAAGGAGACTGCAAGAGACCATAAGGCCTACACTAGGCAGCTCCGTATTCAATACACTTAGCAGCTCCGTATCTTTGGGTTAGACTCTCATCCAGAAAGTGATACAATTACTGTCAGTCTTCTTTTCCTTTAACTGACAGTAACTTCAATCTTCCAAATAACAACCACAAGTCCTCAAGCAATGAGACATGATGGTGGGGGCAAGAGATGGTATTGCAGATATGTGGGATAGGAAGAAAACTGTTAAGGAGAGTCAAAAACTTTTACACAAACAGAGTTTGTGTTAGGGTTGGGAGTGGTATGAGTGAATGGTTTGAGGTGAGGGTGGAGCTGCACCAGAGTTGTGTTACGTCACTGACAGTTTAGTGTGTACATGGATGGTGGTGGTATAGGCGGTAAATGCAAGTATGATGGCCAGAGGATAGAAGATGGTTAGAAAAGAGTGGAGAAAGATGAGACAGTTGTTGTTTACTGAAGAAAAGTCAGAATGGAGAAAAGTAACCAGTGGTGTATCACAGCAGCTCAGTTTTGGCTTCTGTAATGTCCTTCATATATTTAATGACATGAAAGGAATAATTAGCTGTGCAGACTTATTTGTTGATGATACCCTGTACATTGATCATGTAAAGGATGATAAATGAGAAGGATTATATTACGTTGCAGAATGACTTGGATAATATATGAATGTAGTCAAGAGTGGAAAATGAATTTTAACACATGCAAAATAATGAAAATGGACCAAAATAAGAAAAGAATGACACTGGATTACAAAATGGGAAATTAAATACTGTGGAACCTCAATTTAGTTAATTTGTCCCATGATGGAGCACATAACTCAAATTACTTGTAGGACAAATAAATTATCCCCATTGAAATGAATGGGGTAGTGCGAGAGGTAAATGCAAGGGTAGTGGGTCAGGGATTGGAGATGGTTAAAGAAAATGGAGAAAAGTAGGAGGTGAGCCAGCTGTTGGTTGCTGACGACACTGCCAGGGACTGAGGAAGTTGGTGACAGAGTTTGGGAGAGTATGTGATAGAAGAAAGCTAAAGATAAATGTGGGTAAAAGTAAGGTGATGAGATGTACAAGGGGTGAAAGTGGCAGTAGACTGGAAGTGAGCATTAAGGGAGAGCGACTGGAGGAAGTGGATAGTTTTAGATACTTGGGTGCAAATGTGGCAGGAAAAGGTGGAGGTAGAATGTAGATTGAGAGAAGTGAGTAAATGCCTTGGTGGATTGAAGAGTGTAATGAGGAATAGACATTTGGGAATGGATGCTAAGAGGAGACTGTATGAAGGAGTGGTTGTGCCAACAGCACTGTATGGGGCAGAGACATGGAACATAAGAGAGGAAGAGAGAAGGAGTTTGAATGTGTTTGAGATGAGGTGTCTGAGAAGTATGATGGGGGTTACTAGGCTAGATAGAGTGAGAAATGAGGAGGTGAGGAGAAGAACGGGGGTGGAAAGGGAGTTGGGAGATAGGGTTGATGAAAGAGTTTTAGGATGGTTTGGACACATGGAAAGAATGAGTGAAGAAAGACTAGTAAAAGAGGTATGGAAGGCAGATGTGGAGGGAGTGAACATGAGGGGACGTCCTAGGATGAGGTGGATGGATGGGGTGAAGGGGGCTTTGGGGAAGAGGGGAATGTCTGTTGAGGAAGGACGGGAGAGGACAGAAGACAGAGGTGAATGGAGAATGGTTGTATATGGATGATGATGTGATGCATGAGGTGGAATGAGCGGGAGATGGGGGGTGAGGTAGTATGTGTGAGCAAAATTTGACACAGCCTGAAGGGATTTCTCCCCGTCTTCTCCTTTTATGCATGGGGGGACGGAGAGGGGGTGTCGCCGATTTAATGAAGCGGCCTTGCTGTGGATGTGCTGTGTCTTGCGACACTGCTTGTGACCCAGGGCAGTGGACAAGGTGCAGGGATGACCCGTCATCCAGGAGGTGCTAAGATGAGAGGGAGGGTGGAGGGGTGTGGAGTGTATTCAGGGATGGAATGAGTGGGAATGATTTTATGCCTTTTCCTTTTTGGCTACCTCCCTTGTAAGGGGGAAAAAGCCTTGGTATATGTATGCCATTGATCCATTCTGGCCCCCCAAAAACCACCACAATTTTTTCTTATTATATGTTTTTAAATAAGAAAACTGTACTTATGAATAGGAAGTGGCTCAATTTTTCAACAATACAAAAATTTTTCAGCATAAGTTTGAAATGCATAGAAGACCAAAGGTGGTGTAAAAGTTAGTTTTGTGGAAAATAAGCAGGCATGAAGGCCATTATGAACAGTATATGGATTTAAGAATGAATGCACGAGCGATGGCACCCATGAGTTGTGGTAGGTCTTTGTTCTTGCAATAATAGTACAATATTGCCCTTGCAACAGGATCGAGCAGGGGCCAAAGCTTGATACAAGGGATGATGGGCGTCATCCAAAATCTTATCTGATGCATTTACTAATGTACATATCTGCCTAGCTATCAATCTATTAATTATCTTTGCACTTGCTAACATGCATGTCTGCCTAGCTATTGAGTGAGACACAGGATGCTGGGCAGATGCTACAGTATTCACTGTGGCTTTTGCTACAGTGACTAACAGTAGGGTCAGGCTCATAACCCAAATTTTTGCTTACAACTCAAACCAAAAAATCAGCCAAGAGACAGCACAAAAAAGGTTAGAATGGCTTTTCACTACATTGGATGAGGAAAATCATTGAAAGATTGACATGGTCCAGACTGGAATACACAGTGGTGACGTGGTCACCATACTTATAACTATAAGAAAAATAGAGTACAAAAGGTGGCAACCAAACAGGTTTTGATTAATAGAAATGCTTCACTGTATACAAACAGCTCATAAAAGTCGCATTTAACTACTTCAATATGAGTAAAATTCTTGTGCACAGCATTGGCTGCCATATCTATGATGTATCACACTACTGGCATTATAAAATATAAAGTCAATGCTGTGTTACTCATTCTCTTTTACTCAGAGTAATAATAAACACAGAAAACATAATCAAACTAGTTCACAGAATCTGGGGGTAACTCGTGTAGAACTACAATATATATATATATATATATATATACAGTATATATATATATATATATATATATATATATATATACAGTATATATATATATATATATATATATATATATACAGTATATATATATATATAATCAAGGTGCCGATGCTGGCATCCTCGTGTGCCCACTCACATCTCATGATGCCTATGTAGGTGTCATTGTACCGAAGTAGTTAAAGAAATTACACTGTATGAAATACACTAAACCTAAACTTAAGAATGATAAGTAGATGCACTAAAACCACCCTAATAAGATATTTACATTTGGAAATTAAAATCTTCCACTTAGTGCAACATGAACATTACTTGCACACATTTTTCTGTAAACACCTGCACCCATCCCTCCCACCATAAAAAGTATACAGTACAGTATATATATACAGATGAACCCGGAAACAATGGACTGAAGAGGGATTACCGATTCATTAATGTTATTTGTCCATAGATTCTGTGTTAAATGGAACTTATATAAATGAAAGGTTGTACTAATTACCAACAACTACTGTCAACTCCAGTGGTATTCACTGCTTTTAGTTAATATTGACATAGATTAACATTATGTCAGTTTTTGTGGTGAAATGATATATGCTGCTTGTTGGTCATTTTGAATTACTTGTTGATCCAAATATATTACTTGTTGGTCAACTGGTAAGTGTCGGCAGTTCAGGACAGGGCTTGTTGGTAGAGAAAAACTTATTTCTTTACTTATTTCTACATGTATGATTGTAGCAGAAATAATTTTCACCAAGAAAAACAAGCATTAAGTGATGAGTGAGGAAAATGGAGGAGAAATAGGGAAAGATGAAATGAAAGCAGCTGTTAAGATGATGAGAGCAGGTGAGGCACCTGGGTTGGATGGATGCCAAGCAGAATGTCTGAAAAAAGGAGGTACAGTTATGGTGGACTGGCAGGTGAGGTTATTTAATGTTTGTTTAAGAGAGGGTAGAGGAAAGGGGGACAAGTGTGAATGTAGTAGTTTCAGAGGGATCAGCTTGTTGAGTGTAGTTGGGAAGGCTTATGGGAGGATCTTGATTGAGAGGATTAGGAGAGGAACAGAGGGAGTAATTGGTGAGGAACAGTGTGGTTTTAGGACAGGTAGGGGTTGTGTAGATCAGATATATGAGAAAGCTATAGGAATAGGTAAGGATGTTTTTTGGGCTTTTATAAGTTTGGAAAAGGCTTATGACAGGGTAGACAGGAAGGTACTGTGGGAGGTATTGAAGATATATGGTATAGGAGGAAAGCTTTTAAGAGCAGTCAAAAGTTTTTACGAGAGTAGTAGAGCTTGTGTCAGGATTAGAAATGGAGAGAGTGAATGGTTTGAGGTAAAGGTGGGACTTCATCAGGGACGTATTATGTTGCCCTGGCTGTTCAACTTGTATATGGATGGGGTGGTGCGAGAGGTGAATGCAAGGATAGTGGGTCAGGGGTCGGAGAGGGTTAAAGAAAATGGAGAAAAGTGGGAAATAAGCCAGTTGTTGTTTGCTGATGACACTGCACTTGTAGCAGGATCAGAGGAGGGATTGCAGAAGTTAGTGACAAAGTTTGGGAAGGTGTGTGAAAGAAGGAAGCTGAAGATAAATGTGGGTAAAAGTAAGGTGATGAGATGTACAAGGGGAGAGAGTGGCAGCAGGCTGGAAGTGAGTATCAAGGGAGAGAGACTGGAGGACTCGGTTGGTAGTTGTAGATACTTGGGTGTGAATGCAGCAGGAAAGGGAGGAGTGGGGGTGGAGGTGGAATGTAGATTTAGAGAAGCGAGTAAATGTCTTGGTGGATTAAAAAGTGTAATGAGAAATAGACATTTGGGAATGGAGGTGAGGAGAAGAATAGGAGTGGAAAGGGAGTTGGGAGATAAGGTTGATGAAAGAGTATTAGGATGGTTTGGACACATGGAAAGAATGAGTGAAGAAAGACTAGTAAAAGGTGTGGAAGGAGTGAATATGAGGGGGCATCCTACGATGAGATGGATGGGGTAAAAGGGGCATTACAAAAGAGAGGAATGTCTGTTGAGGAAGGACGGGAGAGGACAGAAGATAGGGGTGAATGGAGAATGGTTGTGTATAGACGATGCTGTGATGCATGAGGGGATGGGGGTGAGGGAGTATGTATGAGAAATAAATTGACGCAGCCCAAAGGGAGTTCTCCCCGTCTTCTCCTTTTCTGCATGAGGGGGGGTCACCGAATTAATGAAGTGGCCTTGCTGTGGATGTGCTGTGTCTTGCAACACTGCTTCTGACCCAGGGCAGTAGACAGGATGCAGGGATGACCCGTCATCCAGGAGGTGCCAAGATAGAGGGAGGGGAGTGGAGTATGTAGGGGATGGAATGGGTGGGGGTGGTTTCTATGACTTTTTCTTTTTGGCTACCTCCTGTGTAAGGGGAGAAAAAGCCTTTGGTATATATATGTATGTATGGATATGTTGCTTGTCAGTCCAAATATATTACTTATCAGTCCTTGTCAGTTTGTAGTATGACCCTATCTAGACGGTAACTTTGGATGGTGCCCTGGTGGTACTGGATGGTGTCCGGATGGCTCTAGGTGATATTGGATGGTAATTAGCATGACCCGATTTAGAAGATGAACAAATGGAAGTCTGAGGGTGGACCTATTTTAAATGTTGAGTAGTTTAAGTACATACATAAGAATGTAAGAATGAAGGAAACTGCAAGAGACCATAAGGCCTACACTAGGCAGCTCCATATCCATCACCGCTTGTCATCCCCATCCATAAAGTTCTCTAAGCGTTTCTTAAAACAACTGATAGTTTCAGTGCTTACTACATGGTTACTAAGTTTATTTCATTTGTCAACCACCCTATTAGTAAACCAAATCTTGCCTATTTCCTTTTTAAATTGAATTTTGTCCAGTTTATAACCATTACTGCGAGTCCTGCCCTGTTTTAATATGATGACCTTGTTTGCATCACCCTTTTAAAGCCTTTGATCCACTTGAACACTTCTATTAGATCACCCTGCACTCTGCATCTTTCCTGAGAGTGTAAGTTAAGGGTGGCGTTGCACTTCCACTTATAATGAGACATTCATATTAATGATAGAAGGCTGATTTTTCTACCACAATTGTGCATGTCAGTGATAAATCACCCCAAGTTTCACTGTTTTACATACACAATTGTAGCTGTAAAAAATTTCGATATTCATGAAAAAGTGAAAATTTTCCCATTTTCAAATGAACAAAAGTCCGTAACTATACTGAACTAAAAGCTCCATTTTTGTGTACAAACTCTACATAGTATGGGATGAAATATGACACAAAGTTATAAGTCTACCTTGTAATTTGTGTAAATTGAATTTTTTTTTTTTTACGGCAATATTTCGTGAATTTTTTTTCCTGGTAAAAATTCAGAACCCTCATTTAGAATAATCTGATAAATTTGTGTCATTTTGTGGAAAAAACACTATGAATGAAACATGGAAAATTTCAGAAAGATTGATGAACTCTGGAGGAAGTTTTGTCATTTTTTAGTATAAAAATTACTGTTTTCAGAAATCGCCTGCTGAACTTGGCACAAGGATTGAATTACCTCCAGAGGCATATGGGTGTCAATAAAATGGTGATGTATGGTGCCAATATATTACACTAGGCTTACTCTATGTAACTGCTGAGCCAGAGTAAAAGAATTGGCTCATTGTGTGTGCCAGAGTCCAAAGAACTGCGAACAGTGTTATGATAGGCCTTTACTGGTTGAACCAACCTCACTGCTGGGACCTCCAAAACATTGCGTCATCAAGTGGGGTTTTCTAATTACCAGTGATGGGCCTCTTCTCCACTCTTTGCAGTGTTTCTGGTCATAAAGCATGATGGTACAGGCCTTTTAGAATGCACCAGGTACATAATGTTGCTCATCTGTCTGCTTCAGGCGCTTGCGTCTGAATACAGAAGGTCAAAACAGTTCCCTCTTTCTGTCCATTCTCTGGAGGACAGGCCTCATAGTACTTGCTGTGGACGGTACAGCAATGTCAACACTGTCAAGGAAAGCCAATTTGCTTTCTGCCTCGTGTTCCACTATGAACTGGATGTCCTGTTCGACCTCATTTAACCCCTTTTTTTTCAATTTGTGTTTTTTGGAGCAATGACAAGGGCATCATCCACATATCAAAACCAGAATGTGTCCTGACCCATTATTTTTATGAAATGGTCCTTTTCTAAAACTCCCATGTAGAGGGAAGCTAAAACAGCTTTAAAGGGGATCCCCATCACAAGTCCTCAGTGATGATAGTATTCCTCATTGTTGAAAACATATAGCAATGTCAACTTAAAAAAAAATCTTCCTATCAGGATGTTGGGTGGAAGGCAAACACTGATGGGGAGACATTTGCTTTTATTAGAAAGTTGGGTGCAAAGAGAATAATAATGGATCACTGTGGCAATGAGGGTGGGGGAGAAGAGGTGATGGCACTGCTTGTCAAGTGGTTCTCCCAGGTGGTCTGCCAGCAGGGGAGTTGGGAGGAGATGGCAATGGAGGCAGCAAGTTAGGTTTGCAGTGTGATGCTCTGAGGTGATCTACTGTAGATCTTTGGCGGTTCCATCCAGTTTATATACCAGCTCAGTTCATGACCCACACTCTAAAGGGCCACTAGGGAGAAATGTTGATGCTGCTGAGAAACCAAACACAGGGGCATTCCCAGGCCACTGACCTAGCTAGAATGGAATGTAGATGGAGCTGGGTACTGCACATGCATTCATCAAAGAAGTTTTGTCAGACCCATCACAGCTGGGTGGATGCAGGTGTGTCCCCAGGGGAATTGGTGGTGCTGTGATGAAGTGTCAGACAACTACTTAATACTTTCCTACAGGTGAATCCTCATTTTCCATATCTCCAACCACTCTCATGCTGCCTTTAACATCCCTTCCATGGAAACAGTGAATAAGTCTGTAACATCATATGAAACCATAATTTTTTTGAGAGAGAGATCTATGTCTTAATTTCTCAGTCAGATTATTCAAATTTTTCAGATGGATGCACCAACCCCATTCTAACAGATAGGGATTTCACCAAGCATTTGGCTAATCTGTGCGGGGCACTATGTATACCAAAAGTGATGGGTCTCATTGGGATGTTGAGCTTATGTGTTTTTGGGAGCCTGCACATACTTAGTGGTGTTGGGGCTTACTCTAGCGACCTTGTCAATTTTTTGCCCCATGGATTTCAAGAGTATCTTCCTTGCCTCTTTCTTAAATCTTTACCCTACCAGTGGTGTGTGACTTTGATATTTCTTCTCATATGTTGTATCATCACTTAGTAGATCTAACATTTTTTTGTTATAGTCCATTTTATTGATGACCCTTCCACCTTTGTCAGCACTTAAAATTATCATGCTGTCATTGTTCCCAAGTTTCTCTACTTACCGGATTGGGATGGGATAAAGGTGCTTCCAAAAGAACCCACATAGAAAAGGAGAAAAATAATTTAAGCATATATTGCTGCCCAACCAAGTAGCAACCATCAGGATGGGTTTATTAAATTAGTGAGAACAGTGAGCTGCTTGGTACTTCACAAAGCTGATCGGAAGGATGGGAGGAGTGAGGTTGACCGTAGAGGAACAAGGCAATCTTCAGCTGTATAAGGCATTGATTTTTCTGTAATTGTATGTACTCTGAAGAAGTCATGGTGAGGACAAATTGTCAGTAATAAATTTCCAAAAGTTCCCTTTGTTTACCTCACCACCCTACCACTCATAAATATACATATGTATATACACATAGATTTATATATATATATATATATCATTAAAATTTGCAGCAGCTTCTGCGTTCACGAGTTTTTTGCTGACATTCTCGACTTTTCTTATGCTGGCGCGCTGTGTCATGCTAAGTTCTCTAATTACCTGGCCAAAAAGCATTGGTGGTATAGGTAAAGGCATGGGAATTATCTTCTTAATTTTCATGCAGAGCTTTCGCCTAACAGTTAGGCATCTTCAGTGCTAATGAGTACAGTGTGTGGGAAATGATTATAAATACACAATACACAGATCACAAACACTTCAGTGCTGATCTGGTTGACCAATCAGGAAGCAGGACACGAAGCGCCGCCCTTGGAACTAGCGGCTGTGAGCCGAAAGCTGAGCTCGATGTCTTTTGATGTGGGGATAGTGAATGGAAAAGACATCGAGCTCAGCTTTCGGCTCACAGCCGCTAGGCCCGAAGATGGCGCTTCGTGTCCTGCTTTCTGATTGGTCAACTGGATCAGCACCGAAGTGTTTGTGATCTGTGTATTGTCTATTTATAATCATTTCCCACACACTGTACTCATTAGCACTGAAGATGCCTAACTGTTAGGCGAAAGTTCTGCATAAAATTTAAGAAGATAATTCCCATGCCTTTACCTATACCACCAATGCTTTTTGGCCAGGTAATTAGAGAACTTAGCATGACACAGCGCACCAACAGAAAAGTAGAGAATGTCAGCAAAAAACTCGTGAACGCAGAAGCTGCTGCAAATTTTAATGACATTTGCCTAAAAGAGGATCTGCTGTCCAACTATAGCAATATATATATATATATATATATATATATATATATAATCATATATATCAAATATAAAATTATATTATATATATATATATATATACATACATACATACATACATACATAAACATTTATCACAATGTTTATTGTGTGTGTCAAAGAAGGGAAGGGAATCATTATCTTCCTCTTCTAAGGAAAACTAAAAACTAAATAGTGGGCTGTACCTCATTCAGTGCAGTTCAGATCCTACTGGACAACAAAGCAGGACATCATGGCAACATTGGTACAATATCCACCATGATGTCACCACTAATGCTTGTTTTACTCACAGGAACAGTAGCAACCACCTAATGGACTGGGAAAAGGCAGAACTACTGGTACATGAGCCCAGTAAAATCCAAAATAAATGTCTGAAATCAGCCATCATCCTAGTATTCAATACGACTGAACAAAATAGAGGCATATTTAATATTTCACCCCCACCTTATTCCTTTGCTTCCAATTGCCAACAAAATATTGGAAAGCTATCCCTAGTTGCCCTCCACATCTTTTTCCTCACATGATTTTGTCCATCAGTGGACAAATGCCACCTCACCTTATTTCTTCCCCTTTCACATTTGTTCACCAACAGTGAACATATGATCTGCACATAGTCAATTGCTCCCTCTCCTTAACCTTCCTTAGGCTCCAATGACCTTCCCTGAATCTTCCTATTTATTCTCAGACATGTGTACCACAACTATGTTTTTGATAAAGCTGTAACAAGTGAAATGTTGTACATATAAAGGCTCCATCCTCACTTTTTTTTTTATAGACTTTTCAGCAACTGCCAATTACATGCAAAATTCATGTTGCCTATAAATGGTTAGAGTAAGACATGTTAATCTATTTATGGACAGAAGGCACTCCCAGAGCTGAATAAGATAGCAAGAGTCAAAGAATATGTTGTAATATAAGCTAAACTGTATATTAAAGGGTTAAACCACTGTTTGAATGTATTGGATTGTAGGTAGGAAGATTATGTGCAAGGAATTGACAACTCATGGATAATTGCTATTTATCACATTTTATGGTGCATATATAAACTGATGTATTAATGAACAGTGCCTGACAACTGGATCTAGTTTATCCCCATTAATTTACTGTATGGTGACCCGTGCCCCTCTCTTCATCCACAGAAATTATGAAGCATATGAGAACATCCCTTTAGGCCTCATCATCCCTTCATCCATTCACAACCTCCCACCTTTCATTTGTACCTTTTGCATTCTCTTCCCTGCTCAACAAACATTCCAAGTACATCCAAAGCCTCCTTCACCCCCTGCATTCATTTCATATCTGGAAGACTGAACATGTTTGTTGAGCAGGGAAGATTTTTTTCATCTGGTTCATAATTTGAGTGGATGAGGAGTGGGGGATAAGTGAAGCAGTGGGGGTAAACCAGTTCAGGCTGTGATGCCTACTATGGAATAACTGTGCTTCACTACATTTCTGTTGACCCAGGCAATGCATTTGGGGTCAGAGTGATCCTTCATATCCAAAATGCTGAGACAAGGTTGTTGAATGAGACTTGTTTGTTTATGATGTTGATGTGTGCTTTGATAACCAGAGTTCATATAAGTGGAAAGTGTCTTTGTTCTGTATAGAACCAAACCAACTGGAAACCCTTGCCTCAGACTGATGTACCTGGCGCTTAACCATCAAGCAAGCAGCTGAGACTTTCGAGGAAAAACGCACAGCTACCAGAAACCTCCAGCGAACCCGCAGGCATGAGTACCAGGCCCAAAACCCTCTTCCACCTGGGGACGGTATCCCATGTCCAACATGTGGAAAGCGCTGCTCCTCAGAGTTTGGCTTGAGGAGCCATCGGCGCATACATCAGTGGCATCAATAATGATCTTACCAATGTTTTACTTTATAAACTTTCAAGAGAGAGAGGACGTCTTCGTCGTTAACGACGGAGTGCCTTAACTAGTACTAATTAGAATATTTTTATTTTATTGAAGGTGAGCAATGATGGCTGTTACCCAGAACGTATATGTGAACGTTGTCATGATGGAGTGGCAGCCACAGTGGACCTACTGGATCGGATGGTGGAAGGGCAGCAGCGACTCAGAATCCTTGCTAATCAGCACCATTTAGACATGCAGGTGTGTATATTTACCTAGTTGTATCTCACAGGAAGGGGAGCTACACTTGTGGTGTCCAGTCTTTGTATCTCACAGTATCTAGTTTACTCTTAATTTCCACTCTGTGTGGATTTTTTTTTTTTTTTTTAGGTCTCTTCTATGACTGCCCTTTTTGAGTTTCTTTTTATGTCCCCTTGTATTCGTCTTATCCCAGTTTAGTAAGTGGTCTCTGTCAAGGACTTCCATGCTTTCATGATTCTATAGATCATTAACAAGTCCCCTCTTTCTCTTCTTTGTTCTAGAGTCAGTAATTTCAGTTTTGAAAATCTCCTCATATGACAGTTTTGAGTGTTGGGGCCATCATCATACTTGTTCTCTGGATTCTTTGAATTTTCTTTATGTTCTTTTTGGTACTGGGTGACCATAGTGTCACAGCATACTCAAGTTTAGACCTTATCAGTGTGACTAGTATTCTCTTCACCCATTCTTTGTCCAAGGAGGAAAAAAGCCATCTTTATTGATCTTAGTAAGTTGTAGGATTCTCTGATAATTTTGTTTATCTGTTTAGCAGGAGACATGTCATTTGTGATGATTACTCCCAGGTCTTTTTCAGATCCCACTTTCTTTACTTCCTTTGTACCTATTTTATATTGTCCTGATATTCTTTTTTACTTTTTCCAAATTCCATTATGCTACGTTTCTTGATGTTGAAGTCTACTTCCCATTTCTGACTCCATTTCCAAACCTTGTTCAGATCTCTGTAGCGATTCACAATCCTTTTCAGTGTTCTTTTTCCTTAGCAATTTTGCATCATCTGCAAAGCTCATGTAACATTCCACATCTTCATCCATGTCAGTCACATAAATAGCAAATTTTATTGGAGCCAGTACTAATCCCTGTGGAAATCCACTCATCGCCTCTTCCCAAGTTGTTGTTGTTGTTGTCGTTCCCTAGACTGTCTGTCCGAGCAGTCCCGTCTCCCCAAGGAAAGCCACAGCCGAAACTGGGTTTTCCCACAAATCCATTATAGAGTGTATGTTGTGTTGTTTGCGAGCATGATTGTGTATAATGCAGTCTTCCATTATGTGTTGTATGGTATGGGGTGAAGTGTTACATCCTGGGCAGCTGTTCACAATGCGGTCATCCAGCCTAATGCAAGAAATCCTCCATCCAGTTCAGTAGTTTACCTTGCATTCCTCCTATGGTTTCCAGTTTTCTTAATAATTTCTTTATGTGGTATTTTGTCAGAAGTTTTTTGTAAGTCTAGGAAAGCACAATCAGCCCATCTGTCCCTTTCTTGTATTATATCTGTTAGTCTTGAGTAGAAACAAATCAAATGTGTGGCACATGATCTTCCCTGTCTAAATTCAAATTATCTTGGGATTAGTATATTGTTTTCTTCCAGATGTTTTATCCATCTGTTCTTAATTTTCACAAATTTTGCCGACAGTGCTAGTAAGGGAATCTGCTCTGTAATTTACCTAGTTGTATTTTATGGGAAGGGGAGCTACACTCATGGTGTCCCGCCTTTGTATCTCACAGTGTCTAGTTTGCTCTACTTCAGTTATAAAGTATTAAAGAAGAGGTCAAACATAGGAAAGACACATTATAACATATGTCTTTATTCTTTGATATAAACCAGTTATAATGATATAAGTTTACTCAAGATTGGAGCGTATGTGTGTCATATAGGTTTTATAAAATATGTAGGCCATAGTCAGTTAATTATATGAAGAGGAGTTGGAGTCGGTGGTGCCAGAAATAGAGGAGTCGGAGTTGGAGGTTTTGTGTTCCGACTCCACAGCCCTGCTAATGTAGATATATTCCATGCATGGATACAGAGAGTCCAGATGTCCATACATTGTATGGTAAAGTGGTACTGAGGGTGAGGCTAAATAAAAACACAGTAGCTCTGTGTCTCCTTTATTTATAACCAGTAGTTGTGGTGGAGCTAGGTATTTAATTGTGAACTAAGGGAGGACAGATTACCTTATTTGCAGGAATGTACGAGCTGTGCTTGTGGTGTATGACTCATTCCCACAGGGGTTTCTTATCTGAGAGGCACTTCTAGCCCAAACGACCCTCTGCTTGCTGGGTCGCCCAAGCCGCTTGGGCATCCGACCAATCATCTCCCAGAGGAGCAACCACGTGACCCAGCCTGTGTAGCATGGGGACGGAGCCAACATGGCTTGGGGTGCGCTTGCTGCCTGGTGGGCATGATGCCAACCATGGTCTGCGTGGTGTACACATGGCGAGACAGAGGGACAGAGCCCACATGGTGTACACATAGCAAGACAGAGGGAGAAAGCAAAGCCAGGCGTACTAACTCACCACAACCCCTCCCTCGGTGAACAAACAAGCAATGCTAAAAAAAATAAGATAAATATATAAATAAATAAATTGAGAAAAATAAATGGCGAGAGGGAAAGATTGGTGCGTAAGTGTGGAAAGCTGATAACTTAAGTAGGTAGTCCCCTTAGGACAGCAATCACACTAATGAAAAAAACACCTGGGAGACAGGAAGTAAACAGTTATGTGGGGGTGGTCGATGACACTCACTCATCCCTCTCAGGGGTATTAGTGGTATCCTGCTTTCAGCTGGTGCTCGGCTCTCCTCCTTGCTAGTGATGCCAGGAGTTAGCTGCACACCCTTAGCATGGTGCTCTGTACTGTTCCAGAAGGTCCCACAATAATAAAAAAAGAAAAGAAAAAAAGATAGCACTCTCTGGTTTTAATAGGTGGAGAATAAAGACTTACAACAAATTCCTATTCCATCGATTGAAGCAGTTTAAATTCCCATTCCATCGATTTAAGCAAAGTAGTTTTACTGTTGCTATCAATATTATGAGTAACAGTACCATCATTGTTATTGATTACAAAATATTGTATTGAAACAGTACATATTGAAATACTGTGTTACTTGGTTAGAATAGATTAAAAAAAGATGTTCTCCTCCTTACACTTTCCACGGTGCTCTGTGCCAATACTCCAACTCTCAGCTTGCCATGGTACTTTGTGCTGGTTGCCTGCTCTCAAAGAACAGAACCTGTAGAAATCAACAACGGCAGAATCTTTGTGCAGAGGGGAATGAGGGAGTTGGTAGTAGATCACACACATATAAGTGTCCTCTGCATACAGTATTATCATAAATATCAACAACAACTATGAGGGTAGAGTTAGAAATATCAAATAGAGGTTATAAGGTCACTACCAATGATGGTAGGTTTGAAAGTCTCTACCAGTGACAGTAGGTTTGAAAGTCTACCAGTGACAGTAGGTTTGAGTTCCTTCTCATGTATGAGGAACGCTGTTCTTGTGTTTGTATTTTCACACATGGAGAGGTTACTTAATTTATGATTAATATTAATGGTACACTTAGAATCGCTACCCATGAGGTAGATAAATGGTAAGTTTATGAACCACTACTTTCTAGTAAGTCTGAGGATTCCTCCTGATGTGGGGAACACTCTCCTTATGTTTTTATTTTTGCACACTGAGAGGTTTCCTTCCTGTTTAATCTTTTCTGTGTTGACACAGAACTCCCAGGGTGAGTGGATATACTTAATGCGGTAGACAACGTTACTAACCCTGTTAATCACCCTATAAGGGCCCTGGTACAAAGGCTAGAACTTCTTTGCCACCCTTTGCCTGCACCTGGCGGTGACGTATACTGTCACCTAGCACAATCTGCTTTATTTTTGCCCTTGGTCTCCTTGTGTGTTTTGCCCTTGGTCTCCTTGTGTGTCTGTCAACTGTCGCTGCTTCGAGGAACTTTTGATAATGTTCAAAGCAGGTATTAGTTATCGCCAAGGTTTCAGCTGCCATATTGGCGACATTGTACCTAAGAGTGTTTAGCTTTGTGAACTCAGTGATAGGTAGAATGGAGTCACGGTGAAAAAGAAGGAAATACGGGGAATCTTGCAGGACTCTGGTAAGCCGAGTTGTAGGCCAATACTGCCAGAGGGAGCATTTGATCCCAACCTGTCGGGTTGTCCTGGACAAGGGACCATAGGGTTTTAATTATAGTCCCATTTACCCTCTCAACTATTCCGTTGTTCAATGTGTGATATGGCATTATATTGTGGTGTTTAATATTTGCCATTTCTAACACTACCTTGAACATTTCATTCATGAATTCCCTCCCTTGTCTGAGATCACTTGCCTATGGGTGCCATGTATGGACAGTACATGAGTGATGAAAGCCCGAGCTACTACCCGTGCTTCTTTGGAAATTAGGGGCACAACGACCAAGAAACAAGTTAGGACATCGACCACTGTGAGTGTGTTCTTCGTACCATCTAAAGTGGTGGTTATCCCCTTCAATACGATGATGCCTACGTAGGCGTCATGAAGAGCAAGTGGGTATGCGAGGATGCTGATGTCGGCGTCTTGATTATATATATTGTAGTTGTACCTGCGTGACCCCCATACTCTGTAAACTGGCTTTATCATATTTTCTATGGTTATCAAAATTCACGGGTGAAAGAGAACGAGCAATATACAGCAGTAACTTTATTTTTTATAATGCGAGTATTATGACGCAACATCGCACGTCTGGCAGCTAATGCTGCCCGCGAGATTTTGGCCCAGAATGAAGGGGTTAACAGTCCTATGAGATCAATGTGCACTCTCGAATGGACTTGTCACATCAGGAAACTGTCTTAGTGGTGCTGGAAGATTACATGAGGGCTCGCATGTGATGCAAATTTTGCAATTCTTTGTGAATGCCTTTACATCCTCCAACATCTTTGGCTAAAAGGCGAACTTTTGCAGCCACTCAAGAATGACTTGGACTCCTCCATGACCTGCCATTGGGAAACAGTGGACAATGCGTAATGCAGCTGTCTTAGCTCCTTCAGGGACTACTAGGCAAAGTTCCTCCAATTGGTATGCATTTGTGTGCGAGTGATATTAAAGTCTGTCCCGGAGGGTTCGAAATTCCTTGATTGGTACTTTTAAGCGAGGAGCCTTGAGATAATTATTTATTTGACCCCGGTCAACATATCCTGTTACTTTCAGATCACTAGTTGGTCCCATTTGACATGGCTCTCCTCAGTTTTCAAGTTTCCCTGGCTACCTGTGGTTAAGGCTGACAGTATGAAGGTCCGTAGGGTGGTCAGCTCCCCGTATTCTAGAGTGCATCAGCGATGATTTTTAATCATACATATATATATACCAAGGCTTTTCCCCCCTTACAAGGGAGGTAACCAAAAAGAAAAAGGCACAAAAACCATTCCCACCCATTCCATCCCTAAATACACTCCACTCCACTCCACCCTCCCTCTTATCTTGACACCTTCTGGATGATGGGTCATCCCTGCACCTTGTCCACTGCCCTGGATCAGAGGCAGTGTCGCATGATACAGCACATCCACAGCAAGGCCGCTTCATTAAATCGGCGACCCCCCTCTCCATCCCCCCCTGCAGAAAAGGAGAAGACAGGGAGAAATCCCTTCGGGCTTCATCAAATTTTTCTCACACATACTACCTCACCCCCCCCCCCATCCCCCCACCCATTCCACCTCATGCATCACAACATCATCCATATACAACCATTCTCCATTCACCCCTGTTTTCTGTCCTCTCCCGTCCTTCCTCAACAGACATTCCCCTCTTCCCCAAAGCCTCCTTCACCCCATCCATCCATCTCTTGCTAGGACGCCCCTCGTGTTCACTCCCTCCACATCTGCCTTCCATACCTCTTTTACTAGTCTTTCTTCATTCATTCTTTCCATGTGTCCAAACCATCCTAATACTCTTTCATCAACCCTATCTCCCAACTCCCTTACCCCTCCTATTCTCCTCACCTCCTCATTTCTCACTCTATCTAGCCTAGTAACCCCCATCATACTTCTTAGACACCTCATCTCAAACACATTCAAATACCTTTTCTCTTCCTCTCTAATGTTCTATGTTTCTGCCCCATACAGTGCTGTTGGCACAATCACTCCTTCATACAGTCTCCTCTTAGCCTCCATTCCCAAATGTCTATTCCTCATTACACTTTTTAATCCACCAAGGCATTTACTCGCTTCTCTCAATCTATATTCTACCTCCACCTCCACTCCTCCCTTTCCTGCCACATTTGCACCCAAGTATCTAAAACTATCCACTTCCCCCAGTTGCTCTCCCTTAATGCTCACTTCCAGATTACTGCCACTTTCACCCCTTGTACATCTCATCACCTTACTTTTACCCACATTTATCTTCAGCTTCCTTCTTTCACTCACTCTCCCAAACTCTGTCACTAACTTTCTCAATCCCTCCTTTGATCCTGCTACAAGCGCAGTGTCGTCCGCAAACAACAGCTGGCTCACCTCCCACTTTTCTCCATTTTCTTTAACCCCTTCCATACGGTGCCGCACACATAGACGTCATGAGGAGCAAGTGGATTTGCGACGCTGCCATATCGGCGTCTTGATTATATTTATTGTAGTCGCCCCTGTGTTTTTACATTCTCCCTAATCTGCTCTTAATCCCATTCTCTGTGGTTTTCAAAATTCACGGGTGAAAGAGAGAACGATCGATATAAGCCGTGACTATATTTTATGATGCGAGTATTATTACGACACGTCGTACGGCTGGCATTGGCTGCTGCCCGCGAGATTTAAGTCCCGTAGTGAAGTGGTTAAACATCTCCAGTCCCTGATCCACCACCCTTGCATTTACCTCTCACACCTCCCCATCCATGTATAAGTTGAACACCCAGGGCAACATAACATATCCCTGACGAAGTCCCACCTTTACCTCGAACCACTCACTCTCTCCATTTCTAATCCTGACACATGCTCTACTACTCTCGTAAAAACTCTTGTCCCCTTTTCCCTTGTAAAGAGGAACTATACAGGCACTCCTCCAGTCCTCCGGCACTCTACCCTCTCTCCAGCAAACATTAAATAACCTCACCAGATGTTTAATCACCCCGGGATATAACTGACTTCTAGATCAAAATCAGCGATCGCCATTTGCCACTGGAGAATCCAAGTGTTTGTGCCCTTAGCAGTGAAGAGCCAGACTAAAGGCCTGTGATCGCTCAATAGTATAACTGGGTATCCCATGAACAGAAGTCGATTTATGGAGAGACGGTAAACCGCTGCCGTTTCTCTTTCAACTGTACTATACAATCTCATGCTCATTTAGAGTGCAACTGCTCATTTAGGGTGCAGTAGGGATGCCACCTGTTTTGGATATCATGCCTGTAGTTCCATTTCCACGTGTTTCTGTGTCCCTCGACCCTGTGAGAAGTGTATATGTCTTCCTCTCTAAGTGTCATCTCTTGTCTCTCGTGAATGGCGAGGCGAGGAATAATCTGTATGCCTGTTGAGTGTAGCATTGGAATAGCTAGGTGGTGTAAGGGGTGATTGTGAGATGTTGCTCATGGCAGGGAATTGTGTCAAGGCAGAGTATCCATCGCCGGAATATTCAGTCTTTATAGGTAAGTTATGTTGTTGCACATAGTCTATGGCAGCGTGTAGAATCGCCAGAATGGATGCTTCCTCCTTGCGAATTCACGAATTGCTTGGGCATGGTTGCCTTTAATTTGTTGATGGCAACATAAAGCATGCTCTTCTATCTCGGGCCGGTAAATCGTGTACAACACTACCATGTCAGCCAGGCGCAGTGCGTATGAGATGAGCATCTCTGAAGTCTTCATCTCGGCAGCATCCAAACGGCTGCTGATACTATCAGCGGAAGTGGGTGAGTAAAAGATATTCTTGAACACTGCCTTGAAATTGTCCCAATGATTGGGGTGTTTACCCCTGGCTAACCTAATGATATTGCAGCATCGCCCACAGATTTTTGTTGGATAACACCAATCTTGTTGGTGTCGCTCACCTCTGGGCTCCACTTTTCTTCCAAGAGACTGAGCCAAGTTTGAACATCATAGCATGCTGGCTGCCCATTCATTGGGTGTTGAGTTACTCCCGTTGAAATGAACAGTGGAATGCCAGTGTAGTCTGCAGTGCCTTGGACTGATGACTCTTGTGGCCAGTCTCTTGAGGTATATTTTATCTGTTAGTTGACATGTTATTTCCTAAAAATTTTGCTCCTTCTGTGTTCACTGAGTGGTTCTAACAGTGTGACTTGTTTCTTGTAGATATGTGCACTGAGTTTAGAATGGGTGCATGTATAGAGTGTATCTCCCCTAACCACCTCCACCACCACTATGATAAAGTGATACTGAGGGTGAGGCTAAATACAAACACAGGGGCTCTGTGTCTTCTTCATTTGTAATTAATAGTTGTGGTGGAGCTAGGGTTTTAATTGTGAAGCTGAAGATAAATGTGGGCAAAAGTAAGGTGATGAGATGTACAAGGGGAGAGGATGACAGCAGGCTGGAAGTTAGCATAAAGGGTGAAAGACTGGAGGAAGTGGATAGTTTTAGATACTTGGGTGTGAATGTGGCAGGAAAGGGAGGAGTGGAGGTGGAGGTAGAATGTAGATTGAGAGAAGCAAGTAAATACCTTTGTGGATTAAAAAGTGTAATGAGAAATAGACATCTGGGAATGGATGTTAAGAGGAGGAGTGATTGTCCCAACAGCATTGTACAGGGCAGAAACATGGAACATGAGAGAGGAAGAGAGGAGTTTGAACGTGCTTGAGATGAAATGTCTGAGAAATATGATAGGGGTTACTAGGCTGGATAGAGTGAGAAATGAGGAGGTGAGGAGGAGAACAGGGGTGGAAAGGGAACTGGGAGATAGGGTTGATGAAAGAGTATTAGGATGGTTTGGACACATGGAAAGAATGAGTGAAGAAAGATTAGTAAAAGAAGTGTGGAAGGCAGAGGTGGAAGGAGTGAATATGAGGGGGTGTCCTAGGATGAGATGGATGGATGGGGTGAAAGGGGCATTACAAAAGAGAGGAATGTCTGTTGAGGAAGGACGGGAGAGGACAGAAGATAGGGGTGAATGGAGAGGGGTTGTGTATAGATGATGCTGTGATGCATGAGGGGGAGTGGGTGGGGGATGGGGGGTGAGGAAGTATGTATAAGAAAAAATTTGACGCAGCCCAAAGGGTTTTCTCCCCGTCTTCTCCTTTTCTGCATGGGGGGATGGAGAGGGAGGTCACCAAATTTATGAAGCGGCCTTGCTGTGGATGTGCTGTGTCTTGCGACACTGCTTGTGACCCAGGGCAGTGGACAAGGTGCAGGGATGACCCATCATCCAGGAGGTGCCAAGCTAAGAGAGAGGGAGGAGGGTGGAGCGGAGTGGAATATATAGGAAGTGAAATGGGTGGGAGTCTTTTCTATGCCTTTTTCTTTTTTGGCAAAAAACCCCCCCCCAGGTAAGGGGGAAAAAGCCTTTGGTTTATATGTATATTTACCATAGTAAGTTCACTCTAAATTTTTCACAGGTTTCACTTTGGAGTTCACTTTGAGGTGTTTTGTTTATGAATACTGAGCTGAAATAGTTGTTTAAGATATCACACATTCCTTCATTTGAATTTTCTAGTCAACCGTCATCAGATAATAGTGGGCTGATGTAATTCTTAATAACCTTTTTATCACTAATATAACTATAGAATTCTTTGGGATTCTCTTTGGATTTATCAGTAATATTCATTTCGTATTTTCATTTTCATTTTTATTTATTGTCTTTTTCTTAAATTTCTCTGTATTATTACATAACTTTGACAGTCATTAGGTGCACCTGAGCACTTGTATTTCTTATAAGCCTGTCTCTTTTTAGCAATATTTTTTTCAGTTTCTTTGTCAAGCCATTTTGGGTGAGCTTGATTTGGGGGGGCATCTGTCCTTAACCTCTTCAATCCGGGGCACATCGCACGTCTGGCAGCATTAGCTGCCCGAGGTGTTGCGTCATAATAATTGCATTATAGAAAATAAAGTTAGTGCTCAGTCGTTCGTTCTCTTTCACCCGTGTATTTTGATAACCATAGAAAATTGATGAAGCCAGTTTAGAGAGAATGGAAATTACGTAGGTACGACTACAATAAATACTGTATAATCAAGATGGCGACATCGGCATCATCGCGTACCCACCTGCTCCTCATGCCGCCTACGTAGGCGTCACCATATGGAAGTGGTTAAATGGGATGCAACTATGAATCATCTTAGTAAGTGTATTTTGAAATATTTTCCACATCTGATTTACAAGTCTTTTGCTTAATTTTGCCTCTCAGTCTGTAAGCTGAAGCTCTTGATGTAGTCCTATGAACTGAGCTTTACTGAAATCAGGTATTTTAGATACTCAAATATCTATTCTAAATTTTTTTAGCAGTTTGAATCTAAGTTGTGATCACTACTTGCAATAGTTTCTCCAACTTCTACATTGGTTATCATGCTTTTGTAACTACAAAGGATTACAAAGGCAAAGCATGCCGACAGGAGACCTTTTGATCCATAGCTAGGTTCGGATGCAAGAAGAAAAAAAAAAAAAAAAAAAAAAAAAAAAAAAAAAAAAAAAATCATATTAATAATAAATTAAAACTATAACAATGTAAATAACAATTAAAATACATAAATAAATGCATTGGTATAGTTGAATAACAAACAAACAGGTAAATAGTAAATGATAATAAATTGACATATAACTAATAATAAATGGAAAATCAGACAGACAAATTATAACAAAACAAAAACAAATAATATAACATAAATTATAATAATTACAGCATCTTACTTAGGTATTTATCTAAATGATTCTTAAAGCTTCGAACTGAACTACATTGCACTACCTGTGCAGGAAGTTTATTCCATTCATTAACTACACGGTTGGCAAAGTTGTTTCTACCTACTTCCAAATTGAATCTATTTCCGGACAGTTTGAGACCATTGTTTCTTGTCTGATTCTCATTCAATGTGAAAATTTGGTCACTTTTGATGTTGTCAATTCCCTTTAAAATCTTAAAGACCTGTATCAAGTCACCTCTGAGTCTACGCTTTTTTAGGAAAACAGATTCATGTGCTTAAGTCGATTTTCGTATGATTTATTTTTGATATTTGGAATCAGTTTTGTGGCTCGCCGTTGTACTTTTTCCAGTCTGTCAATGCCTTTAATGAGATTCGGTGACCATCATACGGAAACAGCATATTCCAAATGTGGACGAACTAACGATTTATATAGCTTGTTAATGAGTGATGGACTTTTGAAATCAAAAGATCGCGCAATCAATCCCAGAATCTTATTTGCTTTCTCAGAGGCTGAAATACACTGCTTGGATGATTTGAGGTCGTTAACTGATAATTACACCGAGATCTTTTTCACTATCCACTTTTGTTAACGAATTTCCAAATAACTTGTAATCGTACTTACTGTTATTTTTACCTATGTGCATTACCTTGCATTTACTTGTGTTAAATTTCATTAGCCACTTTTCAGACCAATGCTTTAATTTTATCTAAATCTTCTTGAATATCTAATTGGTTTGAGTGATCATTTGCCACTCCGCACAGTTTTGTATCATCAGCAAATTTGGAAACAGTAGATTTTAGTCCATGGTCTATATCATTTATATATACTATAAATAGAAGTGGTCCAAGAACGGAACCCTGAGGAACTCCACTTGCAACACTTTTCCATCTAGAAGTTTTTCCATTTAAAACAACTCTCTGTTTTCGACCTTTCAACCAATTACTAGTCCAACCTAATAGGCTACCACTTATTCCATGCAAAGCTAATTTAGTAAGTAGTCTTTCGTGTGGGACGGTATCAAAAGCTTTTGCAAAGTCTAGAATATATTAAATCTATATTGTTTCTTTTGTCATAATTTGAGATAACTGTGTTGTAGAATTCGAGTAAGTTAGTCACGCAAGAACGTTTCCGTCTGAAACCATGCTGGCTATCATTTATCAAACGGTTACTTTCTAAATGATATTCGATAGCATCTCTGATGATAGTTTTCCATTATTTTTCCTACGATCGAAGTCAAACTAATAGGCCTATAGTTATTTGGTTTCTTTTTGTCACCTTTTTGAATATGGGAGTAACGTTAGCTAGCTTCCATTCTCTTGGGACATCTCCGGATATGATGGATTTCTTGAAAATAATTTCTAATGGAACAACAATCTCATTTTTCATTTCCTTTAAGATTCTTGGATGCCAACCGTCAGGCCCTGGTGTTTTATTAACTTTGAGTTTGTCTATACACCTTTTAATTGTTTCTTTTTGTTATATTTACCGTAGTGAGTAAGTTTACCCCCAGACTTTTTCACAGGTTTCAGTTTTGGAATTCACTTTGAGGTGTTTCGTTTACGAATACCGAGCTAAAATAATTGTTTAAGAGATTACACATTCCTTCATTTGAATATTCAAGTTGACCGTCAGCAGATAATAGTGGACCAATGTGATTCCTAACAACCTTTTTATCTCTAATGTAACTATAGAATTCTTTGGGATTCTCTTTGGATTTCTCAGCGATGTTCATTTCGTATTGTCGTTTTGTTTTTCTTATTGTCTTTTTTAAATCTCTCTGTATTGATACATAACTTTCATAGTCATTAGATGCACCCGAGCACTTAAATTTCTTATAAGCCTGTCTCTTTTTAGCAATACTTTTTTCAGTTTCTTTGTCGAGCCACTTTGGGCGAGCCTGATTTGGGGAACGTCTGTCCCCTAAAAGGAGTGTAAGTATGAATCATCTTAGTGAGCGTATTTGAAATATTTCCCACATCTGACCTACAGGTCTTTCGCTTAATTTTGCCTCCCAATCTGTAAGCTGAAGCTCATGACTTAGTCCTATGAACTGAGCTTTACTGAAATCGGGTATTTTAGAAACACAAGTATCTATTCTAAAAAAGTTTAGGAGTTTGAATCTAACTAAGTTGTGATCGCTATTTGCAACAGATTCACCAACTTCTACATCAGTTACCATGCTTTCGCGGCTGGTGATCAATAGATCGAGTAAGTTTCCATATCTTTGTGGGCTCTTTTACATGCTGAATTAAGTAATTGTCACCAAGAAAAAATCAATCAAGCGACTACCTATATGGCCATGTTCAAGGGTCATCCAATCAATGTCAGTAAAATTGAAATCACCCATTATCAATAAATCCCGGTTGCAGAAACTAGACAGTTCTTGAAATAACAGTTTTGTCGTCTGCTAATGATAATGTCTTTGGCCTATATATACACCTATATTCATTTTTTGTCCATTTGTTTGGGTTAACTCAACCCACAAACTAGTGATCAATAGATCAAGTAACTTGCCATGTCTTGTGGGCACTTTTACATGCTGAACTAAGTAAGTGTCAATGAGAAAATCTATCAAGTGAGTTATATGTCCGTGTTCGAGGATCATCCAATCACTGTCATTGAAATTAAAATCACCCATTATCAATAAGTCCTGGTTGCATAAACCAGACAGTTCTTGAAACAACAGTTTGTCATCTGCTAATTATAATGTTTTTGGCCTACATTAATTGTTCCGCAGAATACAAACTCTTCGGTACTCCTTACAATAGACATCGTCTCAAGCCGGTGAATTCTTGCGCCCCCTTTGGCCACTATTGATAATCTTGTTACATTACCTGCATATGAACTGGAACAGTTGAACTGTGGTATTTATAATTACGTGAATGTGTATGTTTTCATTGTGTAGAGGAATAGCTAATTTGTTTGCCCTGCATTAATATAAGTGACCAAGGAGGATTGTGTGTTTTTGTTCACTCATACCATCTTTGTCGTTGCTACTGGGCTTGGCGAATCTTAGAAGTTGTATTTGAACGACACTGTCCGGAGCCGTTCGAAGGAGCCCGGGGTGTTCGTTTCACTGGTGTCAAAGTGGGATATACCAAGCCTTAGTAGTTGCCGCAAAGGTGGTTTGAGTGACCACGGGAAAAGGAAGTTGTGGGCTATTACTTTAGTGAATTTCGAAAATGGCGAAAGGTCCCGGTGATGTAAATTGGTCCATTTTGGAGGTGCTTCAAGCCCTGCAGGAAAATATGCAAGCGGTACAAACTAGCGTACAGAGGGATATGCAGGACATACGGGCAACACAAGAAACCTTGAACAGTTGTGTGCAGGGGTTGCGTAATCAGCTGTTAGGCTGGAAAGACGAGCTGAAACAGTTCACGGTGGCTAGTTGCACTGATGTGAAGAATGAAGTTAAAGAGGAATTGGCTGAGGTGAAGCGGGACATGAAAGGGAAAGTGGCAAAGTTTGAAGAACAGCTGCGAAATACAGAGGTGTCTACAAAGCCGGACAACCCGGCTTCGAGGATGGGAACTCCGGTAGAAAACGCAGACGGTGACGTCAACAGCGAACTGGGCAATAATGCTCGGCGGAGACGACGCGCTTCGGAGGAAAGCTGTTGTGCTTCCCTAGATGCCTCTTCCGTGAAACTCGTCTCAGGCCCCCTGTCGCCATGCTGTTCCCGGAATAGGCGGAAACCACAGGAGTACGATGGACGGGTACCATGGGACGCCTACCTGGCTCAGTTTGAGCTACTGGCCGGGGCCCAGGATTGGAGTCAGGATGAACGAGCCATACAACTCGTTTCCTCGTTGAAAGGCCCCGCCGTGGAGGTGCTAAGCCAGCTGAATCCTCAACAACGCACCTCCTACCCCTGTATTGTTGCTGCGCTGGAACGCAGGTATGGTCATCTCCACCAGGCTGAGGCGTTTCGTGCTAGTTTCCGGACTAGGATGAGGGTGCATAGGGAACCTCTGCAACAGCTGGCCCAGGACTTGGAACATCTGGTGAGGAGGGCGTACCCAGGAGCCTCGGAGGATTTGACAACCGTGCTGTCGAGAGACCAGTGTCTGGACGCTCTGGGAAACACTCAGCTGCAGATCTACGTGAAGCAGGCCCACGTGAAGGATCTACAAGAGGCGTTAACTCGGGCTCTAGAGTTCGAGTCGTTTGTGAGCTCGAGTAACGCGAGACGTGACATGGGTACAGGGACACCAATGTCACGTGCCAGAAGGAGCATCACAAGGAAGACGACCATCGGAAATGGTCCCATAAATCTACTGGTACGTAAAGGGACATAAGAAGAGGGAGTGTACCGAACAGCCCCGCTCCCATTCCTTGGAGAGAGGAAGGTACGTGTACGAGCCATGCTGCTGGGGATGTGGACAGCTGGGCCATTATTCTAACGAGTGCACGCAGATGAGGACAGGCAACAAGACGGCTTCGGCGGAAAACGACGCCAGGCTGGAGATCGGGGCCCGATCCCAGCCGGAATCCTACAGGCCCCATTCCCGCTGAGATGCCGTGAATCTGCTCCCCAGTCTGTGCAGGTGGAGGGCACAGTGGATGGTGAGCCCTGTCGACTCACCGTAGATTCAGGATCAGGGAAGACGTTCGTGAGGACCGACATAATAGGGGGACGCCATATCCCGATGGCGACAAAACAGTTGTGTGGAGTGACTGGCCACTGCACCAAACTTAGAAGGCCCGTAGAAGCAGTGATAAGGGTAGGCAATGAGGAAGAAGAGCTGCCTGTGTACGTGGCAGATATCGAAGACCCCTGTCTTTTAGGCCTCGGTTACCTGAAGAAGAGGGGTGCGCAACTTCTTCGAGGATATGAAAATGCGTACAGGGAAGCGCAGAGGTGGTGACGACTGTCACAACAAGTGTATCCCCTCTATCCGAGACGCGCGTGCAGTACAAGCTAAGCCACAAGATGAAGAAAGACGGCGGTCTTGTAGAATCGTCCTCCTCCACTCAAATGCAAGAGGCTCTGACGGTAGGGCGCACGTTGGTACGACCAGGCGTGGACGAAGCGACAGTCCTTATAGCCAACCTGTCAGGACAGGAGCAACACATATCGAAGGGGACTAAGGTGGGCGCATGTACAGAAATAGAGCGGGTAAGATAAACTAGAAATGATGAGCGGACCCAGTGGGAGAATGTGTCCGTCAGCTGTAATGTACCAACCTACCTACAGGACCTGTTGAAGCGGAGTACTGGATGCCTTGATCATGAACAAGAAAGGAAGTTAACTGCCATGCTATGCTCCTACGCGGATGTCTTCTCAGCTGGTGATGCAGATCTGGGGCGCACAGCTTTGGTGAAGCACCACATCCGCACCAACGACAGTCCTCCAGTGAAAGTCCCACCACGAAGAACAGCACCCGCAAAAAGGCAAGAGATAGAAGGGGCAGTGAACAAGCTCATCACGCAGGGAGTCGTGGAGAAATCTCAGAGCCCATGGTCTTCAGCTGTGGTCCTTGTGAAAAAGAAAGACGGTACTACCCGATGCTGCGTCGACTACAGAGTGCTGAATGACTTAACGGTGAAGGACTCTTACCCACTGCCGCGTGTGGACGACATCACAGACGCACTGGTTGGAGCTAAATGGTTCTCCACTCTGGACCTCAAGTCCGGATACCACCAGGTGGAGTAAAGGAAGAGGACAAGGAAAAGACGGCATTTTCTTATGGCAAGGGGTTATGGCAGTTCACAGTCATGCCATTCGGAGTGTGTAACGCTCCCGCGACTTTCATGTGTCTCATGGAGCTCGTTTTGGATGGACTACAGGGGAGGACAGCGCTCGTCTACCTCGACGATGTGATCGTGTTCGGGGCTACGTTCGAAGAAGAATTGGAACGACTGAGGGAAGTGTTACAGCGCTTCAGGGAAGCAAACCTGAAGCTCAGCCTAGAGAAGTGCGTGTTGTTCCAACGTGAGGTGCAGTTCTTAGGGCATATCGTCGGACAAGACGGAGTGAAGGCAGACCCAAAAAAAGGTGGCAGTTGTCAAGGACTGGCCAGTACCGCAGACAGTAAGGGAGGTACGAAGTTTACTTGGTTGCTGTACGTACTACCGCAGGTTCGTGCAGGGATTTGCCACCATCGCTGCTCCGCTCTACCAGCTGACTCGCAAGGGAGCAACGTTCTGCTGGGATGAGGCATGCCAAATGGCTTTCGAGGAGCTGAAGGAAGCCCTGATCGACGCCCCGGTGCTGCCTTACCCTGACCCCAACCGCCCGTACATCCTCGACTGCAACGCCAGTGCAGAGGGAATTGGAGCCGTGCCCTCTCAGGAGAAAGACGGTCAGGAGAGGGTGGTCGCCTATTACAGCCAGAAGTTCAGCCCCCCAGAAAGGAACCACTGTGTAACCAGGAAAGAACTGTTGGCGGTGGTGAAAAGTGTGGACTATTTCCACCCTTACCGGTATGGGGCAGAGTTCTTGGTGCGAACCGACCATGTGGCGCTTCTCTGGTTGAAGAACCTAAAGAATCCAGAAGGGCAACTAGCTTGTTGGATTGGGAAGCTGGAGCAACATAACTACCGAGTGGAACACCGGCCCGGACGGGTACACAACAATGCCGATAGCCTGAGTAGACGCCCATGCGCTCCGAATTGCGCACACTGCATTCGTCATGACCCCGTGGAAGTCTGTAGATGGATGGCTGTGCATGTTGGAGACACCGACTTCCACCCGCGTTTGCAGAAGGCTCAGCGAAAGGACCCGGATATTGGACCCGTGGTGGAGTGGCTGGAGACGAGCGAGGACAGGCCTGCCTGGGAAGAGGTTGCGGCCACGAGTCCCACCACCAAACACTTCTGGGAGCAGTGGGGCACGCTCCGGTTGCAGGAAGGCGTGCTAATAAAGAAGTGGGTTCTGCCTGATGGCCGGATCAAATTCTGGCAAACCGTGGTACCGAGGGAACTATGGGAAGAACTGCTTCGTGAAGCCCACGGTGGTGTTACAGGTGGCCACTTCGGGAGGAGAAAGACACTGGCCCAGATTCGCCAGCGATATTATTGGGTTGGACTACGACATGAATTGGAGGAGTGGTGCCATGTCTGAAACGTCTGCTGTGCCAGGAAGGGACCATCGCGCCGTGGTCGCGCTCCAATGTAACTGTATCAAGTGGGAGCGCCGATGGAAAGAGTGGCAGTTGACATTGGAGGTCCGCTCCCAATCACGGAGAAGGGGAACCGTTTTCTTTGCGTAGCCATGGACTACTTCACAAAGTGGCCAGAGGCATACGCTATTCCCAATCATGAAGCAGTTACAGTGGCAGAGGTGCTGGTGACGGAATTCTTCAGCCGGTTCAGAGTACTGATTGAATTGTATTCGGACCAAGGACAAAAGTTCAAATCAGAGGTCTTCCAAGAGAGTTGCAGACTCCTGGGATTGAGGAAGACGAGGACCACTCCGCTCCGCCCTCAAAGTGATGGCATGGTAGAGCGTTTCAACCGGACGTTGCTGCAGGAGTTGGCTACGTGCTGCCAGGAGAGCCAAACCAGCTGGGACCAGAAGCTGCCAGCGCTGCTGATGGCTTATCGGGCCGCTGAACATGAGGCCACCCAATACACTCCCACACACCTGATGCTAGGTAGAGAGCTTCATCTCCCCGTCGATCTTGCCACTGGACGACCACCGGACGAGGAACTGCCCACTGCTACAACATCCTATGCTATCGCGTTGCAGGAACGCCTAACCGAGGCGCACCACCAAGTAAGAGGACACCTGAAGCTTGCTGGAGAAGCGAGAGATGCCGTTACGACCGTAGCTCGACGGAACCAGAGTTCAAGGAAGGCATGCAGGTCTGGTTGCACAACCCTCGACGGCGAAAAGGTATCTCTCCCAAGCTGCAGAGCCCATGGGAAGGTCCCTATCTGGTGGAGGAACAGGTGTTTGACGTCACCTTTCAAATACGTCGGAACGCCCACAGCCGACCTAAGGTGGTCCACTGCGATAGGATGTGGAAATACCATGGACGAGGGAACTTTTCTTGGGACGAAGAGATGAACCCAGCTATCCCCCCATGGGATGACTCTTCGGAGCAACCGGGGCTACTGCTGGATACCAGCGGGGATGGAGAAGATGTGGCAAATGATGCGAGCAGCGACGCGGAGTTGGGCATGCCTCTAGACCCTCGGGACATCGAGCGAGAAGCCAGGCCGACGAGATCCCGACACCCCCCTCGTTATCTGGAAGACTTTGTGATTGAGTGAGTTAGGGATGGACGGGTCGTCCATATTTGAAAGGAGGGGGCAGTGTTACGAACACGTAAAAGTGCCTCTTGTAAACTACCTCGTTCGGGTAGTTTACGATTAGCAGAGGTAGTTAGGCAGGCAGGCAAGGAGGAGGAGGAGGAGGTGGAGAAGAGGCGATGTCGTAACCAAAATACAGTGGGACAGTCAGATTGTGCTTATAGCCTAACCGAACTGTTGTTAGACCGTTAAAGACATCGTCTCAAGCCGGTGAATTCTTGCGCCCCCTTTGGCCACTATTGATAATCTTGTTACATTACCTGCATACGAACTGGAACAGTTGAACTGGTATTTATAATTATGTGAATGTGTATGTTTTCATTGTGTAGAGGAATAGCTAATTTGTTTGCCCTGCATTAATATAAGTGACCAAGGAAGATTGTGTGTTTTTGTTCACTCATACCATCTTTGTCGTTGCTACTGGGCTTGGCGAATCTTAGAAGTTGTATTTGAACGACACTGTCCGGAGCCGTTCGAAGGAGCCCGGGGTGTTTGTTTCAATGCTTTTACATATTAATTTCTTAGATTGATATATATTTGCCACTTTCCAGTTTTGTTTTGTTTTTTCCATCTTTACCAAGATTTATCTCTTCTATCTTTTGCCTCACTGCATCTTTTGTTAAGCCAGCACTTAATATACACCTTTTCCTGTTTTTGTCTTGGTACATATTTATCCCCCCGTCTGGGGTATCAGCCCCATCTGGATTATCGGCTGCATGCTGCTGTGACTATGTAGTATGCAGTTGATACTTTAGGGTCTATTTGGGACACTCTTATGAACCAGAGCAACACATCATTTTGTCTGTGATAGAGGAAAGCTCTGTTCATAGAGAAATGATGACACTTTATTATACTACAGTTGTCCCTCCATTAAGCTGTCCCTCCATCCCTTGTTACTGTCCTGTACCATTTCTCTGAATATTCATTTTCCTTTTTCACCTAACCATGTGGTGGGGGAAAAGAATACTTCCACCAAGTCTTCCCACTTGAGTCATATGAGGCAACAAAAAAACAGGACAGGAATAGGACTAGGAATCCTTCTCCCTGTAGCCCCAAAAGGGGACATTCCTAAAAAAATAAAGGAATAAGAGGGTCTAGGAGTTTTCCAACCAGTACCCTAAAGTTTGGGTCTTTTAATGTGCATGAATGTGGTACAGATGAGAGTGAAAGGGAAGAGATAGGCAGTATGTTTGTGAGAAGAAAGATGGATGTGTTGGCATTGAGTGAAACTAAGTTGAAAGGGAGGGGCGAGTGTGAGTTTGGGAATGTAGTTGGGAGGTTCTCAGGAGTGAAGAGAGGATGAGGGAGAGAAGGGGTGGCTATACTAGTAAGTGAAGAGATAGGTAAGCAGGTAGTGGAGTGGAAGGAGGTTTCTTCAAGGTTGATGTGGATGAAGGTGAAACTGGGAAGGGAGATGTATTTACCCAGTTGTATTTACCTAGTTGTATTTTGTGGGAAGGGGAGCTATGCTCGTGGTGTCCCGCCTTTGTATCTCGCAGTGTCTAGTTTGCTTTTAAACTCATGAATGGTTTTTGTGTATACTATTTCATTGTCCAGTTTGTTCCAATTGTCCACTACTCTATATGGAAAACTGTTTTTCTTCAGTTTACTTCTGTAGCTATGTTTTTTTATTTTCTTTCCATGTCCTCTTGTGGTGTTTCTCTTTTCCCAGTTTAGTAAGTCCTCTCTATTGAGTATCTCTGTGCCTTTTATGATTCTGTAGATGGTCAGTAGGTCACCTCTTTCTCTTCTTTGCTCCAGCGTCGGTAACTCCAGTTTAGCCAATCTCTCCTCATATGATAGGTTTGCAAGTGCAGGTGCCATTTTTGTTGCTGCTCTCTGGATTCTTTCTATTTTCCTTATATTCTTTTTGGTACTGGGTGACCACAATGTCGCCGCATATTCTAGTCTAGGCCTTATCAATGTAACCAATATTTTTTTTATCATGTCTTCGTCCAAGTACGCAAATGCCACTTTTATTGATCTTAGCAAGTTGAAAGCCTCCCCGACAATTTTGTTAATCTGTTTATCATAGGACAAGTCATTTGTGATAAATACACCCAAATCTTTTTCAGATCCTACCTTCTTTACCTTACAAAGGATTACAAAGGATTACAAAGGTGGAGCATGCCAACAGGAGACCTTTTGATCCATATCTAGGTCGGATGCGAAAAAAAAACCCTCATATTAATAATAATAAAATAAATAAAAACTATGATAATGTAAATAACAAATAAAATACATAAATAAATGCATAGGTATAGTTAAATAATAAACAAACAGGTAAATAGTAAATAATAATAAATTGACATATAACTAATAATATATGAAAATCAGACAGACAAATGATAACAAAACAAAACCAAATAATATAAGATAAATCATAATCATTACAGCATCTTACTTAGGTATTTATCTAAATGATTCTTAAAGCTTCGAACTGAACTACATTGCACTACCTGTGCAGGAAGTTTATTCCATTCATTAACTACACGGTTGGCAAAGTTGTTTCTACCTACTTCCAAATTGAATCTATTTCCGGACAGTTTGAGACCATTGTTTCTTGTCTGATTCTCATTCAATGTAAAAATTTGGTCACTTTTGATGTCAATTCCCTTTAGAATTTTAAAGACCTGTATCAAGTCACCTCTGAGTCTACGCTTTTTTAGGGAAAACAGATTCATATGTTTTAGTCGATTTTCGTATGATTTATTTTTGATATTTGGAATCAAGTTACCTCCTTGGTTCCAATTGTATATTTTCCTGATATTCTGTTTTTGCTTTTTCCAAACTCCATTATGCTACACTTCTTAGTATTAAAGTCCACTTCCCATTTCTGACTCCAGTTCCATACCTTATTCAGGTCTTCACTTCTTAGTATTAAAGTCCACTTCCCATTTCTGACTCCAGTTCCATACCTTATTCAGGTCTTCCTGCAGTGCTTCACAGTCCTTATCAGTTTCTACTTTCCTTAACAGTTTGGCATCATCTGCAAAGAAGCTCATGTAACATTTCACATCCTCGTCCATGTCATTCACATAAATAGCAAACATTATTGGTGCCAATACAGATCCTTGCGGTACTCCATTGATCACCTCTTTCCAATCTGAATATTTTTCTCTGAGCACTACTCTCATCTTTCTACCAGTCAGGAAGTCCTCCATCCATTTTAGTAGGTTCCCTTGTATTCCTCCTATGTGTTCCATTTTTTTTTTAGTAATTTTCTGTGTGGTACTTTGTCAAAAGCTTTTTGCAAGTCTAGGAATGCACAATCAGCCCATCCATTTCTTTCTTGCACTATGTCTATTGGTCTTGAGTAGAAGCATATTAAGTTTGTGGTGCATGATCTTCCTTGTCTGAACCCAAATTCCCTTGGGTTTATTATGTTGTTGTCTTCCACATGTTTTACCCATCTATTCTTGATGATTTTCTCACAAATTTTGGCTATAGTGCATGTTAGTGATACTGGCCTATTGTTGGTGGGATCTTCCTTGTTTCCTCCTTTATATATTGGTACAATGTTAGCATTTTTCCAGTCTTTAGGTATCTCTCCTTCTTTGAGTGAGCTATTTATTATGTTGTGTATTTTGTCCGTTCTTCTTTGCATTCCTTTAGAATCCAATTTGCAATTCCATCCGGGCCATGTGATTTTCTGACGTCAAGGTTTGATAGGTGTTCGGATATTTCTTTTTGTGTTGTTGTAAACTCACTCATGGGGGGAGATTGCTTGTTATTATTTTCCTCCTAATTTCTGTGTATTCTATATTCCCATGGCATAGTTTCACCATTTCCTGTTTGTTTTTAAGTTTGCCATTCACATATCGATAGAATAGTTTGGGTTGATCCTTGCATTTATCTATATCCTTTTCATGGTTTCTTTTCTCCTCTCTTCTCACATTAACATACTCATTTCTATAGTTTATATAAATTTGCCATTTACTGTACTAGGTTTTTTATCTTTTCCCCACCTTTTCCAAGCTTTGTCCCTTCTGTCTTTTGCCTCACTGCATCTTTTGTTGAACTAACATTTAATGTACTCTCTCTCTCTCGCATTTGTCTTGGTACATGCCTATTTACCCCTTCATTGTAATTTTCCATCAAGATATTCCACTTATCATCCACTTTTGTCTCTTCCATGTAGAATTTTTCCCAGTTTGCTTTCCAGAAGAATATCTTTAGTTTTGCAAAGTCCATTTTGTTGTACATCAATCTTCCTTTCTTATGCTTTTCATTTCTCTCCATGTCTATTTCTTCCTTTATTACAGTTTTGATGAGTATATGGTGACCATATCTTATTGTACTTTTCACTCCTTGCCAAGTTGCCTACTTTTTCAAATATGTCTTCTTTTACCATCTGTGACCTTAATTTTATCTTTAGAGGTCGATTTCTATCCTTAGAATAGCGACTGATTCTACATGTCTCGTCCAGGTCTTTGCCTGCATCTCGGTCTCCCCCCTGAATTTCATTTAGGATTTCTACTGCTGTCTCTTTTTCTTCTTTTTCTCTCATATACCTCGCCAATCCCTGTTTTTCTTTTAGTCCATATACCGCAATACATTTTTTTCCTATCTACTGTATCTCTGACCCAATTAGCTTTTTCATTAATCACTTGGATAATTATGTCTTCTGCATTATCCTGCATTTGCTATTTGACTATTTCTTTGAAAGCAGTTTCCTTATTTTCAATGTTTTCCTTCCACTTCTTAATTTTCTGAATACTTTCCTCACCTAGGTTCTCTTTGATTTTTTCCATCATTTCTTGTATTTATTGTTCACCTCTTTCTTTAAGTTTTTGCTATTGTTATAATCATTAATTCTCTTCTTTTCGTTATCACTCTTCAGCTCATTTATATCCCTTTTCATTTCTATAATCTCGTTTGTAAGATCCAAGTTGGTTTTTCTTAGGTCAGAAATTTCGTGATTCGCTTGTGCTAAGCAGGCCATTAGTCCAATGATATCCTTTCTTAAGTCCATAATTTCATTCTCCCACCGCATCCTATTTTTGCTCATATCCCTCTCTATCTCTAATAATTGATTTAAGTTCCTGCTTTCATACTTACTAAATCCTGGAAAATCTTCTTTGTCGTTGTTGATACACGTGGTTCGGGAATGTTTGATTACATCGCGGTTCGATAGACTGACACCAGATGGCTCTGGTTCGTTGTTGGCTTTTGAGTCATTTCAGAGACTCACGAACACTCCCCACCCCTACAATACAAACCAGGTTTCCTTTTTCGTTGTAAATCTTTTTCTTGGTCCCGCGACAAGGACGACAACGACGGAGGTGTTTACGGCGTGAAGGCGTGTGCATATGTGGGATTTTGTAAGTGCATATGGGCCTGGTAGTGATAAAAGTGTAGAGGAAAGGGAGGCTTTTTGGATAGATTTAAATGAGTGCATAGAGGGATTAGGGAGAAATGTCAGTGTAGTAGTATTGGGAGACCTTAATGCTAGGATAGGAAATGAACCGATAGATGGAGTAGTTGGGAAGTGTGGAGTTCCAAGAAAAGATTATAATGAAGAGTTGATGGTGGAGACGTCTCAAAAAAAAAAAAAAAAAATGATGATAGCAAATAGTGTCTAGGAAAAAAAGTCGAGCATAAGACCTTAATGCTAGGGTAGGAAATGAACCAATATATGGAGTAGTTGGGAAGTGGGGAATTCCAAGAAAAAATTATAGTGGAGAGTTGATGGTGGAGATGTCTAAAAAAAAATAAAGAAAAAAGGTGATGATAGCAAATATAGTGTTTAGGAAAAAAGTCAAGGATAAGTACACATGGGAGAGGGTGGTGGATAAAAGGGTGGTAGATAGAGTGTCAATGGACTATATAGTGGTAACCAGGAGTATAGTAAGAAGAGTTAAAGATGTACATGTTCTAAGGAGAGAGAGTGGTGGAATATCAGATCATTTTTTGGTGGAAGGTAAGTTGAAAGTGGAGGATAGATGAAGAAAAAGAAAAAGGAGAAAAGCAAGGGAGGTGCTTAGAGCGAACTGCTTAAATGAGAAAGAAAAGGAGTACAAGAAGAAGCTGGGAGAGGAGTAGGAGGGAGTGAAAGATAGAGTAGAACTAGGAGTGGAGGAGGAATGAGGACGGTTAAAGGAGGGAGTAATAAGGTGTGCAAAGATGGTGTGTGGAACAACGAGGATTGTAGGAAATAGAAGGAAGGGTAGTGAGTGGTGGGATGAGGAAACAAAGAAGGTTGTAGAAGAAATGAGCTTTCACAGATTGGTCACTAAAATAGGACGAGGGAATCATATGAGAGATACAGAGAAAAAAGAGAAGTAAAGCATAAGATAAAGGAGGCAAAGAGGAGAGCTGTGAAATGGGGTAAGAGTATGACAGAAATTTTTGAAAGTAATATAAAAATGTTTTGGAAAGAAGTTAAGAGAGGAAGAATCAGGTAGAGAAGAAAAGGTAAAAGGTGCAGATGGAGAGATGATAATGGAAGAGAAGGCAGTAAGAGGAAGATGGGCAGAGAATTTTAGGGAGTTGCTAAATGTGAAGGAGGATAGGGAGGGAAAGATAGTTACAGTGGGAATTGCTAAGAAAATGAGAGTGATGAGTGAGGAAAATGAAGGAGAAATAAGGAATGATAAAGTGAAGGCAGTTAAGATGATGAGGGCAGATATGGCACCTGGGTTGGATGGATGTCATGCAGAATGTCTGAAAAAAGTAGGTACAGTGATGGTGGACTGGCTGGTGAGGTTATATAATGTGTGTTTAAGAGAGGGTAGAGTGCAGGAGGACTGGAGCAGTGCCTATATAGTTCCATTTTACAAGGGAAAAGGGGACAAGAGTGAGTGCAGTAGCTTCAGAGGGATCAACTTGTTAAGTGTATTTGGGAAGGCATATGGGAGGGTCTTGACTGAGAGTATTAGGAGAGGAACAGAAGGAGTAATTTGTGAAGAACATTGTGGGGGTTGCGTAGATCAGATTTTTGTGGTAAGACTTATATGTGAGAAAGCTTTAGGAAAAGGTAAGGATGTTTTTTGGGCTTTTATGGATCTGAAAAAGGCTTATGACAAGGTAGACAGAAATGAACTGTAGGAGGTATTACAGTTATATGGGATAGGAGGAAAGCCTTTAAGAGCAGTCAAGAGTTTTTATGAGAGTAGTAGAACTTGTGTTAGGATTAGAAATGGAGAGAGTGAGTGGTTTGAGGTAAAGGTGCGACTTCGTCAGGGATGTGTTATGTCACCCTGGCTGTTCAATTTATATGTGGATAGGGTGGTGTGAGAGAAAAAGATTGGAGATGGTTAAAGAAAATGGAGAAAAGTGGGAGATAAGCCAGTTGTTGTTTGCTGAGGACACTGTGCTTGTAGCAGGATCAGAGGAGGGATTGAGGAAGTTAGTGACAGAGTTTGGGAAGGTGTGCAAGAGAAGTTGAAGATAAAGGTGATGAGATGGACAAGGGGAGGAAGTGGCAGCAGACTGGAAGTGAGTATTAAAGTAGAGAGACTGGAGGAAGTGGATAGTTTTAGATACTTGGGTGCAAATGTGACAGGAAAGGGAGGAATGAAGGTGGATGTAGAATGGAGGAGAACGGGGGGTGGAAAGGGAGTTGGGAGATAGGGTTGATGAAGGAATATTGGGATGGTTTGGACACATGGAAAGAATGAGTTATGAAAGATTAGTAAAAGAGGTGTGGAAGGCAGAGGTGGAAGGAGTGAACATGAGGGGTGACCTAGGATGAGATGGATGGATGGGGTAAAAGGGGCATTGGGAAAGAGGGGAATGTCTGTTGAGGAAGGATGGGAGAGGGTAGAAGATAGGGGTCAATGGAGAATGTGTATGGATAATGCTGTGATGCATGAGGGGGAGTGGGTGGGGGATGGGGGTGAGGTAGTATGTGTGAAAAATAAATTGATGCAGCCCGAAGGGATTTCTCCCCGTCTTCTTTTCTGCATGAGGGGATGGAGAGAGGGGTTGCCGGTTTAATGAAGCGGCCTTGCTGTGAATATGCTGTGTCTTGTGATACTGTTTCTTACCCAGGGCAGTGGGCGAGATGCAGGGATGACCCATCATCCAGGAGGTGCCAAGATAAGAGGGAGGGAAGAGGGTGGAAGGGAGTGGAGTATGCTAGGGATGGAATGGGTGGGAGTGGTTTCTATGCCTTTGTTTTTTTGGCTACCTCCTTTGTGAGGAGGAAAAAGGCTTTGGTATATGTATGTACATATTTATCCACTCCTTCATTGTAGATTTCCTTCAAAATCATCCATTTCTCTTCCACTTGTGTCTCCTTATTGTAGAAATTTTCCCAGTTTGCTCTTTGAAATTAATTTCCAAGTTTTCCAAAGTCCATTTTGTAATACATCAATCTTCCTTTTCTGTATTTCTCATTTCTTTCCATGTATATTTCCTCTTATAGTTCAAACTCAGTGGTATGTGGTCACTCTTCCTAATTGGTGTCTTGTATTCAATTTTATCCATAATTTCAGGCTCTGGTGTAAATATTAAATCTAGTCTTGATGGTTCTTCATTATTTCTATATCTAGTATTTTCTTTTGCCCATTGTATCATTATGTATTCAATAGTCATTTCAAGTAATATATTTCCCCAAAGGTCCTCTCCACCTTTCATTGTCATCTCTTCCCAACACATTGCAGTTAAAATCTCCCATAAGTACTACATTTCCTCCATCCTTCAGCATCTCATTTAATGAATGCCTGGTATCTTCTAACATTTTAGAATAATCGCTCTCTTTCCAAGAACCCATTTTTGTGGGCACATAGGTCACCACAAATTTTCTACTTTTCATGTTACTATTTTCAACTTTTATCATAATCATTTCCACACTGTTTTCTCCATCTATAACCTTCATCACATTTTAGTTTTTCTTAGTCTAAAACATGACTCCTCCACCCTGTTTTTCCTCCCTATTTTTCATCAGGTGTGTGTATATATATATCTATATATATGAGAATATACACTTGTGTTACTTTGTTTCTAGAAGTAAGTAATTCTATAACTTGCAGGATAGTATTTCTGTGGAGGAATCTCTGCCTCAGGTATTAATTGACCTACAGGGAGATGGACAGGAAGTGCCAATGGATGACATATCTAAGGGTAAGTTTACATTATAGGAAAATAAACATATGTATATACATACCTTAAGGCCTTTTCCCTATATAAGGGGTAACCAAGGCAAAGCATACACACATCCCAGGTCTATCCCTCACCCATCCCACAGCCATCCCACACCCATCCAAAACCTATTTATTGCCCCTCCCATCTTAGCATCTGGATAAAGGGTCATTCCTCTTCTTTGCCACACTGCCATGTCATATTATGATTCATTTACAGTCATTCTCCACTGATGTAAGAGAAGTAAGTTTATGAAGATTGTTTGCAAAGTAAAACAAAGGAAGGATATAAGAGGAACAAAAAAAAGAGGAGCTAAATTCAAGGTGAGGAAGGCAAAGAGGTGAGCTGATGTGCAGATGGTAGGAGTTTGACATTTTTTTTTTTTCTTAATGAAGTGAAGAGAATGAGGGGAGAATAAGGTTGAGAGGAAAGGTAAAACAGTAGATGGACAGATACTAATGGAAGTAAAGACAGTAAGGGGAAGGTGGTTAGAATATTTTAGGGATTCATTGAATTTGGAGGAGGTTAGGGAGGTATTGATTGTGGCAGTGGGAGATGCTTGGAAAATAGCAATAGCTATGATGGGAAAAAAAAATGATAGTGATGCAAGCTTATTAAGTACCTAAAATTCTGGGCCTCACATTTGATATTTATATGACTCTCAACCCACATATCAAAGACCTGACAGCAAAAATCAGTAGGAAAACTGACCTACTTAAGTTCATCACTAATATTGGCTTTGGGCAACAGAAACTTAAATAACCATCTATGAACAGTTCATAAAAACCACCCATGGCTATACCTCCACAGCATGGTTCCCAACAGTCAGCTAGATGAACACAAACATCTTACAAACTTAACAAAATGGAGCACTGAGAGTAATAACAGGATGTACAAAACCATCCCTATTGGACACACACACACACACACACATCAAGGAAACACCTATGTACTTATGGAGAAGTTCTGGTTTTCAAGTGACCACTATGTTGTAAAAGTATCCAGTTTGATAAAGTGTATTAATGTATAAAATGGAGGAAGGAAAAGGAGAAAAAAGGAGAAATGAAGCAACAAAGGATTGGACATGAGCAGAGTCGAATCACCACTAGGAGGGATACCAAAGAGGACTTGTTTAAATGACACCCCAAAATCAACACAAAGTTGGAAAAACAATGTTTTTTCAGGGTTTCAAAGAGAAAGAGGAATATTAGGTAAAGGTTTAGATGTAGAAAGAAAAACTAGGTATAGCAGTATACTAAGAAATTGATACATTAACGACTTGGTGGAGGAACTAATAGATTTAAGAATAGATTATTGAGCAGTGCACAGAGAAATGACCAATCTACAAAAAGCTAATGAAGAAATGAACAGAGAGCTTAATGACCTAAAAAATGAACTATGATCAGAAGTGATAACAAAAGAAAGAAAAATGAAGACAGAAACAAAAATGAGGAACTGAAAAAAAGAGCTCAAAGACCAAATACAAGCAGTGACTGAAAAAGTGGGAGAATAAATTAAGGAGACATTTCCTAGAAACAAAAAATCAATGGAAACAAGAACAAGAAATTCAGAAAATAACATTTAAAGAAATAGTACAACAGCAGATAGAGGAAAATGCAAAAGAAACTGTAATTAAAGTAATTAGAGAAAAGGAAAACTGGGTAAGAGACAGTGGATAAAAAAAAAGTTCATTGTAGTTTATGGTATTAAAAAGAAAAACAATGTATACAAATACCAAAGAGAAAAAGAAGAGAAATTGCAAAGGAAATTTGAAAAGTGGTTCAAGAAGAGGGACAAGAATTGAGCAAAGATATCTAGGAGGTGCATAGAATGGTACAATACTCTAGAGAAAAACACTATAGGCCACTAGAAATCAAACTAAGGACTCAAATGATAGCTGAAGAGGTAATATCAAAAGCAGCAAAGATAGCAAATAGTTAAGGTTATAAAAATGTATGGATAAAAAAGGAAATGAGTGATGAAATAGAGAAAGAAAAGGCACTTAGAAAGGAAGCAATTGAAAAAACGAGAAGAATGGAGACTGAAAAGAAAGTTTTTTTTGGAGAGTATTGGACCTGAGGCTGAGAAAATGGTACATAAAAAAAGGAAACAACCAAAAGAGGGAAGAAAAAAATAAAAAATAACACATACAAACATAGACGGTCTGATTTCTGGACTAAATGAATTAAGCAACTACCTGTTAATAGAGAGATCAGACATAATGGGAATTGTGGAGACAAAATCAAAATGTTCATTACCATCAAATACTGTGGGACAAAGTCTTTACAACCATTGGGCAAAAAATAGAACAGAAAAACAGGGTGGAGGAGTCATGTTTTTGATGTGACAAAAGTAACAAAGAAAAATAATGTGGAATTGATTATGATTAAAGTTGAAAACAGAAATATGAAAAGTAGAAAATTTATAGTAGTATATGTGCCCCCCGAAAACATAGGCTTGGACTGATAGTGATCATTCCAAAATACTGGAAGACACAAAGAATGCATTAATTGAGTTATTGAAAGGAGGAAACATAGTAATTATGGGTGACTCTAACTTAGAGGAAATATGGTGGGAAGAAATGACAGTAAAAGGTGGAGAGGGACTTAGGGGAAATATTCTACTGGATATGACCATTGAATACACATTGACTCAATGGGTGAAGGAAAATACCAGATATAGAAACAGTGAAGAAACATCGAGACTAGACTTAATATTCACATCAGAGCCTGAAATCATGGACAAAATGGAATACAAGACATCAGTTGGAAGAGTGACCACATACTATTAGAGTTTGAACTAAAAGAACAAAATTATGTGAGAAGAAATGAGAAACAAAGAAAAGGTAGATTAATGTACACCAAAATGGACTTTGAAAAAATGAGGAAAAAATGCTAACTGGGGAAAAAAAATTAAAGAAACAAAGATGGAAGAGAAGTGGAACATATTAAAAGAAAAATACAAGGAGGGAACAGACAAATACGTACCAAAGGGGAAAAAAAGAGTATACATAAAGTGTGGGTATGACAAAAAGTGTAGTGAAGCTAAAGATAGAAGAGACAAAGCCTGGAAAAGATAGAAAAAAAAAAAGACCAAATGGCAAACATGCATCAAACTAAGAAATGAATTTGTAAAAATATGCAGGGAAGAAAAAATAAACTATGAAAAAGACATAGAAAAATGCAAGGACCAACCTAAATGACAAACTAAAAGAAACACGAAATAGTGAAACTGTGAAGGAAATTAAGAAATATATAGGTGATGTAGAAATGACTGAAATTATGATCAAACATTTTAAATCTGTATTCACAATTGAAAGTCACAAAATTAGGAGGAAGAACAGAGAGAAAGATCCCCCACAATGAAAGAAATAATGGTGAAACAGAAAGAAATAAGGGACCAAATAAAAAACCTTGATGTCAGAAAGTCACACAGGCTGGATGGAATTGCAAATTGGATATTGAAATAATGTATAGATGAACTAATGGACAAAATACATAAAATAATTTATTTCTCACTCAAAAAAGGAAAAGTACCACAAGATTGGGAAAATGCCAATTTTGTATCAATATACAAAGGAGGGGGGCAAAGAAAATCCAACCAACTATAGACTGGTCTCCCTTACAAGTACAATAGCAAAAATATGCAAAAAAGTTATCAAAAGTAAAGGGATTAAACATTTGGAGAACGAAATACTAAATCCAAAACAATTTGGATTTAGACATGGAAGATCATGTGCCACAAACTTAATATGCTTTTACTCGAGGCCAATAGAAATAATTCAAGAAAGGGATGAGTGGGCAGATTGTGCCTTCTTAGATTTACAAAAGGCATTTGACAAAGTACCACACAAAAAGCTAATAAGAAAAATTGAAACAATAGGTGGAATACAAGGAAAGTTATTGGAATGGATAAAAGATTTCTTGAATGAGAGAAAAATGAGGGTGTTACCCAGAGACATCTCAAATTGGGAAGAAATAATAAGTGGAGTCCCACAAGGCTCTGTATTGGCTTCGATAATGTTTGCCATATATAAAAATGGCATGGATGAAGGTGTGGAATGCTATATGAACTTCTTTTCAGATGATACAAAACTAAAGAGAGTAAGTACAGAGGAAGATTGCAAATCACTACAAGAAGACCTGGACAAAATCTGGAAGTGGAGTCAGAAGTGTGAAGTGAATTTCAATATCAAGAAATGGGTCAGAAGCAGTGTAACAAGACACAGCACATCTACAGCAAAGCCGCTTCATTTAATCGGTGACCCCCCCTCTCCATTCCCTTATGCAGAAAAAGATGGGGAGAAATCCATTTGGATTGTGTCAAAATATTCACATATACACCATCACCCCCATCCCTCACCCACTCCTTTCCATGCATCACAGCATCATACATGCACAACCATTCTCCACGCACACCTATCTTCTCCCTTCCTCAACAGACATCCCTTCTTTCCCAATGCCTCTTTTACCCCATCCATTCATCTCATCCTTGGTTACCCCTTCATGTTCATTCCCTCTACCTCTGCCTTCCACACCTCTTTTACTAATCTTTCATTACTCATTCTTTCCATGTGTCCAAACCATCCCAATACTCTTCCATCAAACCATCCCATTACCCTATCTCCCAACTCCCTTTCCACCTCTGCTCTCCTCACCTCCTCATTTCTCACTCTATCCAGCTTAGTAACCCCTACCATACTTCTTAGGCATTTTATCTTAAACATGTTTAACCTTTTCACTCCGGGGCACATCGCACGTCAGGCAGCATTAGCTGCCCGACGTGCGATGTTGCGTCATAATAATCACATTATAAAAAATAAAGTCAGTGCTCAATTGTTCGTTCTCTTTCACCCGTGAATTTTGATAACCATAGAAAATATGATGAAGCCAGTTTAGAGAGAGTGGAGGTTACGTAGGTACGACTACGATGAATATAATCAAGACACTGATGTCGGCATCATCGCGTACCCACTTACTCCTCATGACGCCTACGTAGGCGTCACCGTATGGAAGTGGTTAAACTCTTCCTCTCTTTGTCTATGTTTCATGTTTCTGCCCTATACAGTGCTGGTGTCATAATCACCCCTTCATACAATCTCCTTATAGCATCCACTCCCAAATGTCTATTTCTCATTACATTTTTCAATCCCTCAAGGCATTTACTTGCTCCTCTCAATCTACTTTCTACCTCCACCTCCACTCCTCCCCTTCCCACCACATTTGCACCCAAATATTTAAAGCTATCCACTTCCTCCAGTCTTTCTCCCTTAATACTCACTTCCCATGTCCTGCCATCCTCTCCCCTTGTACATCTTATCACCTTAGTTTTACCCACATTTATCTTCAACTTCCTTCTTTCACACACCTTCCCAACCTCCATCACTAACTTCCTCAATCCCTCCTCAGATCCTGCCACAAGTGCAGTGTCATCAACAAATAACTGGCTTATCTCCCATTTTTCTCCATTTTCTTTAACCATCTCCAATCTCCAGCCCATTACACTTGCTCTTGTTCAACCCCATCCATGTATAAATGAAGCAGCCAAGGCAACATAGCACAACCCTGAAGTCCCACCTTTACCTCAAACCACACTCACTCTTTCCATTTCTAATTCTAACACAGGCTCTACTCCCATAAAAACTTTTGAATGCTTTTAACAGCTTTCCTCCTATACCATATATCTGTAATACCTCCTATAATCCCTTCCTGTCTACCCTGTCATAAGTCTTTTCCAAATCCATAAAGGCCCAAAATCATACTTACCTTTTCCTAAAGCTTTCTTACATATCTGCCATACCACAAAAAGCAAAACCACTCAACCCCTACCTGTCCTAAACCCATGCTGTTTTTCACCAATTACTCTCTTCCTCTCCTAATCCTCTTAATCAAGACCTTCCCATAAGCCTTCCAAACTACACTCAACAAACTGACCCCTCTGAAGCCACTACACTCACACTTGTCCCCTTTTCCTTTGTAAAGTGGAACCATACAGACACTCCTCCAGTTCTCCACCACTCTACCCACTTTTAAACAAGTGTTGAACAACCTCACCAGCCAGTCCACTATGACTGTACCTCCCTTTTTAACCACTTCACTCCGGGCCAAAATCTCGCGGGCAGCATTAGCTGCCAGATGTACGATGTTGCATCATAATACTCGCACCATAAAAAATAGTCACAGCTTATATCTATTGTTCTCTCTTTCACCCGTGAATTTTGATAACCATAGAAAATGTGATGAAGCCAGTTTAGAGGTTATGTCAGTTACGCAGGGACAACTACAATAAATATAATCAAGACGCCGATATGGCAGCCTCGCGTATCCACTTGCTCTCCTCATGCCGGCTACGTAGGCGGCACCGTATGGAAGAGGTTAAGACACTCTGCATGACACCCATCTAATCCAGGTGCCTTACCTGCTCTCATCATTTTAATAACTGCTTTCACCTCATCTTTCCGTATTTCTCCATTTTCCTTATTCATCACTGTCATTTTCTTAGTGCTTCCCACTGCAACTACCTTTCCCTCCCTACCCTTCACATTTAGCAACCCCCTAAAATACTCTGCCCATCTTCCTTTTACTGCCATCTTTACCATTATCTCTCCATTTGCACCTTTTACCTTTTCTTCTCTATTTGATTTACCTCCCTTTCCCCTCTTAATTTCCTTCCAAAACATCTTTTTATTACTTTAAACATTTTCTGCCATACTCTTACCCCATTTCACATCTGATCTCTTCTTTGCCTCCTTTATCTTATGCTTTATTTCTATTTGTACCTCTCATATGATTCTCTCACCCTGTTATGTAACCAAACTGTGAATGCTCGTTTCTTCTCTTCTACAACCTTATTTGCTTCATTATCCCGCCACTCACTACCCTTCCTCCTATTTCCTCCCATTCTCCCTGTTCCACACACCATCTTTGCATACCTTGTGACTCTCACCTTGAAACATCCCCATTACTCCTCCACTCCTAGTTCTACTCTATCCTTCACTCACACTCTTCTCTCAATTCCTTGTACTCTTTTTCTTTCTCATTTAATTAGTGTTTTCTAAGCACCTTTGTACCTTCTGTTATCTATCCTCCACTCTCAATTTACCTTCCACCAAAAAGTGATCTGATATTCCTTCACTCTCTCCCCTTAGAACATTTACATTAAAAACTCTTCCCACTGTTCTCCTGGTCATCACTATGTAGTCCATTAAAGCCCTATCTACCACCCTTCCATCCACCACCCTCACCCATGTGTACTTATGCTTGACTTTCTTTCTAAACACTGTATTTGTTATCATCAACTCTCTAAACACATCACCATCATCTCCCCTCTGCAATTTTTTCCTGGAACTTTCCACTTCCTAACCACTTGGTTCATTTCCTACCCTAGCATTGAGATCACCCAGTACCACTACATTGACATTTCTCTCTAAACCCTGTATGCATTCATTTGAATCTATTCAAAAAACCTTTTCCTGTACACTCTTTTCACTACCAAGCCCATATTCACTTACAAAGACCTACATCTCCCTTCCCAGTTTCACCTTCATCCACAGTAACCTTAAAGAAATCTTCCACTCCACATGATTACCTATCTTTTTACTTACTACAATAGGCACCCCTTCTCTCCCTCATCCTCTCTTCACTCCTGACACCCAACAACCCACTCAAACTCATCCCTCCCTTTCAGCTTAGTTTCACTCAATGCCAACACATCCATCTTTCTTCTCACAAACATACTGCCCATCTCTTCCCTTATACTCACATCTATACCACATCCATGCACATTAAAAGTTCCAAACCTTAAGGTTCTGTCTGGAAAACTCCTCCCAGACCCTGATATGCCTTTGCTTTTTTTTTTAGGAATGGCCCCTTTAGGTCTACATAGGGTAGGATGCCTAGTCCTATCCCTATCTCGTTTATGTTGCTTTTTATGACTCAAGTGGGAACACTCAGTGACATTATTCTTTCTCCCTTAACACAGGGTTTGGTGAAAAAGGAAATAATATTCAGAGAAGTTGTACAGGACAGTATGAAGAGTGGGGGGGATGGAGGACAGCATAAGGGAGGAACAGTCATGGTACAATAAAGTAGTAGTATTTCTCTCTGAATATTTCCTCTGTCACCGACAAAATGATGTGTGGCTCTGGTTTGTAGGGTTGCTCCATATAGACCCTAAAGTATCAGTTGCATGTTACTGAGCTGCTTTTAACCCCACAATAACATGTAGCCAATACTCCAGCTGGGTATGACAGGAACACATTTATACATGAGAACCCTAAAGACCACATGCCTTTCACTGTATTTCACAAGTACCACCAACAGAATACAACAAAAAATACACCCACAGCATATTACTCAAACATCTCTCATAACCTATCATATCACACAAAAACACATACATACTCAGATTATCAAACAAGCCTTTCAGGAAATATCGCCAAACTCAATATTCCAACAATAACCTCCAGACATAAGCCACTCCCCCCCAAAAACAAACAAAAAACAAAAAAAAAAACAAAAAAACAATCCCACACCTGACAAGAACAACACTGGAACAACTGTGCTTAGGACGCTGTCTAGCATTAAGACAGTACCAAAACAGAATAGGTCTGGCCACAGATTCAAAATTGCCCCAGATGCAACCCCAGATGAAAGAGAAATAATAGAAAAATGCAAGGAACAACCTTAACTATTTTACATGTATGTAAATGGTAAACCAAAAAATAAACAAGAAGTAGAAAAGCTGTGCCAAGGAAATTATGAATATACGGAAGAACTAGAAATGGGAGAAATTTGAGCAATCAATTCAAATCAGTATTCACAGTTGAGAACTCCCCTAACTGTGAGGGAATAGAGAGAAATTCCCCCCAGTGAAGGAAATAACTGTAACACAGAAGAAAATCAGCGACCAAATAAAAAAACCCTTTAATTTCAGAAAATCACATGGTCTAGATGGAATTGCAAATTGGATACTGAAAGAATGCATAGACGAGTTAACAGATAAAATATACAATATAATTAAATACTCAAAGAAGGAAAGGTACCACAGGACTGGAAAAATGCAAATATTGTACCAATATATAAAGGAGGAAACAAAGATAATCCAAGCAACTACAGACCGATCTCTCTAACAAGCACAGTAGCAAAAACATGTGAAAAAGTTATCAAAAGTAGATGGGTTAAACATCTGAAAGAAAAAACTATACTGAATCCAAATCAATTTGGATTCAGACAAGGAAGTTCATGTACAACAAACCTGATCTGCTTCTATTCAAGACTAATGGAAATAATACAAGAGAAGTATAAATGAGCAGACTGTGCCTTTCTAGACCTACAAAAAGCATTTGATAAGGTACCACACAATAAACTAATAAGAAAAATAGAATCAATAGATGGCATCAGAGGAAAATTATTGGAATGGATGGAAGACTTCCTGACTGGGAGAAAAATGAGGGTAGTAATTAGAGACAAATACTTGAATTGGGAAGAAATGATAAGTGGTGTCCCGCAAGGTTCGATACTGGCTCCAATCATGTTTGCCATATATATAAATGACATAGATAAAGGAGTAGTGTTATATGAATTTCTTCGCAGATGACGCAAAAATATTAAAGAAAGTAAGAACAGAGGAGGATTGTGAATCATTACAGTTAGACCTGGACAAAATCTGAAAATGGACTCAGAAGTGGGTAGTGAACTTCAATATCAAGAAATGTAGTATAATGGAGTTTGGAGAAAGTAAAAACAGAGTATCAAGAAATTATAAAATTGGTGAAGAAGAAATTAAAAAAGTGAACTTGGAAAGAGACCTTGGAGTAATAATCAGCAAAGACATGACACAGGACAAACATATAAATAAAATAGTCTGAGAAACCTTCAATTTATTAAGGTCAGTGAAAGTGGCATTTGACTACTTGGATGAGGAAATTATTAAATGAATATTAGTTACACTAATAAGACCAAAACTGGAGTATGCAGCAACACTGGACACCCAGTACTAAAAAGAATATAAAGAAATTAGAAAGAATACAAAGAGCAATGACAAAGTTGGCACCAACTCTTTCCAAATTAACATACGAACAAAGATTATCCAAATTGGAATTACCAACTCTGGAACAAAGAAGAGAAAGAGGAGATCTGCTTACTATCTATTGAATCATGAAAGGAATGGAAATCCTAGATAGGAATGATTTACTAAAATGGGACACTGGAAAAACAAGAGGACACAAAAAGAAACTCAAAAAGGATAACTATAGAAGAGATCTGAAAAAAAAAGCTTCCCACACAGAGTACTGGATACCTGGAATAATTTAGATAAAGAAAATGGTGTGTGCAAACACTATTCAAGATTTTAATAAAAAAATTGATGTTGAAAGATACAAAGATGGGTCACCACGAGCATAGCACCCTTCCTGTATAATACAACTAGGTACAACTAGGCAAATACTACAATGTCCCACACTAACAATCCTCAGGCAACTGCATGTAATATCTTCCTTGAGTGACTTATGGTTCCACCTGGAGGCTGTTGCCAATTACATGAAGGCGACAGGTCTGCAAAAGAGATCAGGGGTCAGAGATTGATTGATTGACATACAAAATATCTTCTTTGCTCTTTAGACCAAATTATTGGTTGATGCCATGTAGCCTGGGGACATGGGTTTATTGCAAAAAAATATATAAATGCAACAAATTTATTGATTCCTAATGTGATAACAGAGGAACATTTTCTCTGTATTTATTGATGATTTTTTAATATAAGTTATCTGTTTTATGATTTCTGTTGATTTGTTTTTGTGTATATGTATTTACTTTCATTGTCATTATAGGTGAAGATGCTAAGAAGGTATACAACGAATCACAAGTAATGAGTGTGGCCATCTCTGGCCTTGAAAAGCCCAAGAGGAAAAGGGGACGTCCTCGAAAGAGTGAGGTAAGTTGTGTATAGCTGTGTTGTGGTTTGTTTGTTTCTTTAAACTTATCTGTTGAGTAAAAAATGCTGATATAATTGTATTAGTTGATGCATGGTTATTGTCTGTAAAGTGTATTAGTTTTAGAGGGATCAGTTTGTTGAGTGTAGCTGGGAAGGTTTATGGGAGGGTTTTGATTGAGAAGATTAGGAGAGGAACAGAGGGAGTAATTGGTGAGGAACAGTGTGGGATTAGGACAGGTAGGGGTTGTGTGGATTAGATTTTTGTGGTAGGGCAGATATGTGAGAAAGCTTTAGTAGAAGATCAGGATGTTTTTTGGGCTTTTATGGATTTGGAAAAGGCTGACAGGGTAGACAGAAAGGAACTGTGGGAGGTATTGTAAATATATGGGATAGGAAGAATGCTGTTAACCTCTTCAGTACGGGCCAAAATCTTGCGGGCAGCATTAGCTGCCAGACGTACGATGTGTCGTAATAATACTCGCATCATAAAATATAGTCACCGCTTATATCGATCGTTCTCTTTCACCCGTGAATTTTGATAACCATAGAAAATGTGATGAAGACAATTTAGAGAGTATGTCATTACGCAGGAGCAACTACAATAAATATAATCAAGACGCCGATATGGCAGCCTCGCGTATCCACTTGCTCCTCATCCCGCCTACCTATGCGGCACCGTATGGAAGGGGTTAAGAGCAGTCATGAGTTTTTATGAGAGTAGTAGAGCCTGTGTTAGAATTAGAAATAGAGTGAGTGGTTTGAGGTAAAGGTGGGACTTTGCCAGGGATATGTCATGTCACCATGGGTGTTCAATTTATACATGTGAGAAAATTATCAAGAATAGGTGGGTAAAACACCTGGAAGAAAAAAATATAATAAACTCGAGACAATTTGGATTCAGACAGGGAAGATCATGTGATACAAATTTAATCTGTTTCTTCTCATACATACATACGTATACCAAAGACTCTTTCCCCCTTACACGGGGGGTAGCCAAAAAGAAAAAGGCATAGAAACCACTCCCACCCATTCCATTTCCTATATATTCCACTCACCTCCACCCTCCTCCCTCCCTCTTATCTTGGCACCTCCTGGATGATGGGTCATCCCTGCATCCTGTCCACTGCCCTGGGTCAGAAGCAGTGTCGCAAGACACAGCACATCCACAGTAAGGCCGCTTCATAAATTTGGCGACCCCCCTCTCCGTCCCCCCATGCAGAAAAGGAGAAGACGGGGAGAAATCCCTTTGGGCTGCGTCAATTTTTTTCTCATACATACTTCCTCACCCCCCATCCCCCACCCACTCCCCCTCATGCATCACAGCATCATCCATACACAACCCTTCTCCATTCACCCATATCTTCTGTCCTGTTTCTACTCAAGATTAATAAATATAATGCAAGAAAGGGATGGATGGGCTGATTGTGCTTTCCTAGACTTCTATTTAAACTGACTTGGCTCTGTGCTCTGGCCAAGATGAAACCTCTGGAAGGAGAGAGGCTCTTCTCTCTAGGGCCATACTTTCATCATCGGATTTACATGATTGGCTAAGTTCTTTCTGTTTACTATAGACTGACTAATAGGAATTATGTCTCTTCATAAACACCCTTGCCTTCACAGAACAGAGCCCCATTCACTTGGTCAGCAGAGGTCATGTTATCCATTAAGAAAGCCTGACCTCAGCAATAATTTAATGGTGTTTTGGCTTGAGAAGGGGCCCCCGTGCATGATGCCAACTTGTGATGATAAAAACTAGTATCAACTAGTATCACTTTCTAGTATCAACTAGTGGTGATGTCATCATGAAACCAATCACCACATAGCCCCCCTTTGAAGAAGCACGTGTCCACACATGCCAAGACAAAGTCACAGCCTCAAATGTCCTCTCATACTCTACACAAAACAAGACTCGGGGAGTGAAAAAACTGTAGGGGCCTTGAACTCAGAGGATAGAAGTCCATGAAATGGAAATTCAACCAGCCATGGGAACGATGGGCTCAGAGTGTAAAAACCTCCGAAAGTGAAATGAAATATATATACAAGTATATATAAAATTCTTTTTTTAAAAAATGTAAATGCTGGTCCAATTCTTCTCTATAGTACAGAAGAGGTATCCCTGAGGCGACAGAGACAGGGCCTCATTCCAGGTGTAGTCCAAAGTATCCCTGAGGAGAAAGAGACAGGGCTTCATCTCAGGTGCAGTCCAACGGTAAATGTGTAGTGGAGCGGAAGGAGGTTTCCTCAAGGATAATGTGGATGAAGATGAAACTGGGAAAGGAGATGTGAAGTGAGAAGAGCGTAGAAGAAAGGGAGGCTTTTTGGATAGATTTGAATGAGTGCATAGAGGATTTAGGGTTAAATATCAATGTAATAGTACTGAGAGACCTTAATGCTAGGGTAGGAAATGATCCAATTGATGGAGTGGTTGGGAAATATGGAGTTCCAGGAAAGAATCATAGTGGAGAGTTGATGGTGGAAATGTGTCTAGAAAGAGAGTTGATGATAGCAAATACAGTGTTTCAGAAGAAAGTCAAGCATAAGTACACATGGGAGAGGGTGGTGGATGGAAGGGTGGTAGATAGAGCGTTAATGGACTATGTAGTGGTAAATAGGATTATGATAGGAAGAGTTAAGGATGTACATGTGCTAAGGGGAGAGGGCGGGGGAATATCAGATCATTTTTTGGTGGAAGGTAAATTGAGAGTGGAGGATAGATGGAGAAAGAGGAAAGGGACAAAAGGTAGGAAGGTGCTTTAAATGAAAAGGAAAAGGAGAAGGAGTACAAGAAGAAGCTGAGAGAGGAGTGGGAGGGAGTGAAGGATAGAGTAGAGGTAGGTGTGGAGGAGGAATGAGGATGGTTCAAGGAGGGAGTCACAAAATGTGCAAAGATGGTATGTGGAACAAGAAGGACTGGAGGATATAGAAGGAAGGGTAGTGAATGGTGGGATGAGGAAACAAAGAAGGTTGTAGAAGAGAACAAGCGAGCTTTCACAGATTGGTTACAAAATAGGATGAGGGAGTCATATGAGAGGTACAAAGAAAAGAAAAGATAAGTAAAGCAAAAGGTAAAGGAGGCAAAGAGGAGAGCAGATGTGAAATGGGGTAAGAGTATGACAGAAAATTTTGAAAGTAATATAAAGATGTTTTGGAAAGAAATTAAGAGAGGAAGAGGAGGCGAATCAAGTAGAGAAGAAAAGGTAAAAAGTGCAGATGGAGAGATGATAATGGAAGAGAAGGCAGTGAGAGGAAGGTGGGCAGAGTATTTTAGGGAGTTGCTAAATGTGAAGGAGGATAGGGAGGGAAAGGTAGTTGCAGTGGGAAATGCTAAGAAAATGAGTGATGAGTGAGGAAAATGGAGGAGAAATAAGGAAGGATGAAGTGAAGGCAGTTGTTAAGATGATGAAAGCAGGTAAGGCACCTGGTCTGGATGGATGCCATGCAGAATGTCTGAAGAAAGGAGGTACAGTTATGGTGGACTGGCTGGTGAGGTTATTTAATGTTTGTTTAAGAGAGGGTAGAGTGCCAGAAGACTGGAATGCAAGGGTAGTGGGTCAGGGGTTGGAGATTATTAAAGAAAATGGAGAAAAGTGGGAGGTGAGCCAGTTGTTGTTTGCTGACGACACTGCACTTGTAGCAGGATCAGAGGAGGGATTGAGGAAGTTAGTGACAGAGTTTGAGAAAGTGTGTGAAAGAAGGAAGCTGAAGATAAATGTGGGCAAAATTAAGGTCATGAGATGTACAAGGGGAGAGAGTGACAGTAGGCTGGAAGTGAGCATTAAGGGTGAGAAACTGGAGGAAGTGGATAGTTTCAGATACTTGGGTGCGAATGTGATAGGAAAGGGAGGAGTGGGGGTGGAGGTAGAATGTAGATTGAGAGAAGCGAGTAAATGCCTTGGTGGATTAAAAAGTGTAATGAGAAATAGACATCTGGGAATGGATGCTAAGAGGAGGTTATATGAAGGAGTGATTGTGCCAACAGCAATGTACGGGGCAGAAACATGGAACATGAGAGAGGAAGAGAGAAGGAGTTTGAATGTGTTTGAGATGAGGTGTCTGAGAAGTATGATAGGGGTTACTAGGCTAGATAGAGTGAGACATGAGGAAGTGAGGAGGAGAACAGGGGTGGAAAAGCTGGGAGATAGGGTTGATGAAAGAGTATTGGGATGGTTTGGACACATGGAAAGAATGAGTGAAGAAAGATTAGTAGAAGAAGTGTGGAAGGCAGAGGTGGAAGGAGTGAATATGAGTGGGTGTCCTAGGATGAGATGGATGGATGGGGTGAAAGGGGCATTACAAAAGAGAGGAATGTCTGTAGAGGAAGGACAGGAGAGGACAGAAGATAGGGGTGAATGGAGAAGGGTTGTGTATAGATGAGGCTGTGATGCATGAGGGGGAGTGGGTGGGGGATGGGGGGTGAGGAAGTATGTATGAGACAAATTTTGACGCAGCCCAAAGGGATTTTTCCCCGTCTTCTCCTTTCCTGCATGAGGGGACGGAGAGGGGGGGTCGCGGAATTTATGAAGCGGCCTTGCTGTGGATGTGCTGTGTCTTGCAACACTGCTTCTGACCCAGGGCAGCGGACAGGATGCAGGGATGACCCGTCATCCAGGAGGTGCCAAGATAGGAGGGTGGAGGAGAGTGGAATATATGGGAAATGAAATGGGTGGGAGTGATTTCTATGCCTTTTTCTTTTTGGCTACCCCTCGTGTATGGGGGAAAAAGCCTTTGGTTTATGTATGTATGTTCATAAACAATGTCTTCTTCTCCCAAGTGTCATGTTTAGCAATGTATTTGTGGTTAATGTATACAGGGTAATTTAATCCCACCGTGGAGCCACCAATGTCGTGCTCTCCTGATTATGTATATAAAATTAGAAAGTAGCTGGCAAAATGGTTGGATCAGGGAAGTACGAACAAGTGTAAGAATAGTTTTAGTATCACATTTTTATCTCTCAAAATGGTGGTGTTGAATGAGACTAAATCTCCTGTCTATGACTTTTATTTGTTGTTATTTAATTGCAATTTAACAAACCGGTGTGAATGAATGTACAGGGTGTGGGAGGCTAGACTTAAAAGAGACTAAAAGGTACAGGCCTTCTATAGGGGTGTCCTGGTTGTAGTTTTAACTTAGACTGCTAATTGTTGAGGGTACCTCAAGACTAACGACGCACAACTTGAGGCAAGACTAGTACTAGACTTTAAACTTAGACTTCTAACTTCTCGAGAACTTTGACAGTTTAACCCTTCTTCTTAAACTGACTTGGCTCTATGCTCTGGCCAAGATGAAACCTCTGGAAGGAGAGAGGCTCCTCCCTCTAGGGCCATACTTTCATCATTGGGTTTACATGATTGGCTAAGTTCTTTCTGTTTACTATAGACTGACCAGTAGGAATTATGTCTCTTCATAAACACCCTTGCCTTCAAAGAACAGAGCCCCATTCACTTGGTCAGCAGAGGTCATGTTATCCATTAAGAAAGCCTGAGCTCAGCAATAATTTAATGGTGTTTTGGCTTGAGAAGGGGCCCCACGCATGATGCCAGCTTTTAATCTTTTCTTTCTCCATCCTGTTTTCTGTTTCTTTTGTTTCACTTACTTTGATGTACCATTTTCTCAGCCTCATGCCTATGACCCTCCAATAGAAATCCTTGCTTTCAGTCTCCATTCTCTTTGCTTTTTTTTTATTCCTTAGCTTCACCTCTTAGTGTCTTTTCTCTATTTCCTCAACACTCATTTCTCTTTTTATCCATATATTGTTGTAATGTTCACTCCCTGCCAATTTGCTTGCTCTTCCTAATATGTCTTCTACTACCATTTTTGATCTTGGTTTTATCTTTAGAGGTCGATTTCTCTCTAGGATATTGTACCATTCTATACACTTCTATATCTTTCTCTACTTCCTGGTCACTGTCTTGTATTTCTTTTAGAATTGATATTGCTGTTTCTTTTTTGGCTTTTTCTCCCATGTACCTCACCAGACCATGTTTTTCCTTAATCCATATACCACAATACATTTTTTCCTATCCACTGTATCTGTGACCCAATTTGTTTTTCCTTTAATTACTTGAATGATTGTATCTTTTGCATTTTCCTGCAAATTTTCCCCACCTAAGTTTTCTTTAATTCTTTCAGACATTGTATTTTATTATTTACATGTATTTTTAAGTTCTCTTTATTTGTAGTATCATTGACTTTTATCTTTTCATTTTCACATTTAACCTCCATTAGGTCTTTTTTAATCCCTTTAGCTCATTATTTAGTTCAGAATTAATTTTCTTCAGTTCAGATATATGTATCTCATTGTTAGCTTGGAATAAGCCTTTCACTAACTCTACAACCTCCTTCCCTAGTTCTATAAATTCGTTCTCCCACAATTTTCTATTATTACTCATATCCCTTTCCATATCTAAGATTTGACTCGAATATCTTCTTTCATACCAAAACTAGAAAAAGTGTCTTTGTTATACAGTTGGAATATCCTTGGCATCTTGAAGCCTCTGTTTACATTTAATTTCGGCATAGTGCCACTCAAAGACTGTTTTTGAGTTGACATTCGGCTCGAAATCATAATTTTTATTTTCTTGCATTTACTCTCATTAAATCTATTTAACATTGCAGAGAAAATATTTTGGGTAACCACAAATACTCCCCCTTGCATTTGGTACAAACCAGGCCTCTTGTTTTCCTTCCACTATCAAGAATTTTTGTCTATTCGGCAGCCTTCTGAGCTCTAGTTGATAGGTGTTGACAGCTTGGAAGTTCGAATATGTATGTAACCTAATTTGTATTGGAATCTGTAAATCCATATTTTGTTACTATCTTTTCCTAGCAAGTGAAATGTGTGAAAGAAGAGCCTAAGGAGGAATTCACATTGTCTTCAATAGATTTAGCTCCAAGAAGGTCCAACCGTAAAGTCAGCATTCCATCAAGGTAAATTATATTCTATATTTTTTCCCTGTAGTATAGAATTAAAACCACCTTTATTTAGTGCTGGCCGAGTTAATCCTTATAGTTTTATAGACAGTTTTGTGATGATATCTGTACATTCTCATTTAAATATATCCAAAAAGCTACCTTTTCCTCCACTTTTCTTACTGCCAGGCCCATATGCATTCACAAAAACCCACATCTCCCATCCCAATTTCAGTTTTACTCACAACCTTGAAGACCCACTCCACCATACATTTTCCTATCTCATCACTTACCAAGAGAGCCACTTCTTCCCTCCCTCACCTCATCACTCCTGACACTCTCCCCACCACACTTCAAACTCAAAATCCCCCTCCCTTTTAACTTAATTTTCCACTCATTCCACTCCCACCCATTCCATGCTTATCCATCAACTTTTCATCCCTCTTAGCCTAATTCCTCATGGCTGACAGGTTATCTCTGTCTTCCACCCACTGCTCTGGGTCAGAAGCAATGGAACATGACACAATACATTCACAGCAAGACCGTTTCACTTAATTGGCTACCCCACCCTCTCCTTCCCCTCATGCAGAAAATAAAGAAAGGAGAAACCCCTTCGGGGTGCATTAAGATATGATTCAAACACAACCACTTCCTACTCCCCCTATCCCCACCCCCTCCCTTCCATTCATCACATTATCATCTTTACACAGCCATTCTCTACTCACTCCTATCTTTTACCATCTCCTTTCCTTGCTCAACAGATATTCCCCATTTGCTCAAGGCCCCTTTCACACCATTCATCCATCTCATCGTTGATCAGCTCTTGAAGTTCACTCTCTCCACCTCTGCCTTCCACACCTCTTTTACTTATCTTTCTTCACTCATTCTTTCCATGTGACCAAACCATCCCAGTACTCTTTCATCAGCCCTGCCAGGCATCTCCTTTTCCACCCCCACTAATCTCCTAGTTCCTCTATCCAGCCTTGTAACCCCTTAGTTTTACTTAATGCTAACATATTCATCTTCCTCCTCTCAAACTTACTACCAATCACTTCCCTTTTACTTTCATCTGTGCCACAACTATTTACATTTAATGGTCCAAATTGTAAGGTTCTGGTTGGAGTTCTTTCAGACCCTCTTATCACTGGACTTTTTGTAAGATGAACATACAGAGAGCAGGATCCCTAGTTCCATCACTTTGTTCCACTTTGTTGCCATTGATGAGTCATGGAAATCATGGTAACAGAATTCTTTTTCCCCCTGCTACAGGGGATAGAAGGAGATAGTCATAGAAGTGGTAATGGACAATTTCAGGGGACCAGAATAAAGGAGGGACAGTTGTAGTACAAAAGTATCATCATTCCTCTGTGAGTAGAGATTTTACTCTAACATAGACAAATGATGTGTGGGTCCAGTCCATAAGGGGACCCCAAAATTAGTCCCTAAAGATTGCATGCTACCATGCAGTTACTACTGTATGATATGCAGTCAACAAGGCTTTTGATAAGGTCAAATGCACTATCAAAAAAGTTGATTGGGACAGAGATTCATAACAACGAGAAGTGGTTAACCAACTTTACAGCAGGAAGACAATGCAGAGTAACAAAAACAACCAAATCTCAGGTACAAAAAGATTATACAGTGGGGTCTCTCAGGTTGCAATACATTGTTACTGTTCAGCCTCTTCATAAATGATCTTCCAACTCCAGATCCAGAATGTAATGCCAATATTTTGTCCAATGCAGATGACTTGACAGTAATAACCCAGTACAGTAAAAATATTAAATACATATACCAAAGTCTTTTTCCCCCTTACAAAGGTCTTACTTAGAAAATAAATAAAATTAAATAAATTAATAAGATAAAACCTGATGATAGCAAATACAGTGTTTTGGAAGAAAGTCAAGCATAAGTACACATGGGAGAGGGTGATAGATAGTGTTAATGGACTATGTAGTGGTAGATAGGAGTATAATCGGAAGAGTTAAGGATGTACTTGTTCTAAGGGGAGAGAGTGGGGGAATATCAGATAATTTTTTGGTGGAAGGTAAGTTCAGAGTGGAGGATAGATGGAGAAAGAGGAAAAGCACAAAAGGTAGGGAGGTGCTTAGAGTGAACTGCTTAAATGAGAAGGAAAAGGAGAAGGGGTACAAGAAGCTGAAGGAGAAGTGGGAGGAAGTGAAGGATAGAGTAGAACTAGGAGTGGAGGAGGAATGAGGATGGTTCAAGGAGGGAGTCATAAAGTGTGCAAAAAATGGTGTGTGGAACAAGAAGGACAGGAGGAAATAGAAAGAAGGGTAGTGAATGGTGGAATGAGGAAACAAAGAAGGTTGTAGAAGAGAAGAAGCGAGCTTTCAAACATTCATTACAAAATAGGATGAGGGAGTCATATGAGAGGTACAAAGAAAAGAGAAGAGAAGTAAAGCACAAGATAAAAGAAGCAAAGAGGAGAGCAGATGTGAAATGGGGTAAGAGTATGACAGAAATTTTGAAAGTAATAAAAAGATGTTTTGGAAGGAAATTAAGAGAGGAAGAGGAGGCAAATCAAGTACAGAAGAAAAGGTGAAAGGTGCAGATGGAGAGATGATAATGGAAGAGAAGGCAGTAAGAGGAAGATGGGCAGAATATTTTAGGGAGTTGCTAAATGTAAAAGAGAATAGGGAGGGAAAGATAATTGCAGTGGGAAGTGCTAAGAAAATGAGAATGATGAGTGAGGAAAATGGAGGAGAAATAAGGAAAGATGAAGTGAAGGCAGTTGTTAACCCCTTCCATACTGTGCCGCACACGTAGGCGTCATGAGGAGCAAGTGGATTCGCGACGCTGCCATATCGGCGTCTTGATTATATTTATTATAGTCGTCCCTGTGTTTTTACATTCTCCCAAATGCGCCCTGAATCCCATTCTCTGTGGTTTTCAAAATTCGCGGGTGAAAGAGATAACGATCGATATAAGCGGTGACTATATTTTATGATGTGAATATTATTACGTTACGTCATACGGCTGGCATTGGCTGCTGCCCGCGAGATTTAAGTCCCGTATTGAAGTGGTTAAGGTGATGAGAGCAGGTAAAGCACCTGGTCTGGATGGATGCCATGCAGAATGTCTAAAAAAAAATGAGGTACAGTGATGGTGGACTGGCTGGTGAGGTTATTTAATGTTTGAGAGAGGGTCGAGTGCCGGAGGACTGGAGGAGTTCCTGTATAGTTCCACATTACAAGGGAAAAGGGGACAAGTGTGAATGTAGTAGTTTCAGAGGGGTCAGTTTGTTAAGTGTAGTTAGGAAGGCTTATGGGAGGATCTGGATTTAGAAGATTAGGAGAGGAATAGAGGGAGTAATTGGTGAGGAACAGTGTGGATTTAGGACAGGTAGAGGTTGTGTAGATCAGATCTTTGTGGTAAGACAGGTATGTGAGAAAGCTATAGAAAAAGATAAGGATGTTTTTTGGGCTTTTATGGATCTGGAAATGGCTTATGACAGGGTAGACAGGAAGGCATTGTGGGAGGTTTTACAGATATGTGGGACAGGAGGAAAGCTTCTAGGAGCTGTCAAGAGTTTTTATGAGAGTAATAGAGCATGTGTCAGGATTAGAAATGGAGAGAGTAAGTGGTTCGAGGTAAAGGTGTGACTTTGTCAGGGATGTGTTATGTTGCCCTGGCTGTTCAACTTATACATGGTTGGGGTGGTGAGAGAGGTAGTGGGTCAGGGATTGGAGATGTTTAAAGAAAATTGAGAAAAGTGGGAGGTGAGCCAGCTGTTGTTTGTGGATGACACTGTGCTTGTAGCAGGATCAGAGGAGGGATTGAGGATGTTAGTGACAGAGTTTGGGAGTGTGTGTGAAAGAAGGAAGGTGAAAATAATATGGGTAAAAGTAAGGTGATGAGATATACAAGGGGTGAAAGTGGCAGCAGACTGGAAGTGAGCATTAAGGGAGAGAGATTGGAGGAAGTGAATAGTTTTAGATACTTGGGTGCGAATGTGGCAGGAAAGGGAGGAGTGGAGGTGGAGGTAGAATGTAGATTGAGAGAAGTGAATAAATGCCTTGGTGGATTAAAAAGTGTAATGAGAAGTAGACATTTGGGAATGGGTGCTAAGAGGAGATCATATGAAGGAGTAATTGTGCCAACAGCACTGTAATGGTCAGAAACATGGAACATAAGAGATGAAAGAGAAGGAGTTTGAATGTGTTTGAGATGAGGTGTCTGAGAAGTATGATAGGGGTTAAGGCTGGATAGAGTGAGAAATGAGGTGAGGAGGAGAATGGGGGTGGAAAGGGAGTTATGGGATAGGGTGGATGAAAGAGTATTAGGATGGTTTGGACACATGGAAAGAATGAGTGAAGAAAGACTAATAAAAGAGGTATGGAAGGCAGATGTGGAGGGAGTGAACATTAGGGGGTGACCCAGGATGAGATGGATGGATGGGGTAAAAGGGCCTTTGGGGAAGAAGGGAATATCTGTTGAGGAAGGATGGGAGAGGACAGAAGACAAGGGTGAGTGGAGAATGGTTGTATATGGATGATGTGATGCATGAGGTGGAATGGATGGAGGATGGGAGGTGAGGTAGTATGTTTGAGAAAAATTTGATACAGCCCAAAGGGATTTCTCCCCATCTTCTCCTTTTCTGTATGGGGGGGACTGAGAGTTGGGGTCGCCGATTTAATGAAGTGGCTTTGCTGTGGATGTGTCTTGTGACACTGCTTCTAACCCAGGGCAGTGGACAAGGTGCAGGGATGATCTGTCATCCAGGAGGTGCCAAGATAAGAGGGTAGAGGGGAGTGGAGTGTATTAGGGATGAAATGGGTGGGAATGGTTTTTATGCCTTTGTTTTTTGGTTACCTCCCTTGTAAGGGGGAAAAAGCCTTTGGTATATGTATGTATGTACAAAGGAGGTAGCCAAAAGACAAAGGAATAAAATCCATTCCCACCCATTCCATTCCCAACATACTCCACTCCCCTCCCCCCTGCATATCTTGTCACCTCATGGATGACGGATCATCCTTGCATCTCACCCACTGCCCTGGGTCAAAAGCAGTGTTGCAAGACACAGCACATCCACATCAAAACTGCTTCACTAAATCAGTGATCCCCTGATGCAGAAATGGAGAAGAGGGCTGCATCAATTTATTTTTCACACATCTCCCTCATCCCCCACCCACTTTCATGCATCACAGCATCATCCATACACAACTATTCTCCCTTCACCCCTATCTTCTGTCTTCTCCTGTCCTTTCTCAACGGACATTCCCCTCTTTCCCAATGCCCCTTTTACCCCATCCATCCATCTCATCCTTGGTTGCTCCCTCATGTTCATTCCTTCCTCCTTTGCTATCCACACCTCTTTTACTAATCTTTCTTCATTCTTTCCATGTGTCCAAACCATCCCAATAGTCTTTCATCCACCCTATCTCCCAACCCCCTTTCCACCCCAGTCTCCTCACCTCACTCTATCCAGCCTAGTAATCCCTGTCGTACTTCTCAGTCACCTCATCTCAAACACATTCAAACTCCTCTCTTATGTTCCATGTTTCTGCCCCATACAGTGCTGTTGGCACAATTCAATTATCGGGCTCCTTGATTACGAATAAATATAAATAAGTGGTAGCTGTGGCCAAGATGGTTAGATCAACAAGGAACACGAACAAACGTATGTACATGTAATTATCACTCTCAATTTAGTGGTGAATGAGACTAATTGTTTCCTAAATATGTGACTTTTATTTTTATATTTTATTTCAAATTCAAATTAGATAGTGAATGTCTGTGTGGGTGTGCGGGTGTGGGAGGCTGGACTAAAAGAGTTAATCGGTACAGACCTTCTCCGGTTTGCGAGGATGTCTCAAGGTTCATGACACACGAACTCTAGACTCTATCTTCTCTAGACCTTTGACAGTTAACTCTTCTACTTTTAACTACTCCAAGACAAGACTGACTTTTACTCTGTTGCAGGCCAGGAGGAAACCTCTGGACAATATAGACTCCTCCTACAACTAATTATGATTGGCTATGATTCTCACTATATTCTACTACTGGCCAATGGGAAGACATGCCTTTTCATAAAAATCTTTTCATGTGGTCAGCACTGAGTCCATTTGGAAATGCAACCTCAGCAAGACAGAAATGGTGTTTATGGCTTGAGAAGGTTTTTATGGCTCGAGAAAGGGCCCAGCGCGCGATGCGATGACGAAAACTAGTATCGACTAGTATCACTGTCTAGTATCAACTAGTATCAACCAGTGGTGATGGTGGCATCACCAAACCAATCACCGCATAGCCCCCCCTTCAAAGAAGCATGTGTCCCACACGCCATGAGAAGTGTCACAGCCTCAAACGAACCAGCATACTCCTACACAAAACAAGGCCGAAGGAGGGAAAAAACTCTAGGGGCCTCAAACTCAGAGAGGATAGAAGGCCACAAAGTGGAAATCAACCTGCCATGGGAACGATGGGCCCAGAGTATAAAAAACCTCCAACTCATGAAAATATATAAAAATATTTAAGACAAAAATATACATATATAAATGTATATTAAAATTATTATTATTATTTTTTTTTTTAATGTTAATGCAGGTCCAATTTTTCTGTCTCGATAGTATGGAAGATGTTTCCGCAAGGCGACAAAGACAGGGCCTCAGTTTTAGTCCAAGTATCCCTGAGGAAACAGAGACAGGGCCTCAGGTGTAGTCCAAGTATCCTGAGGCAACAGAGACAGGGCCTCGTCCCAGGCGTAGGCCAAAGTAGAATAGCGTGGGTGCTTTCCCACAAACTGTGCGACTCGGGTCTAGGGTGATGACAAGTCTGCTGCAGAGTTGTCTCAGCACCTGGCCAGATCCTATGGGACTGGTCCGCTGCGTATCTGCAAAGCAATCTCAGAGGCAAAAACGTCCAAATGATTGTTGTGGAAACAACGATATGCATTTTGTCAGTCCGTCTTAGGACGTGAAGAATAATATCGCTGCGTATAGGTCCAAGTCCAATAATATTACTCCCAACACCCTAGTCATTTTGACTGAATTTCAATATATGTTTCAATCAGCTAGCATACTTGTCCCTTATAACAAGATAACAGTGTCCATTGTATCATGTGTCAATGGATGAACAGCACTTTAACATGAGACAATTAGTTTTGGCAAACCTCCTCTTGGGTTTGGCAACAGCAAGACATAGACCTTGATCCAATTTATTTAAGTTAAACCATGGTCTCGAAACAGAGAAAGAATATAGATTATGATACTGGTATAAGTAATGACATATGCAGAAAATCATTGGTGTAATAATGACATAAGTTGATCACTCACGGTCACGGCTGACATATGGAGAGATTAAGATAATCTGTTTATTCCAAGTTTATGTAATATAGACAGCTCTTCAATGTTTGGCTAATAGGTTCCTGTATTAATCCTATAAGTCAAAGTGACAGTGATGTTAGACATTCAGTGCACCACTTCACAATTTTGTTTACATCGTTTACATCGGAATTCATAGGTGAAGATGCAAATTACTTGAATTAAACATTACATTTAATCCATAGCCGAGGAGAGGGCAGGCAATCTGCAAGAAGAAACTCATTCTTTTGGATACAATAATTTTGTACTATCACCATTAGCTAATTTTATGTAGAACATCATCCAGTACATCAATATCCTCATCTCTGGAACTTTATATTATTTCCACGAAAGCACCACTATTCTCACTTTTAATGGGAGCTCAATTTTTCATTCCTTTCTATGTGTCCAATTATCTATTTAGATATATATATTATATGTCCATTTATATATACATTTAATTTCAACCTGGTATGCACTATACTGGCTTGCATAGGTTTATTGCTGACCATAACGGCCATTGCTGTAGAGAAATCAGCCACTTACGGTTGTCAGAGGACACAAGCAATTTGATTTGCCACTAACAAGTGTTCAAGATGTTTTTGTATCACGCGTGCACCTGTTTCATATAATTTCTTAACAGGAATGGCACTTGTCCAGCTTGAGGGAATATCTATCTCAATAGCTGTTGAAATATAGAAAACCAGAATGTAATGGAGAACTCAAATTTTTGTATAATTGCACAAATCTCAATTACAGGAAAAACTTGTTTGTTCTCCTCATTTATTCACTGGGCTTTAATTTACCGAGGAAATTTTAACGTCCTCGTTCAATTCTTAACACGTGAGAATTCCTCTCACTGATGGGGTTATACAATTTCACTTATATATTTCTTTTAACATGCTGGACGTTCATTTACTGAGGAATTAGCTCAAACTCGCAGGATTTAAAATTTCCCAAACTCTGTCACTAACTTCCTCAATCCCTTCTCTGATCCTGCTACAAGTGCAGTGTCGTCCACAAACAACAGGTGGCTTATCTCCCACTGTTCTCCATTTTCTTTAACCATCTCCAATCCCTGACCCACCACCCTTGCATTTATCTCTTGCACCACCCCATCCATGTATAAATTGAACAGCCAGGGTGACATAACACATCTCTGACAAAGTCACACCTTTAACTTGAACCACTCACTCTCTCCATTTCCAATCCTGACATACAGTCTATTTCTCTTGTAAAAACTCTTTGCAGCTCCTAAAAGCTTTCCTCCTATCCTGTATACAGGTAGTCATTGTCTTGTTACCTATGTGACTTATGACTGATCGACTTTACGACCGTCTGGTCGACAGGCATTGTTCTCGCTTGTCAGACGGTAGAAAAGTATAGTGTATCTAGTTTTGTTCAACATAGTTTTATCAGAAGACATTCCAAGGCTCCATACACCTATAATGAAATTTTTATTTGTCTTAGTTTCATGTTTTCTTTATTTTGTAACCATGTCTTTCTGTCATCCCTTGGTAAGATCTTATTATTATCATCATTATTGTTTAGTGGTCAGGTTCACTTTGTTCAGTCTTTCTTCAAAAGATAAATTTCTTATACAAGGAATCAGCATAGTTTTCCTCTGTATCACTTCCAGTTTATGTATGTACAGTAGATGTATGGAGTAGGGGGAGGCTGTTCAGGGTGGTCAGAAGGTTTAATATAAGTAATAGATTTCGTGTTAGGGTAGGAAAGAAAGTTTGAGGATAGTTTGAAATGAAGGTGGGGCTGCACTAGGGTTGTGTAATGTCACCATGGTTGCTTAACATACACAGATAGTCGTCAACTTACGACCAGTCTGTTATTATCATGCACTTAGAATAATGAACAAGTTCTATTGGCATGGCATAGTACCACTCACAAAAACAAACATTTCCCACCACTGATTACAACCCCACACTCATGTGGTGCACTGAATCAGTCTTTGTCAGGATCGATGGATGATGGGTAGGGGCTGTCCAGAGGGTAAACACTGGAAGAACGTGTGGTTTGTCTACAGTGAAGAGTAGGGTTTCACTTTATCTGTTTCGCAAGGCACGGGCCACTGGACCGTGGCATTGACTGTAGCGTTTCGCCAGGTGTTTGGCACTGAGTGGGTAGTGACTTCTGGCTCTGGGTGCAAAAAGAGAGACAAATATTGAGCTCAGTGCCCATGTGCCGGGCAGCTGGGAGAGGTTCTAAGGTGCTGACTGCAGCTTCATGGGTGGCGAGAGACACGGCTACTGGAAGTGATGTCCATTTGGTTCTGAGACAATTGGTGCTTTTGACGGGTTCCATCAGGCGTAACATACTAGCGAGACAACTCAAGACAGTCAAGCCAGCTCGCATTCTGCACACTGGTTGCGGCAGCTGTTGTTGTTGCTCTGACCTGTGACTCATGGTTACTACTTTCGGGTACGCAGCCCAGCTTGTCTCGGACGAGCTCTCATTGTGCACATCGTTCGGCTGAGAGTGAGCTGCCATGAACCAGAGTGCATTGAGTAAAGGATAACTCTAACACGCCCTTATGGAAGTCGAGGGTGGAGATGAGGTTGTTTAGATCCTTAAAAAAGAAATCGGCCAAGTAGTTGTACTCCATGTATCCCAGCAGCTAGGATATGAATGCCTTGAATTAAGGGGAGGGGTTCTTCTCTGGGGTATGATGGATAATCCTAATATTTTTATCCATACATTTAGAACAAAGACCTACTTGCGACCGAATCGACTTACGACTGGTCAATCAGAACCTAACCCAGTTGTAAGTCAACAACTACCTGTATCTGCAATACCTCACATAGTGCCTTCCTGTCTCCCCTGTCATAAGCCTTTTCCAAATCCATAAAATATACTTTCCTTTTCCTATAGCTTTCTCACATATCTGTCTTACCACAAAGATCTGATCTATGCAACCTCTACCCGTCCTAAACCCACACTGTTCCTCACCAATTACTCCCTCTATTCCTCTCCTAATCCTCTCAACCAAGACCCTCCCATAAGCCTTCCCAACTACACTTAACAAGCTAATCCCTCTGAGACTACTACACTCACACTTCTCCCCTTTTCCTTTGTAAAGTGGGACTATACAAGCACTCCTCCAGTCCTCTGGCACTCTGCCTTCTCTTAAACAAACATTAAATAACCTCACCAGCCAGTCCACCATCACTGTACCTCCTTTTTTAAACATTATGCATGACACCCATCCAACCCAGGTGCCTTACCTGCTCTCATCATCTTAACAACTGCCTTCACTTCATCCTTCCTTATTTCTCCTCCATTTTCCTCACTCATCACTGTCATTTTCTTAGCACTTCCCACTGCAACTACCTTTCCCTCCCTATCCTTCACATTTAGCAACTCCCTAAAATACTTTGCCTATCTTTCTCTTACTGCCTTCTCTTCCATTATCATCTCTCCATCTGCACCTTTTACCTTTTCATCTCTACTTGATTTGCCTCCTCTTCCTCTATTAATTTTTTTCCAAAACATCTTTTTATTACTTTCAAAATTTTCTGTCATACTCTTACCCCCATTTCACATCTGCTCTCCTCTTTGCCTCCTTTATCTTATGCTTTACTTCTCTTTTCTTTGTATCTCTCATATTTCCCTTGTCCTGTCTTGTAATCAGTTCATTCTATTTCCTCCCATCCTCCTTGTTCCATACACCATCTTTGCACACCTTGTAACTCCCTTCTTGAACCATCGCCATTCCTCCTCCACTCATAGTTCTACTCTATCCTTCACTCCCTCCCACTCCTCTCTCAGCTTTTTCTTGTACTCCTCCTTTTCTTTCTCATTTAAGCAGTTCACTCTAAGCACCTCCCTACCTTTTGTCCTTTTCCTCTTTCTCCATCTATCCTCCACTCTCAACTTACCTTCCACCAAAAAATGATCTGATATTCCCCTACTCTCTCCCCTTGGAACATGTACATCCTTAACTCTTCCTATTATACTCCTATCCACCACCAGGTTTACCACATTGATGATTTACTAGGAGTTCATAATCTTGTAACCATTATACCCCCTGGAGACGATTCCTGGATGGGAATTGAAATTTTGGGCAAATAAACCCTTCAATTGAGTCTGTTGTTTACAATTTTCCAATTTATGTATGCAAATTCTTCCCAATATGCTTTAGAATATTTCTTCAAACCACAGAAATTTGTTCCCTAAACTGTACCTGCATGACAAGTAAAATTCAGGTGTTGCATGGTCACTTTTTCCTCTAGTCACTTGTACTTCGATGATTTAGTAATGTCAGGCTCCTTAGTTATAGCAGGTCCAGTTATATTGAAATGTCTTCTATTCTTACTTTGTCACATCTTGTATCCATCAGGTCTTTGTATATTCCATTGTAGTATTTAATGAAGTACTACCCTAAGATTTTTTTATATAGTATATATTTAATTTCGTATTTCATTCCCAGGTTCAAGGATACTGTAGCAGGGAGAGACTTCGAAAAACTTTTGCAGGAATCAGGTGTTGAAGTGAAAAATGAAAACGAATTTTATGAGGATATAGATGAGGAATACAAACAGACTTTAAACAACTGTTCCTCTGATGGGACAAGTATTATAGTTGCCCCAGACACTTCAGATGTTGCAACAGAAATGCCTCTTTCGGTTAACATTGAAGTAGATTTTCAAGAAGGTTGGTTAGCACAATTAAAGAATTTTTTATTGTTGAAATGTCTCATGGAAAGAAATTATATTATTTTGAAGTAAGTTTTGCTGTCAGTTTAATGAATAAATCTTGAAGTAGTGAGCCTTTTACAATTATGTCTCAAGCAGATGTCATGTATCCTTAAGAGAGGAATGGAGGGATTAATGGACTCCAAATTAAAGAATTACTTATTATAGGAATGCCTCATGGAAAGAAATTATATTATTTTGAAGTAAGGTTTGCTGTCAGTTTAATGAATATATCTTGAAGTAGTGAGCCTTATACTATTTTGTCTCATGCAGATGGCAATGTATCCTTAAAAGGAATGGAGGGATTAATGGACTCCAAACCCCAAGCTGGAAGTCCAGTTGTTTCAGTGAGTTCTGTTCAAGTAAGTGTTGTAAGTCATATTTTAGTAGAATAGAATCAAATTATATCTTGTTGAAAAATAGAAATTATAGGTATCAGTTAGAAATATTACATAGAAGATTTTTCTAGATTTCAAAGAAAGTAAGATTCATTTGTACATTTGTATTTTTTCCTTACTACTTTACTTAAACGTCCTCTTGTACCGTCTTGGGCATCGAGGGGAGAAAGAGTTTTCTGTCTCTGGCAAGATGGACAGCTTGGATGGGTGGGATGTTGTGGGCCTTCAGGGTTTCTTTCACACCCTCAATCCTGGCCTTCCTTGGTCTTCCTCTTGCCTTGTAACCTGATATTTTCTTATTGTATGCTTTACTGGCAAGTTGGTGAGGTGCCATGCATGTCAGATGTCCAAACCGCCTGATTGTTTGTCTCTGAATGTGATTGAGGACAGGTGTTGTTCCCACCATTTCTCTCATTGTGGTGTTTCTGATCATGTCCCGTCTGGTCTTGTTGATGGCTCTCCTCAGACATCGCATCTTACAGGTGGTTATTTTGCATTCTAGACTTGTGGTCAGGGTCCATGTCTGGCACTGATATTTCAAGGTGGGGATGAAGATGGAGTTAATGAGTTTGGCTTTAGTTTCAATAGGGATGTTGGGATGTTTGAGGAGTGGGGCACGCTGGTAGCTGACGCTAATGGCCTTCTGTACTCTTGTCTCAATCTCTTTGTTGAGATGTCTGTCTTCAGTGAGAATACTGCTGAGGTACTTAAACTTGCTGACTTGTTTCAGCTGAGTTCCAGCGATGCTGATTTTGAGGTTGCTAGGTTTTCTACTTACCTTCATCGTCTCTGTTTTGCTGATGCTATTCTTCATATCGAGCTTCTTGCACTGTGTGCTCAGGCTGTCTGTGTGCTCTTGAAGTTGATCTTCTATCTCATGTACCAGGCTCTGATAGTCTACAAACATACAGTATAATTTATTTTATTTTATTTTATTATTATTCTTTTTTAATACAGATCTACTGTCAGATAGGGCAGATCAAAGAGTGTAGAAATAGTTTTAGGTATGTAGAAAAAATTAATGAGGAAAGACTAACAAAAAATAAAAGTATGGAAAGCAAATGTGGATGGAGGAAACTTGAGGGGAAGATGAAAAATTGATTTGATAGTTGAGATGAAGGGGGCCTTGGATGCGCAAGGGTGAAGGGTGTTTGGCTTGGCTTTTCTTATCTCGCTATATATCCAGAAGTATAAATAATAAAAAAAAAATCTCCCACATTTTTATTTTCTTACATACATTTTTCTTATGTTTTCCATGAAATATTATTGTAAATAAGAGTATTTTAGAACTTTTAAAGTTATTTTTGACTGTCAGGAAACATAATCCTATGAGTATGTTTACAGTGGGCAGGATGCAGGGGTTACCCATCATCCAGGAGGTGCAGGGATGGGAGATGGGAAGGGAGTGGGTGCGAGTGGAGTATGTTGGGGATGGAATGGGTGGAAGTGGTTTTTATGCCTTTTTTTTTTTGGCTACCTCCCTTGTAAGGGGGGAAAAACCTTTGGTATATGTATGCATGTATATTTACAGTAAGATATTTTTATTGTTAAAAAATCAATTACCATCTGATCAGTTTTCAAAAATGGAACCAAATTGAATAATGAGGTATGGCTGTGCTTTGTGTTAAAATCAATGTAAAATGTGATGCCTCCTATTTAGATTGCAGGTGCAGATGAACGAGTAAATATGCCTTCAATGACATCATTTAGTGAACCTACACTGTTTCGCAAGAAACGAGGCCCCAGAAAAAAGGCCAAGTGGGTTTGTGAGATATGTGGAAAAGGATTCTTACACAAAGGCAGATATGCAAATCATATGTAAGTATTGTTATTGCTAATTTAGTAATTTTTTTTTTTTTTTCAATAACCAGTGCTTCTATATTTGGGGCCAGTATTCTGCTAGAGAGGTGGAGTCATAAAACTGATAAAGAAGAGCTTCAAAGAAAGTAGTTGGAAGGATGGGGAGTAGAAGTTGAAAGTGTTCAGCATTCCTTTTTTCAAAGTGGAGAGTGGTCTCCAATCATGAAAAAATGTTATGTGACTTTGGATGGTCCTTTAACTCCTTCCATACAATGATACCTACGTAGGCATCATGAGGCGCGAGTGGGTATATGAGGATGCCTGCATCGGTGTCTTGATTATTGTCATGATACTATAGTGTGCTTACCTCTACTGTAGGATTTCCGTACTTCAACAGAATGTAAATAAAATGGTGAGGTACAAACTGATTTAATTTACATAATATAAAGATATAAGGAATATCTTACTCTAGACAGAGGGGTATTTACAGGTCGCGAGCAAAGGGAGTCTGAGAGAGATGGCTCGCATTCCTATACTTTTAAACAGAGCTGCACAACACCATTGCCAAAGACAGGTGCCAATGTGTGCCTCTATAAGCCTAGTCTATCCCCATATACCTGGTTTCACACAATCTGTCCACTTCTTTATTATACAACAAATATTTCCTATCTAGACTAATGGGAGTACATAAATATATATGCAAGGATGCTACTTCTTTGTGTCATAGTGTTTACGTGCCCTCTGACCTCTTGGGGAGAAGGCCTCAATTATGTATTCCTCCATCTGTGCAGCAAAACTCCTGCAACTGGTCATTCATCATAAGTTATTTATGTTTATAATCCTCTATTTTATTATCTAATTTAATACTTACATGTATGTATGTAAGATAACCTACTAATTGGATGTATTTAACATCAATATGATGTCAAGCAAAATTGGCTCAAGCTAGAATGTGGCTTATAGCACCATTGTTCGTGTCTCTTTGTGTCAGTGACACATCATGGAACATGATATATGCCCCTTCCCAGGATAAAAATTGTTAAGCCTGTGAAGCAAGGCTTGAACATTTTGTATCAGGATGTGACAAGGCATCGACTACTACACTTTGTTTTCCTGGGATGTGTTGAACATTTAAATCATATCCCTGGAGTGCTAATGCCCACCTGGCATGTCTGTCATTCTTTGTTTTCCCACCTATGATATATTTCAAGGGGTTATGATCACTCAGGATGATAACTTTTTTGTCTAGAAAAATTTGGAACTTCTTCAAAGGTTATATGAGGCTGAGGTACTCCTCAATGGTAGAATACTGCCTTTGGTAATCCTTGAGGATTTGAGACATGAGATGGGCCTTATGACACCATCCTTTTCCTGAGCAAGCATAGCACCTCCTGCTATACAAGAATTTAAGAACAAACTTGATGCTGAAAGATGCAAAGATGGATCACTATGAGCATAGCTCCCTTCCTGTATGATACAACTAGGTAAAACTAGGTAAATAGATGACTGAAATCGCAAAAGATATAAAAAGACTTACTATAATCAGGAACTATCAAGATAGGATGACCTGATAGTTGCTTTTTACAGTCCTCAATGGCTGCATCAGTGCCTTCATCCCACCTGAAATGATTATAAGAGAGCATGTGGGTTAAAGGAGCAGCTACCTCTGCAAGGTTTGGACAGTACTTCCAATAGAATCCAAGCAAGCCCATGAATCTTTTGATACCTCACTTTGTCTTCAGGACCTGGAATTCCATGATAATCTTCACTCTGGCTTCTAATGGCGTGATGCAATTTTGGCCAACCTGATATCCCTGATAGTCAATGGTGCTCTTCTCAAAGGCACTCTTCAATTTCACAGTAAGCTAAGTCCAGGTTACTGTGAATCTGTCAAGTAAACCTTTCAAGACTAGATTTATTCTTTATCTCCTTCACGCAATTTCACTATTTCATGTTTATCCTTTAGTTTTTCATTTATATATCCGTAAAAGAGTTTAGGTTGGTCCTTACATTTGTCAATAATATCTTTTTCACAATTTCTTTTTTCTTTCCTGTGTATATTCACATATTTGTTCCTAAGTTTTATATATGTTTGTTGGATTTTTTTTTTCTTTATTATCTTTTTTCCCCGTCTTCTCCTTTTATGCATGGGGGGACGGAGATGGGTGGTCGCCGATTTAATGAAGCAGCCTTGCTGTGAATGTGCTGTGTCTTGCGACACTGCTTCTGACCCAGGGCAGTGGACAAGGTGCAGGGATGACCCGTCATCCAGGAGGTGCTAAGATAAGAGGGAGGGTGGAGGGGTGTGGAGTGTATTCAGAGATGGAATGGGTGGGAATGATTTCATGCCTTTTCCTTTTTGGCTACCTCCCTTATAAGGGGGAAAAAGCCTTGGTATATGTATGTATCTTTTTTCCATTTTTTTCAGGCTTTGTCTCTCCTGTCTTTAGCCTCACTACACCTTTTGTTAAACCAACACTTTATGTAAATCTCTCTTTGTTTCTTTTTTGGTACATATTTGTTAATTCCTTCCTTGTGCTTTTCTTTGAATATGTTCCATTTGTCTTCCATCTTTGTTTCCTCTTTAGAGAATTTATCCCAGTTTGTGTTTGGGAAATTTTTTCTTAGTTTAACAAAATCCATTTTGTTGTACATTAATCTTCCTTCTCTGTGTTTGTCATTCCTGTCTACATTGTTCTGTTCTTTTAATTCAAACTCTATTAGTATTTGGTCACTCTTTCCAATTGGTGTTTTATACTCCATTTTGTTTGTACTATCTGGTTCAGAAGTTAATATTAAGTCTAGTTTCGATGGTTCTTCATTGTTTCTATATCTAGTATTTTCCTTAACCCCTTGTGTTAGTGTGTATTCGATGGTCATATCCAGTAGAATGTTGCTCCAAAGTTCATCTCCCCCTTTAACTATCATTTCTTCCCAGATTATGTCTTTTGCATTAAAATTGCCCATGATTACTATGTTTCAACCCTCTTTCAGTAACTTTTTTAGCACAATCATTGTGTCTTCCAATAATCTGGAATGTTCGCTGTCCAACCACACGTGTTTTTGGTGGTACATACGCTGCTACAAATTTTCTGATTTTCATCTTTTTGTTTGCAATTTTGATCATAATTAATTCAACATTGCCTTGGCCTTCAATAATCGTTGTCACATTTAGACCCTTTTTGGTAAATATCATGACACCTCCTCCCTGCTTTTCTGTTCTATTTTTCACCCAGTGGTTGTATAGACCATGTCCCACTATGCTTGTTGATAGAGGCCCTTTCAATTTTGCCTCTACTATTCCCATGATGTCAGATTTTTCTGTTTCTAGATAGTCATTTAGTTTGTTGATTCCAGAGATCATGCCATCGATATTTGTGTATGCCACTTTTTTGTTTTTTTTTTGTTTCCATTTTTTTTATGTACTATTCTTTCAGTCTCAAGTCCAGCACTCTCTAAAAAAACTCTTTTTTTTTTGTCTGTTCTCTTCTCATTTCTATCATTGGCTTCAATTCTGAGAGCTTTGTCTTTCTCTTTTTCCTCATCACTCATTTCCTTTTGTATCCATATATGTTTGAATTTCTCACTGTTTGCCAGTTTAACTGCTTTCAATAATACCTCCTTGGCTATCATTTGGATTCTTAGTTTTATTTTCAGAGGTCTATGTTTTTTTTTTATATCTGCCTATCCTATGTATTTTGTCGATTTCTTTATCGAGATTTTGCCCTTTGTCCTGAATTTCTTTCAGAATCTCCTTAGCTATTTCCTTCTCCTTTTCTCTCTGGTATCTATACATATCATGTTTTTCCTGGATACCATAGACCACAGTGCACTTACCTTTGTCAAATATATCTTTCACCCAATTTTCCTTTTCTTTAATTACTTTCATAACTGTTTCTTTTGTATTTTCCTCCATCTGCTTTTGTACTATTTCTCTAAAACATATTTTTTGATTTTCCTGTTATTTCCATTGATTTTTTATTTCACTGAGGTCTGTCTCTTTGATTGACTCTTCCACGATTTTGGTCACTACTTGTAATTGCTCTTTGACCTCCTATTTCAGTTCATCATTTTTATTATTGTCTTCATTTTTCATTCGTTTTCTCTTTTTAGGATTTCAATTTCGCTCTTTAGGTCACTTAGTTCTTTGATCGTTTGCTCATTACTCTTACACAAAGTAATGAATTCTCTATGTACAGCTCAATAGTCCAATTTTAAATCTATAATTTCTTCCATGTATTCACCTAGTTGTATTATACAGGAAGGGAGCTATGCTCGTGGTGACCCATTTTTGTATCTCGCAAGATCAAGTTTGTTCTTAAATTGTTGTATTGTGTTTGCACACACTATTTCTTCATCCAATATGTTCCATATATCTATCACTCTGTGTGGGAAGCCATTCTATTTCAGGTCTCTTCTGTAGTTATCCTTTTTGAGTTTCATTGCATGTCCTCTTGTTTCCTCTGTCCCGTTTTAATAGGTCCTCTCTATCAAGGCATTCTTTTCCTTTCATAATTCTGTAGATGGTTATTAGGTCCCCTCGTTCTCTTCTTTGTTCCAGGGTTGGCAATTCCAGATCGGCCAGTCTTTGAGATGAGGTGCCTGAGAAGTATGATAGTGGTTACTAGGCTGGATTGTGAGAAATTGTTAATACATCCATGTTTCTCCTCACATACTACTATTTATATATATGCACATATATATTCATATTCATATACATATATATATATATATATATATATATATATATATGTATATATATATATATATATATATATATATATATATATGTATATACATACATGCATACATACATATACCAAAGGCTTTTTCCCCCTACATGGGGGGTAACCAAAAAGAAAAAGGCATAGAAACCACTCCCACCCATTCCATTTCCTATATATTCCACTCCCCTCCACCCTCCTCCCTCCCTCTTATCTTGGCACCTCCTGGATGACGGGTCATCCCTGCATTTTGTCCACTGCCCTGGGTCAGAAGCAGTGTTGCAAGACTCAGCACATCCACAGCAAGACCGCTTCATAAATTCGGCGACCCCCCCTCTCCGTCCCCTCATGCAGAAAAGGAGAAGACGGGGAGAAATCCCTTCAGGCTGCGTAATTTTTTTTTCTCATACATATTTCCTCACCCCCCATCCCCCACCCACTCCCCCTCCTGCATCACAGCATCATCTATACACAACCCCTCTCCATTCACCCCTATCTTCTGTCCTCTCCCGTCCTCCCTCCACAGACATTCCTCTCATTTGTAATGCCCCTTTCACCCCATCCATCCATCTCATCCTAGGACGCCCCCTCATATTCACTCCTTCCACCTCTGCCTTCCACACTTCTTTTACTAATCTTTCTTCACTCATTCTTTCCATGTGTCCAAACCATCCTAATAGCCTTTCCACCCCTGTTCTCCTCCTCACCTCCTCATTTGTCACTCTATCTAGCCTAGTAACCCCTATCATACTTCTCAGACATTTCATCTCAAACATTCCCTCTGAAACTACTACACTCACACTTGTCTCCCTTTCCCATGTAAAGCGGAACTATACATTGAGTGAGGTCATCGTTGTCTGTGACAGACTTCTGTAAGCATATATATATAAAAGCATATATATATATATATATATATATATATATATATATATATATATATATATATATATATATATATATATATATGTATATATATTTCTCTCACTTGTTACACATCCACATTCATAGAGCCATTGGGGTCTGGTTGGACCTTTTTTTTTCTAGACCCTTACAGAATGGGATTCCTTTTCCTCTCACTCTATTGAATGTAGTCAATTTCTGCAACACTCAGAGGAGTACAGTGGTGGCATTCTTATCCCCAACCACAGAAGCATAGAATGAAAAGGTGGAGAGTTAGGATTGGTAAAGGATTGATTCAAGAGGAACAGCAAAAGTCAAAAAGTGGCTCAGCATTCCTCTGTGAGTGAAGATGTGTCTGACATAGATGAATGTTGTGTGGCTCTTGTCCAAAAGGGTGCCTCTGAAGTCCCTAGAATATCAACTGTATATAACCATGCAGTCAATACCTCATTAAAGGTAAATAATGAAGTTAACTAGAAATACCCGTCTGGGGTATTGGCTGCATGTTATTGTGGCAAAGTAGAATGCAGTTAATACTTTAGGGTCTATATGGGGCACCCCTACGGACCAGAGCCACACATCATTTTGTCTATGATAGAGGAAAACTCTGTTCATAGAGAAATGATGACACTTTTATACTACGACTGTCCCTCTGTTATGCTGTCCCCCAACCCCTTGTTGCTGTCCTGTACCATTTCTCTGAGTATTCATTTTCTGTTTGCGCCGACCCTGTGGTGGGGGAAGAGAATGCTACCACCAAGTCTTTCCACTTGAGTCATAAAAGGCGACAAAAAACGGGACGGGGATGGGATTAGGAGTCCTACTACCTGTAGCCCCGAAAGGGGACATTCCTAAAAAGAAAAGAAAAGGCATAAGAGGGTCTGGGAGTTTTCCAACAACTACCCTAAGGTTTGGGCCTTTTAATGTGCGTGGATGTGGTCTAGATGAGAGTAAAAGGGAAGAGATAGGTAGTATGTTTGTGAGAAGATGGATGTGCTGGCTTTGAGTGAAACTAAAATGAAAGGAAAGGGCAACTGTGAGTTTGGAAGTGTAGCTGGGAGGTACTCAGGAGTAAAGAGAGGACGAGGGAGAGAAGGGGTGGCTATACTAGTAAATGAAGAGATAAGTAAGCGGGTAGTGGAGTGGTAGGAGGTTTCATCAAGGTTGATGTGGATGAAGGTGAAGCTGGGAAAGGAGATGTGGGTTTTTGTAAGTGCGTATGGACCTGGTAGTGAGAAGAGTGTAGAGGAAAGGGAGGCTTTTGGGTACATATAAATGAGTGCATAGAGGGATTAGGGAGAAATGTCAATGTAGTTGTATTGGGAGACCTTAATGCTAGAGTAGGAAATGAACCAATAGACAGAGTCATTGGGAAGTATGGAGTTCCAGGTAAAAATCGTAGTGGAGAAATGATGGCGGAGATGTGTCTTGAAAGAGAGTGATGATAGCAAATACAGTGTTTAAGAAGAAAGTCAAGCATAAGTACACATGGGAGAGGGTGGTGGATGGAAGGATGGCAGATAGAGCGTTAATGGACTATATAGTGGTGACCAGGAGTATGGTAGGAAGAGTTAAGGATGTACATGTTCTAAGGGGAGATAGTGAGGGAATATCAGATCATTTTCTGGTGGAAGGTAAAATGAGAGTGGAGAATAGGTGGAGGAAGAGGAAAAGGGCAGAAGGTAGGGAGGTACTTAGAGTGAACTGCTTAAATGAGGAAAAAAAGGAGAGTGAGTTTAAGAAGAAACTGAAAGAAGAGTGGGAGGGAGTAAAGGATAGAGTAGAACTAGGAGTGGAAGAGGAATGGGGATGGTTCAAAGAGGGAGTCATAAGGTGTGCAAAGATGGTGTGTGGAACAAGGAGGGCGGGAGGAAAAAGAAGGAAGGGTAGTGAGTGGTGGGATGAGGAAGCAAAGAAATGTGTAGAAGAGAAGAAGCAGGCATTCATAGATTGGCTGCAAATTAGGACAAGGGAATCGTATGAGAGGTACAAAGTTAAGAGAAGGGAAGCTAAGCATAAGATAAAGTAAGCAAAGAGGAGAGCAGATGTGAAATGTGGTAAGAGTATGACAGAAAATTTTGAAAGCAATAAAAAGATGTTTTGGAAGGAAATTTAAAGAGAAAAAGGAGGTGAATCAAGTAGAGAAGAAGAGGTAAAAGGTACAGATGGAGAGATGATAATGGAAGAGAAGGCAGTGAGAGGAGGGTGGGCAGAGTATTTTAGGGAGTTGCTAAATGTGAAGGAGGATAGGGAGGGAAAGGTAGTTGCAGTGGGAAGTGCTAAGAAAATGAGAGTGATGAGTGAGGAAAATGGAGGAGAAATAGGGAAGGATGAAGTGAAAGCAGCTGTTAAGATGATGAGAGCGGGTAAGGCACCTGGTCTGGATGGATGCCATGCAGAATGTCTGAAGAAAGGATAGTGGACTGGTTGGTGAGGTTATTTAATGTTTGTTTGAGAGAGGGTAGAGTGCCGGAGGACTGGAGGAGTGCCTGTATAGTTCTGCTTTACAAGGGAAAGGGGGCAAGTGTGAGTGTAGTAGTTTCAGAGGGATCAGCTTGTTGAGTGTAGTTGGGAAGGCTTATAGGAGGATCTTGATTGAGAGGATTAGGAGAGGAACAGAGGGAGTATTTGGTGAGGAACAGTGTGGATTTAGGACAGGTAGAGGTTGTGTAGATCAGATTTTTGTGGTAAGAGAAGATATGTGAGAAAGCTGTTGGAAAAGGTAAGGATGTTTTTTGGGCTTTTATGGATCTGGAAAAGGCTTATGACAGGGTGCACTGTGGGAGGTACTGCAGATATATGGGATAGGAGGAAAGCTGTTAAGAGTAGTCAAGAGTTTTTACGAGAGTAGAACTTGTGTTAGGATTAGAAATGGAGAGAGTGAATGTTTTGAGGTAAAGGTGTGACTTTGTCAGGGATGTGTTATGTCGCCCTGGCTGTTCAATCTTTACATGGATGGGGTGGTGTGAGAGGTGAATGCAAGGGTAGTGGGTCAGGGGTTGGAGATGATTAAAGATTATGGAGAGAAGTGGGAGGTGATCCAGTTGTTTTTTGCTGATGACACTGCATTTGTAGCAGGATCAGAGGAGGGACTGAGGAAGTTGGTGACAGAGTTTGAGAAGGTGTGTGAAAGAAGGAAGCTGAAGATAAATGTGGGTAAAAGTAAACTGATGAGATGTACAAGGGGAGAGAGTGACAGCAGGCTGGAGGTGAGCATTAAGGGTGAAAGACTGGAGGAAATGGATAGTTTTAGATACTTGGGTGCGAATGTGGCAGGAAAGGGAGGAGTGGGGGTGGAGGTAGAATGTAAATTGAGAGAAGCGAGTAAATGCCTTGGTGGATTGAAAAGTGTAATGAGAAATAGACATCTGGGAATGGATGCTAAGAGGAGGTTATATGAAGGAGTGATTGTGCCAACAGCATTGTACGGGGCAGAAACATGGAACATGAGAGAGGAAGAGAGAAGGAGTTTGAATGTGTTGAAGATGAAATGTCTGAGAAGTATGATAGGGGTTACTAGGCTAGATAGAGTGAGAAATGAGGAGGTGAGGAGAACAGGGGTGGAAAGGGAACTGGGAGATAGGGTTGATGAAAGGGTATTAGGATGGTTTGGACACATGGAAAGAATGAGTGAAGAAAGATTAGTAAAAGAAGTGTGGAAGGCAGAGGTGGAAGGAGTGAATATGAGGGGGCGTCCTAGGATGAGATGGATGGATGGGGTGAAAGGGGCATTACAAAAGAGAGGAATGTATGTTGAGGAAGGATGGGAGAGGACAGAAGATAGGGGTGAATGGAGAGGGGTTGTGTATAGATGATGCTGTGATGCATGAGGGGGAGTGGGTGGGGGATGGGGGGTGAGGAAGTATGTATGAGAATTTTTTTTTTACGCAGCCCGAAGGGATTTCTCCCCGTCTTCTCCTTTTCTGCCTGAGGGGACGGAGAGGGGGGGGTCGCCAAATTTATGAAGCGGCCTTGCTGTGGATGTGCTGTGTTTTGTGACATGCTTCTGACCCAGGGCAGTGGACAGAATGCAGGGATGACCCATCATCCAGGAGGTGCCAAGATATGAGGGAGGGTGGAGGGTGAAGGGGAGTGGAATGTATAGGAAATGGAATGGGTGGGAGTGGTTTCTATGCCTTTTTCTTTTTGGCTACCCCCCATGTAAAGGGGAAAAAGCCTTTGGTATATGTATGTATGATTTCTTTTTGTCATGGAAACTGAGATTATTGTTTATATTTACTCACATTTTAATTTCAGGCGACTTCACAAAACGGTAATATATCAGTGTGAAGCATGCAAAGACAAGTTCTCCAACCGGGAAGATTTAGCCATTCATCAAGAGGAAACTCAACATTCTGGTTTAGGTATATTAAACACCCTCTTCATTTTTTTCCATAGAAATTGTTGCAAAGCCACTCCTAGCCATTCATATGGTTTAAAGTTAATGTATTTTTTAGTTTGATTTGTTTATTTCTAATGGTTGTCACATTTAATAGGATTCATTTGTTGAAAATACATAATTTAGTTGTACAGTAGAAGCCCGATTTAACAGATATCAATTTAGCGGAAGCTCAAATTAGCGAACTGCAAATAGCAATAACGAAAATGCTCAACTTAGTGGAAATGGTCCGCTAAGTTGACCATTTTCCGCTAGCTGGCCAGACGCGCGTCTACGGAAATAGCTCAATTTAGCGGGAACGGTCCGCTAAGTTGAGCATTTTCCGTCAACTGGCCACATGCGTGTCTCAGAGTCCAATGTTACCAGATGTTACCAAATTGTGGTGGTGGAGTCAAGGAAAAATTTATAATTTAGTATTTTGGAGGTATATAAATATATATACGTACTATAATATATATACAATAATATATAATTCAGTATATGTATAAAGTATAATTGTAGCAGAAATATATTCAAGTAGAAATAGACGGTATAATAGGAAAACAAAATAATGAAACAGTAAGTTGATGGGAAAATTCAAAATCAGTACGCGAGAGTAATCACCACGAAAAACACTTCTATAACAACGAACTACGTTTTCTGCAACAGCACAACAATAACGCCATCCAGACTACTATAATATATGAGAAAATGACTGAGAGGATTTAGCAAAAAAAGCTCAATATAACAGAAAATTCCGCTACGTAGGGAGTCAAATACCGAACCAGAGTTAGCAGAAATAAGCTCAAGCTAGCGGAAAATTCCGCTAACTAGGGGGTCGAAAACGACCTCCAATTTAGCGGAAAATTCACTTTAGCGGACTGGACCTTGTCTGAATTAGTTCGTTAAATTGGGCTTCTACTGTAGATGCTGCATGATTCATTAACTCTGTATTATCCAAGCATTCCATTATAAATGGTTAACATACCAGTGGTAACAAGGAGTAGCTGTATATGGATGTTCATTATATACATTAAGTTCTCAAGTTATGATTGTGTATGGGGCCATGGTAGTATGAAGCACTGGATGGCTCATCCATTAGTGACCTTGTTTCAATTTCCTAGGACACACAAAAATGGGTACTAGCAGTAAAGTCAAACAATTGATCAATCTGCTGCCCCTGGTGTGTCTTGCAGAAGTCCTGTGGCCATCAGGAAACTGGCAATAGAACACAACATGAAAGTGACAGGAACAAAATTCTATGCTAAAGCATAGTGACAAGGAGTAGCTGTTTACAAATGTTCATTATATACATTAAGTTCTCAAGTTATGATTGTGTTTGGGACCATGGTGGTATGGAGCACTGGATGGCTCACAGGTCTTGTTTCATCCATGAATGACCTGATTTCAAATCCCCAGAACACACAAAAATGTGTACTAGCAGTAAAGTTAATCAGTTGATCAATCTGATGCCCCTGGTTTGTCTTGCAGAAGACCTGTGTTCTTCAGGAAACTAGCAGTAGAGCACCACATGAAAATGACTGAAACACATTTCTCTGCCAAAGACCTAAATGCCAAACACCCTTCACACAATATTCCATAAGCACTAAGAGAATACAACAAAAAAGCTATACCAGCAGCATACTACCCAAACATCTATAACAACATGTCACCTATACTATACAAAACATCCACACAGAAACACATACACACTCATAATATAGTGGCCAAGGCTAAAAAATTATTTAATTAAAGAGTTACCCCTACTGGAGGTATAACAAGGTGAAATAAGTATAATTTTGTTTGTCTGGACATCCAGTTTTAGGAAAGTGATGTAGTTCCAGCATTTGTGTACAGTATACTAAATTAAACCCCTATTTTCCAAACATGGTGAAAAATTTGTTTTAGGTCAGCTCCATATATATATATATATATATATATATATATATATATATATATATATATATATATATATATTTTTTAATCTTGACCATGGATGATGAGAGCAGGTAAGGCACCTGGGTTGGATGGATGCCATGCAGAATGTCTGAAAAAAGGAGGTACAGTTATGGTGGACTGGCTGGTGAGGTTATTTAATGTTTGTATAAGAGAGGGTAGAGTGCCAGAAGACTGGAGGAGTGCCTGTATAGTTCCGCTTTACAAAGGAAAGGGGGACAAGTGTGAGTGTAGTAGTTACAGAGGGATCAGCTTGTTGAGTGTAGTTGGAAAGGCTTATGGGAGGGTCTTGATTGAGAGGATTGGGAGAGGAAGAGAAGGAGTATTTGGTGAGGAACAGTGTGGATTTAGGACAGGTAGAGGTTGTATAGATCAGATTTTTGTGGTAAGAGAAGATATGTGAGAAAGCTGTAGGAAAAGGTAAGGATGTTTTTTGGGCTTTTATGGATCTGGAAAAGGCTTACGACAGGGTAGACAGGAAGGCACTGTTGGAGGTACTGCAGATATATGGGATAGTAGGAAAGCTGTTAAGAGCAGTCAAGAGTTTTTATGAGAGTAGTAGAGCTTGCATTAGGATTAGAAATGGAAAGAGTGAATGTTTTGAGATAAAGGTGGGACTTTGTCAGGGGTGTGTTATGTCGCCCTGGCTGTTCAATATTTACATGGATGGGGTGGTGCGAGAGGTGAATGCAAGGGTAGTGGGTCAGGGGTTGGAGATGATTAAAGAAAATGGAGAAAAGTGGGAGGTGAGCCAGTTGTTGTTTGCCGACGACACTGCGCTTGTAGCAGGATCAGAGGAGGGATTGAGGAAGTTAATGACAGAGTTTGAGAAGGTGTGTGAAAGAAGGAAGCTGAAGATAAATGTGGGCAAAAATAAGGTGATGAGATGTACAAGGGGAGAGAGTGACAGTAGGCTGGAAGTGAGCATTAAGGGTGAGAAACTGGAGGAAGTGGATAGTTTCAGATACTTGGGTGCGAATGTGGCAGGAAAGGGAGGAGTGGCAGTGGAGGTAGAATGTAGACTGAGAGAAGCTAGTAAATGCCTTGGTGGATTAAAAAGTGTAATGAGAAATAGACATCTGGTAATGGATGCTAAGAGGAGGTTATATGAAGGAGTGATTGTGCCAACAGCAATGTACGGGGCAGAAACATGGAACATGAGAGAGGAAGAGAGAAGGAGTTTGAATGTGTTTGAGATGAAATATCTGAGAAGTATGATAGGGGTTACTAGGCTAGATAGAGTGAGAAATGAGGAGGTGAGGAGGAGAACAGGGGTGGAAAAGGAGCTGGGAGATAGGGTTGATGAAAGAATATTATGATGCTTTGGACACATGGAAAGAATGAGTGAAGAAAGATTAGTAAAAGAAGTGTGGAAGGCAGAGGTGGAAGGAGTGAATATGAGGGGGTGTCCTAGGATGAGATGGATGGATGGGGTGAAAGGGGCTTTACAAAAGAGAGGAATGTCTGTAGAGGAAGGACGGGAGAGGACAGAAGACGGGTGAATGGAGAGGGGTTGTGTATAGATGATGCTGTGATGCATGAGGGGGAGTGGGTGGGGGATGGGGGGTGAGGAAGTATGTATGAGAAAAAATTTGACGCAGCCCGAAGGGATTTCTCCCCATCTTCTCCTTTCCTGCATGAGGGGACGGAGAGGGTGGGTTGCCGAATATATGAAGCGGCCTTGCTGTGGATGTGCTGTGTCTTGCGACACTGCTTCTGACCCAGGGCAGTGGACAGGATGCAGGGATGACCCGTCATCCAGGAGGTGCCAAGATAGGAGGGAGGGAGGAAGGTGGAGGGAAGTGGAATATATGGGAAATGAAATGGGTGGGAGTGATATCTATGCCTTTTCTTTTTTGGCTACCCCCCGTGTAAGGGGGAAAAAGCCTTTGGTATATGTATGTATGCCCATGGATTTCAATTATTGTCCATTATATTCTTGTAATGGGTGGGTGAGACCTATGTTGAACCATTTGATCCATTTTAGAAAATATTGTAAATTGTAAGATCATATACATACCCTGAATATTAGAAATGTTTGGAAATTTATGAGTAAGGATGAGAATTTTTTCTCAATATTCTACCAACAATTGGATTTGATGATATTTGGTTTGATATCACAAACTCCCCCATATCAGGAGGCTAGGATGGCACCCCTTATAGAGGACTTTGTACTTACTTTACTTTATCCATCCTCTTGTACCGTCTTGGGCGTCGAGGGGAGAAAGAGTTTTCTGTCTCTGGCAAGATGGACGGCTTGGATGGGTGAAATGTTGTGGTTCTTCAGGGTTTCTTTCACACCCTCAATACTGGCCATCCTTGGTCTTCCTCTTGCCCTGTAACCTGATATTTTCTTATTGTATGCTTTATTGGCAAGTTGGTGAGGTGCCATGTGTGTCAGATGCCCAAGCCACCTGATTGTTTGTCTCTGAATATAATGGAGGACAGGTGTTGTTCCCACCATTTCTCTCATCGTGGTGTTTCTGATCATGTCCTGTCTGGTCTTGTTGATGGCTCTCCTCAGACATCGCATCTCACAGCTGGTTATTTTGCATTCTAGGCTTTTGGTCAGAGTCCATATCTGGCACTGATATGTCAAGGTGGAGATGAAGATGGAGTTAATGAGTTTGGCTTTAGTTTCAAAAGGGATGTTGGGATGTTTGAGGAGTGGGGCAAGCTGGTAGCTGACGCTATTGGCCTTCTGTACTTTTGTTTCAATCTCTCTGTTGAGATGTTCGTCTTCAGTGAGGTACTTAAACTCGCTGACTTGTTTCAGTGGAGTTCCGTTGATGCTGATTTTGAGGTTGCTAGGTGTTCTTCTAACCTTCATCATCTCAGTTTTGCTGATGCTAATCTTCATATCGAGCTTCTTGCACTGTGTGCTCAGGCTGTCTGTGTGCTCTTGAAGTTGATCTTCTTTCTCATGTACCAAGCTCTGATTGTATGTGAACAGCATCTCATTCAGGTCTTCTGGGTTGGGGTTTGCCTCTTTCTTGATTTTGTCCATGTAGCGGTGATAGCATGCATCCTTGTCTCACTCCAGATGAAACATTGAACCAGTCAGTGAGTCTGTTCTAGGTGCAGACTGCGCTCTTACTGTTGGTGTAGATGGCTCTGATGTTGTCCAAAAGTTGTCCCCTGATGCTGTACTCTTCAAGTGTTTGCCACAGCTTGTTTCTGTTTACTCAGTCAAATGCTTTTTCCTGGTCTACAAACACAAGATTCAGCTCTTTGTTGTGTTGGATTGTCTTTTTGCTCAGTTGTCTGAGAGCAAAGATAGCATCTGTACACCCTCTCCCTTTTTTGAAGCCTATCTGTGCCTCACTCAGCAATGGATCCACCTTGTACCTTGTGCTCTGTTCCAAGATCTTTGTGTATATCTTGCCTGTTTGGCTCAGGATCGATATTCCTCAATACGTGCTGCAGTCTTTCTTACTGCCCTTTTTTTTTCCAAAATGGTACTACAACTGCCCGCTGCCAGTCTTCTGGGACTTTCTTCTCCATCCATGCTTTCTGAAATATTGTGGTTAGCCAGGTAATTCCTGTTTCTCCACATGCCAAGATGGCCTTGGTGATGCCATTGATGCCCGCTGCTTTGTTCCTTGGGCTGGTCTTAAATGCGTGCTGTATCTCTGATCTTAATATGTTTAGTTCATTTTCTTCTGGGTAGTGTGGCTGAAACTGGCTCTGTGTGTTTCCTTGGTTGTTAGGGTTGAGAAGTTCTTTGAAATATTCCTGCCATCTGTTTTTGATGCTGTCTTCCTCACAGAGAGGGTTCCCATCTTTGTCAGTGACCACTGTTGTTGCACTATATGGCTCGTCACATAGTCTCATTGCTTTGACACTCTTGGAGAACTGTCGAGGTGAGTTCTTGCACAGTTCATTTAATTCCCTGCCGTATTTCTTCTTTCATGACCATTCCTTTACATTTCTGAATAACCTCTTGCTGTGTTGTTTTGCCAGTCTGTATTTCACATAGTCCTCATCCAGCTTTGATTTCACCCACACCTTGTACAGGTTCTTTTTTTCTTTGATGGCCTCCTTTACTGTGTCATTCCACCAGGCTGTCTGCTTCACCTTCCCTCTTCCCACATTCTTCGTGCTGCATTCTTTACTGAGTGTCTCTGTCAGTGTGTTCTTGAACACTGACCATGCTTCTTCTGCTGTCATGTTTGTGGTGTCTTATTTCTTTCAGCTTATTTGTGACTTTTGTCTCCACCACCTGTTGTACTTCTTCCTTCTTTCTCTCTCTCTCTTTTTTTTTTTTCACTCCGATTGTTTGTAAATAAGATCACAGGACAGTGGTCAGTGTCCAAAGCTGCGTTTGGGATGGATCTTGCATCTGTGACACTGCTTCGTTCTTCCATTTGAGTTAAGATAAAATCTATTTGTGATGACATATTCAGGTCATTCCATCTGTACCAGGTTTGTTTCTGACTGGGTCTGTATTGGTAAAATGTGTTTGTGAATCACAGTCCATACTCTGCAC
>NC_134801.1:27208620-27213018 GCF_046742065.1 Oratosquilla oratoria | reverse complement strand
CGCAGCGAGAGTTAGTTAAGAAAATAGTAAAGAATGTAATTAACCTTACAGGGGCTTAAATGTGACACATGCTATGATTACCGAGTTGGAAAGCTTGTTTGAATGACTCCGATGATTTTAGTGGTAACGAGTAGTATGAATGTATGAAACATAGGTTAGTGCGTTATGAACTTGGAATTTTAGAATACAAAATATGACTGTCAAACTGTGAACATAGAAAATTTGTCAAGTGCACCAAATATGAGTAATGTGACCGGGACGAACTGTGATGTTTGTAAGGATGAGTGTTTGTAAAGTGAATTGGTCAAGGTGAAATGATGATGCAAATGACTGTGAGAACTAGATGCTGAGAACACAAACGTTTATGAACTTCCTATTTTAAATGGGCCTGAGGCTGTGTACATAAAAACAGCGTCGGAAATATACAGGCAAATGTTGCGCTTACTCTAAATGACAATCTCAGAAACGCAAAATGGAATATAAAAATAAATAGATGGACAAGCATACAAAATGTAGGGAAAAAGAAAATTAATAATAACACAAACTGAGTCATATAATAAAAAAGAAAATAAGTTACTTAATAACTAACAGTCGTTTGAAATGAAAATAGCTGTTTATTTAAGAATCAATTAAAACACTGATGAAGAGAATTGTAAAAGTAAAAAGAATAAATACAAATGAGTCCGAAATAAAAATATCTCCTAAATATAAAACCATAATATTCATAGAACCCTAAACCTTCTGCATGCGTCGCAAAAGTTTAATAATTAGGAGAATTCCTTTCCAGAGAATAAATAGATTCTGCACTCTTACTTTACACAGACTGCATCTAAATAGAAAAAATACGACAAAGAGGGTATTAATGGCACTAATATATATATATATATATATATATGTATATATACATATACATATGTATGTATGTATGTATGTATGTATGTATGTATGTATGTATACATGTATGTATGTAAGTACAATCAAATACGATAGCATTTTTACAGTCGAATATTTTCTTTGTATTTTCCAGTTTCCTAACTATACAAAATGCAATCTGATACAGCCTCTACAAATTCCTTTTTTCATTCTATATTGCACCAAAAAATAGAAGAGGCCCACGATTTTCGATCCCTAATATCCTAAATACCCCTCCCCTTACCCCCACCTTCCTAATTAACCCCACCTTCTTAATTAACCTCACCTCCCACCCATCCCCTCGGCACCACCCAGTGTGAGGTCAGCTCGCATGCAAAGTGAAGTCAGCAAGATATCTAAGCAGCCAGTGACACGTGGTTGGTAGGCACACATTTGATATTGTAAGTACTCTCCTTGGTATGCAAATGTTGTTATCGTAAAATTTGTTGCCTTTACTTGTTCTTCTTGTACTATTTGGTAATTCTTTGTTAGAGATGTATAAGTCACCCTTGAGGACGAAATGTCGAAAATTATACATGGCTACATTTGGTGAACTGGTATTTGCTCGTCCCCAAGACGATGTATAGTCAGGAAATTGGAAAATACGAAGAAGAAAATAATCACATGTAAAAATGTTGTGTTTAATTTTGCTTGTATGCAAAAGAATCTGTTTCTTACTATAACACACACACACACACACACACACACACACACACACACACACACACACACACACACACACACACACACACACACACACACACACACACACACACACACACACACATATATATATATATATAATGACGTAGATGTAGTAGCACATGAGTAAAATCAAACTTAGACCCGCTCTCGGAGAAAGATAAGCTGAGATACAGAGTAAGCCGTATATTTAGACCACTGACTGTGATCCTCTTCAGCAAGTACATACATATAATAGGAAGACAAGAACATATATACAGAGGAAAATACTACAAAAGGGAACTAGGGAAGCCTCAAATAAAAGTGTCCTTGATGGGATCGGACCTTTTGTTCCTTGGAGATAAGTTTGGTTATTGCCAAGTTGGTAATAGCATCTGGTGACCATTGACCTTTTGATGTATTTAAATTAGGAAATTGTTTAATGAATAGAGATTCAACATTTTTTCTTTTGAAATTACAATTTGAATGATATACTGTAGCTGCATTTTTCCAATCTATTCGGTGATCTAAGATCTCTTAGTTCCCTAGTTCCCTTTTGTACTATTTCCTTCTATATATATGATCTTGTCTTCCTATTATATGTATGATCCTACTGAAGAGGATCACAGTCAGTGGTCGAAACATATGGTTTACTCTGTATCTCAGCTTATCTTTCTCCGAGAGTGGGTCTAAATTATATATGCACACACACACATGTATATATATATATATATATATATATATATACATGCATATATATACATATATATATACATATATATATATGCATATATATAAACATATATATATATATATATATATATATATACATGCATATATATACATATATATAAGATAATTTTATGACCATCGCGCAGAGTATTGGAACCTGCTGCTCAAGGCGCCAAGAGGCCCCGTGACTGCCGCCCTACACCGCTCGATCACTGATGATTAAAACCGTATGAACTCAGAACACTACTGGTTCTCGAGAGTGAGAAGGTCGCTAACTGCGGACCTAATTCCCTTTTCACAATACGGCCAATCACACAGTAGTGTTCTGAGTTCATACGGTTTTAATCATCAGTGGTCGAACGGTGTAGGGCTGCTCTTGGCGCCTTGAGCAGCAGGTTCGAATCCTCTGCGCGACGGTCATAAAAATTATCTGATTGATGTCGCTGTTCACTAACGAATTTCTCATATATATATATATATATATATATATATGTATATATACATATATATATACACAACTGTGCTTCCCATCGTCAAACACATCACGTGACTTCTACCTAACCCAAGTGCCACACCAGCTTTCATAATTTTCAATAATATCTATATATCATATTTTTCAATGGCCTTATAATTTTCTTTCCCTCTCACATTCATTTTCTTATAATTTCTCATTGCCCTAATGACTCCCCCTAACTTTCTTTACACTCAACAGCTCCCTGAAATATTCTACCCATCTTCCACCTACCGCCTTTATTTCAATTAAGATCTATCTGCACCCTTTGCCTTTTCCTCTAGACATGATCCACCTCACTTTTTTTAATTTCCTTCCAAAATGTATGGTTTTTTTTTCATCAAACTCCAACCCCATTTTACTTCTGCTTTCCTCTTTGTCTCTCTCACGCTAATTTTCTCTTCTTTCCTAATCTCTCATATGCTTCCCTAGATTTATTTTGCAAACTGTATTTATAAAACTGTTCTTTGTCCTCCTCCACAGCCTTAACCTCTTCATCCCACCTTTTGCTGCCTATAATTCTGTTCTCTCCCCATCCTCCTCATCTCATACATCAATTTTGCGTATTTATCAATTCCCCTTGAAATATAATAACCGTTCTTCTTCGACTTTTGTTTCTTTTTATCTTTTCCTGCATCCACCAATTCCCCTGGGTCAAACGCAATGCATCAAGACTCGGCACATCCACAGCAAGACCGCTTCCCTAAATCGACGACCCCCTCTCTCCGTCCCCTCATGCAGAAAAGGAGAAAACGGGGGGGAATTTTTTGCGGGCTGCGTCAAAATATCATTCACACATAAGCACCCCTACCCCCATCCCCCATCCCTCCCTTCCTTGCATAACAGTATCATTCATACACAGTCATTCTCCACTCATTCCTATCTCCTGCCTTCTCCCTTCCTTGCTCTTGCTCAGCGCCCTCTTCACCCCATCCATTCATCTCATCCTTGGTCGTCCCTTTGAGTTCACCTCTTCCACCTCTGTCTTCCACACCTCTTTTACCAATCTTTCATGATTTTTGTCATGTGTCCAAACCATTCAAATACTCTTTCATCACCTCTACCATCTCCTTTTCCACTCCCGCTCTCTGCCTCACTTCCTTGTTTCTCAATTTATCCAACCTAGTAAACCCTACCATATTTCTCAGACATTTCTTCTCAAATACATCTAAACTTTTCCCCTCTACCTCTCTTAAGTTCCAAATCTCTGTTCCATACAATGCCGTTGGCACAATAACCCTTTCATACAATACCTTTTTGCATCCATTCCCATTTGCCTTTTCTCATAAAAGTTTTAGTCCCCCAAAGCATTTACTTGCTTCTTTCAATCTACAACTTACCTCCACCTCCCGCCACATTTGACCCCAAATACCTAAAGCAATCCACTTCATCCTCTCTCCTTTTAGACTTACTTCCAATTCATTGCCTAGTCCTATCCTTGTCCCGTTTTTGTCGGCTTTTAAAACTCAAATGGGAACACTCGGTGGCAGTACTCTTTCTCCCATACAACAGGGTTCGGTGGAAAAGGAAATTTATATTGAAAAAAGTGGCACAGGGCAGTA
>NC_134801.1:27196120-27198620 GCF_046742065.1 Oratosquilla oratoria | reverse complement strand
ATATATATATATATATATATATATATATATATATATATCTCCAAATTATTCAAAACAAGGTACTTTATATCCCTTCACACACTTGCATGCACCATTGGCATTCGCCCATCTTAAACTGATGTGGTCGACTCTGTACTTCTCTGGCTCCTTCCAGGAAAAAATGCAGAGGAAATTCTCCATTCCCCTCGCTTCATCTTATTTTACAATAAACGTAATACGATAGTTGTGTACTTATCCCCCAGCTATATGAGCACGAGAAAAGAAGCGGAATCCTATGAGTGGTAAAGGAGCGACATAGAATGGACAACAGAAACAAGAGGCAATAAAAAAAATGTCTCATCAGTTCTCTATGAGTAGATATTTGTCTACGATTCTAAATGAGTTTAACGTGGCCCTTGGTTGGAAGGGTAACACTAAAGTACCTCTAATATCAACTGCATATAACTATTCACTCAAGATCCCAGTACGGGGTAATGACAAGTGCTGACTTGGTTTCGAACAGGTTGGAAATCTATGATTACTTGACAGTAAACAAACTTGATATTTTGTGCTCAGTAGTGACCAAGGTACAAAGAATATTAATTTATAGCTGAGAAATGGTGGATAGACAATCTAGAAACGTGGCAGAAAATATACAATTTGAAAATTGAGCAAAGCTAAAGATAAAACACTAAATTTGAGAGGTGAATGAAAGCGATTTCATGGTAACGTATGTTTTTCCCCAAGATGAGGGAGCAAAAGGAGACTGAAAACCAAAAAACGTTGTGAGTCAAAAAAAAAAAAAAAAAAAAAAAAAAAAAATTCAAAGAAAAATTATTGAACGAAGTGGGAGACTTCAATTGCCTTGTTTGTACAACTCATTTCTCATTTTTATTTTTCCTACTAACCGGAATTCGAGCGGTACATGATCCCTTTTTCCTATAGGACACTAAGCTTGTACTTCAATTGGACGTATCTTTTATACACTAAGTTATTGTATTGTTCATTGAGAGCAAAATATACACAGGAATTTTCGTCACGTGCTTCACATTCCTCTCAATTTACCTCCTTGCAATTGAAGTCTCCCACTTCGTTCAATAATTTTTCTTTGAATTTTTTTTTTTTTTTTTTTTTTTTTTTTTTTGACTCACAACGTTTTTTGGTTTTCAGTCTCCTTTTGCTCCCTCATCTTGGGGAAAAACATACGTTACCATGAAATCGCTTTCATTCACCTCTCAAATTTAGTGTTTTATCTTTAGCTTTGCTCAATTTTCAAATTGTATATTTTCTGCCACGTTTCTAGATTGTCTATCCACCATTTCTCAGCTATAAATTAATATTCTTTGTACCTTGGTAAAACACTAAATTTGAGAGGTGAATGAAAGCGATTTCATGGTAACGTATGTTTTTCCCCAAGATGAGGGAGCAAAAGGAGACTGAAAACCAAAAAACGTTGTGAGTAAAAAAAAAAAAAAAAATTCAAAGAAAAATTATTGAACGAAGTGGGAGACTTCAATTGCAAGGAGGTAAATTGAGAGGAATGTGAAGCACGTGACGAAAATTCCTGTGTATATTTTGCTCTCAATGAACAATACAATAACTTAGTGTATAAAAGATACGTCCAATTGAAGTACAAGCTTAGTGTCCTATAGGAAAAAGGGATCATGTACCGCTCGAATTCCGGTTAGTAGGAAAAATAAAAATGAGAAATGAGTTGTACAAACAAGGCAAATGCAATTTTGTCATGCTCTACAGTAGCCGGTTCGTGACCTTGATTTGTTGTTTGCTCCAATAATACCCACAACTAGCTCCTGGGACCATCCGTGCTACAGCTTATTTCAATTAGTCAATGGCATTCAATGGCGCGCTGTAGTTTGCTAGGTTGGGGTGCATAACATCGAAAGGCGCATAACTACGGCATGAGCCAGCACCTTTGCCCTATGAGCTTGGACTGTTGGGGTAGGGGACAGTCACTGCTGGGAATCAGATAACACTGCAGGACTCAAAACCACGAAGTGGAAGATGCGAGATATTTTGGATGATATGCCCTAATTCCTCAATTTCTATTGCAGGAATATTTATGGGGATATTAAGTCAATTGCGGTGTATCATTTGGTCGAAAAGGAAGTTATCGGCGAGGAGAACGTTGATATACTCGGCCAACCAATTACCGATGATTAGAGTTGGAAAGAGAAAAGGTTGTTTTCAGCTTCTAGGACGAGATTTTTAGGTCAAGTGTTGATGGCGCTCACACTCATGGAGTATTAAGGGTCAAGGGCTAGCATGGAGAAAAGTTGGCCTTTTTAAGTTTCAGTGTCTTCGTTAGAAAGGCAGTAGATATCTTCACCTCTTTCTCGAGGCGTAAGAATACGAGGCCATAAAGAATGCGGTCATAAATATGTACAGACGTATGCCAGAGACCTAATGGCAAGAATCTGGGAACTTTCAAAGGGCTGACAGCACCATACCCGGTATTTCTTCCAGCACCAATGGGTAGAAAACATACTATCGTAGCCTACTT
>NC_134801.1:27153620-27191120 GCF_046742065.1 Oratosquilla oratoria | reverse complement strand
AGCCACTTTTATTGATCTTAGCAAGTTGTGAGATTCTCCAACAATTTTGTTTATCTGTTTATCAGGGGACATGTCATTTGAGATAATTACTCCCAGGTCTTTTTCAGATCCCACTTTCTTTACTTCCTTTGTTTCGATTTTATATTGTCCTTATACTCTCTTTTTTTCCGAACTCCATTATGCTACATTTCTTAATGTTGAAGTCTACTTCCCACTTTTGGCTCCATTTCCAAACCTTGTTTAGGTCTCTCTGTAGTGATTCACAATCCGTTTCAGTATTCACTTTCCTCAGCAATTTAGCATCATCTGCAAAGAAGCTCATGTAACAATCCACATCTTCATCCATGTCATTCACATAAATAGTAAACATTATTGGAGCCAATACTGATCCCTGTGGAACTCCACTAATCACCTCCTCCCAAGCTGAACTCTTTTCTCTGAGCACTACTCTCATTTTTCTGCCATGCAAGAAATCCTCCATCCAGTTTAGTAATTTACCTTGTATCCCTCCTATGTTTTCCAGTTTTTAATAACTTTTTGTGTGGTACTTTGTCAAAGGCTTTCTGTAAGTCTAGGAAAGCACAATCAACCCATTCATCCCTTTCTTGTATTATATCTGTTAGTCTTGGGTAGAAACAGGTTAAGTTTGTGGCACATGATCTTCCCTATCTGAATCCAAATTGTCTCGGGTTTATTATATTGTTTTCTTCCAAGCGTTTCATACATCTATTCTTGATATTTTTTCACAATTTTTGGCTACAGTGCTTGTAAGGGAGACCGGTCTGTAATTTGTTGGTACACACAGACTGTGTTGATTAAATCAAACATTAACCAAACAGAAAATTCATATCATATATGTAAGAAATGAAATGCAGCATTGCTAATATCCTCTCTGCCCGAAGTGGCCTTTGAAGTTTTCAATTCTGAGTCCCGTCATCAATCAGCGATTGATGGAATGGTCCTTCCATATTAGCAGAATTGAGTGAAAGGAGAAGGAAATTTATTCAACCCCTTTGGCTTCCGAGGAGGGTAGTGGTTGGCATTTTGAAAATTTAAATTAAGTCGGGCCCAGACGAAATAACCGGTTATTGTGGCTATTCTTCACAAAAAATCGAATACTGTTGCGAGCTGTACAGATATGTTTGTCCGTAAGGGATAGCACGTGCGCAATAACATGTGACGTCATAATAATGTTTCTGTTTTTAGGAATTGTGCGGATCGCTATCGGAAAGTAATTTACATTCAAGAAAATATAGGTTAAAGAAAAATAAAACAAATTAATTAATAAATAGAAAGTAAATTTATAGATAAACAAATAAATAAACAGATAAATAAATAAAAAGAATAATGCAAATAACAAAATAAAATAAAACAAAATAGAACAAAATAAGATAAAATGAAATAGACTAATGAATAAATAAAATAGCAAGTTAATGAATGAATATGTTAATGAGATAGATTAAATGTGGATAACTTTTAATTTCTACTGTCCTGGACTACTATTCCTCTAGTATTTCCTTGGCAACCTCTATGACTCCACCTTTTCAGTACGATACTCTCCCCAAGGATAAAAGCGTTGGTGATTTTTCGCAAAATATTAATTCTCTTACCGTTTGTTGCTTCATGTGTTGTGTAAAATTTTATTAAATCCACTTTACATGTGTTAACTCTATCATATTAGTATAAAATATTTGACATACATCGAATAATAATAGTTGATGGAACTAAATAAAATCGATTTTATCCAATTGGGGAACCTCTAATTCCAAAAGTTTAAAAGAACCAAAACAATCAATAATAGAGATCGATAGCATAGCATTGTTAATTAACGCACAGTCATTCATGTCGCCTCACTTCATCATAACAGATGAAAGTCGGAGGGGTCGGAGCGTTGTTTGACAAAGAGGAAGTCACGGTATGGGTGCAGTCCTCAGTAGGTCTCTCGCGGTTATTCAATAAACGGACCTAGTAAGCCTAATATTTATCAGGTAGATTTTTTACTTGTGAAAATCACGTAGCAACTATTATGCTGTAGCAACCTTTTTTTTTAACCACGCATGCAGGGAATTTTATCAAAAGGGGAATAGAGAGAGTAATTAGGGAAGAATAGCGTGGGTTTAGATGAAGATGGTGCATAAATCAAAATTTCGTTGTAAGACTGATATGCAACAAGTTTTGGTAAAAGGTGAGGACGTCTTTTGGGCCTTTGTGTGTTTGAAGAAGATATATAACAGGTTTGAAAGAAAGGCATTATGGGGTGTGTTGCTGTATGGTATCAGAGGGAACTCTGTTGAGGGCAGTCAAAGGCTTTACTTAAATGGTAGAGCTTGTGTTACGGTAGGGAATGGAGAGAGAATAAATGGACTGAGGTTAAGGTGAGGCTGTGCCAGGGTTGTATAGTGTCACCATGGTTGTTCAATGTGTACATGGGTGGAGTGGTACAGGAGGTGAATGCGCGGGTGATAGGTAGGGGCTAGGAGCTTACCAGTGAGAGTGGGAGCGAATAAGTTATTGCCTGCGGATGACATTGCGCTTGTAGCTGAATCGGAGGAAGAACTGAAGCTGTTGGTGGCATAATCTAAGAGGGTATGTGACATAAGAAAGATGAAAGAAAATGTGTGTGAAGGTGATGTAACGAAATGACAAAGGGAGAGGGTGAAAGTGAAATGGAAATGAGTTTAAAAGGAGAGAGGCTGGAGGAAATGGAGGAGTTGGGAAAGTAGATTATAGAGTAAGAAAACCAAATAAATGTCTAGGGTGAAGAAAAGTGTCAAGAGAAATAGATATCTGGAGATGAATGCAAACAGAAGGATGTATGAAGGGATAAATGTATCCACGACACTATATGGAAAAGAGAGCTGGAATATAAAGGAGTCGGAAAGGAGGAACCAAAACGTGTTTGAGAAGTAATTAGGGAGTGTGGTTGGGGTTACGAGGATGGATGGAGTGAGAAATAAGGATATAAGGCAGAGGGCAGAGGTGGAAAGAGAGATGGCAGATAGAATCAATCAAAGACTGCTGGATTGGTTTTTACACATGGAAAGAATGAGTGAAGAAGGGCAAACAAAGAGAAAGTGGAAGGCAGAGATGGATGAAGCAAACTTGATGTAAAGACCGAAAGCCAGAGTGAAAAGGGCACCGAGTGCAAGAGGAATGTCAGTCGAAAAGGGGAGAAAGGGCAAAAGATAGATGCGAGTGGCTAGCGGGTGTGGATGAATTTAAAACTAAAAAAGCCCGAAGGGATTTCTTCTTGTCTGCTCTTGCCAAAGAATACTGGGATGCTTTGGACATACAGAAAGAACGACTGAAGAAAGACTATCAAAAAGGAAGAGTGGAGGGCAGAGGTGGAGGAAGTAAACATGAGGGAAAAGCCGTTAATGAGGGATGAGGAAGGAGGGTCGCCCTATAATAAAGTGGTAAATCAACCTAGGCTGTCGGACCCTGCGGTAAAGGTGCCATGTCTTGCTCCACTGTCTCTAACCCAAGCACTGGGCAGGGAACAAGAATGACCCTTCCTCCACGAGGAGCTATGATTAAAATGAAAAAAAGGGCTTAAGATGAGTGTAGAATGGGGGAAGAGTGGGTGTATGCTTTGAATCACCAACCCCCAACCCCCGCCTTGTAAGGGAAAAAGGGCCTTTTGATATACGTGTGTGTGTGTGTATGTATGTTGTATGTATGTATGTATGTATGTATGTGTGTGTGCATGTATGTATGTATGTATGTATGTATGTATGTATGTATGTATGTGTGTATGTATGTATGCATGTATGTATGCATGTACGCATGTATGTATGTATGTATGTATGTATGTATGTATGTACAGTATGTATGTATGCATGTATGTATGTATGTATGTATGTATGTATGTATGTATGTATGTACGTATGCATGTATGTATGCATGTACGAGTATGTATGTATGTATTTATGTATGTTTGCATGTATGTATGAACATATGTATGTACGTATGTATATATGTATGTATACATGTATGTATGTATGTATGCGTGCATGTATGTATGTATGTATGTATGTATGTATGTTTATACGCATGTATGTACAGTATGAATGTATGTATGTATGTATGTATGTATGTATGTATGTATGTATGTATGTATGTATGTATGTATGTATGTATAGTATGTATGTATGTATGTATGTATGTATGTATGTATGTATGTATGTATGTATGTATGTATGTATGTATGTATGTATGTATGTATGTATGTATGTACGTATGTATGTATGTATGTATGTATGTATGTATGAAATTTCGAAATGATGCTTACTTTATCCGATAGATTTCGATGTAATTCTTGTGGTTCTAATCGACAAATTCATTGGAATAGAATTGGAACAATGGCGTCTCTGGGCTGCTGACCGGCAGTTTTATAAGACACACTTCACAATACAGTTATTCCTTCTAACCATGTCGCCATACATTCTGAAGCCTTTCATCTTAAATGTCATCAGCATTTTAGGGTACATATTCGCCAACATCGGCTCGATTTTCCAAAAATACACATTTTCTAATTTTCAAATAACATAATTTTGGCTGGGTTTTCAAAGATAAGTACTTCTTACTTTCAAACTCCATAAATTTGCTGCCTCCCCCCCCCAAAAAAAAAATCTGGTATGTATTTGTGTGTGTGTGTGTGTGTGTGTGTGTGTGTGTGTGTGTGTGTGTGTGTGTGTGTGTGTGTGTGTGTGTGTGTGTGTGTGTGTGTGTGTGTGTGTGTGTGTGTGTGTGTGTGTGTGTGTGTGTGTGTGTGTGAAAGAATATTGCTTAAAAAATCTTGCAACGCTCCCATAAAATCGTAGCTGTGTGGGTTGTGTTTAGGGTTGGATGGGTAGGAAAACCATTAATATGCAATACAAACTAGTATCAGATATATTAAAACCACATCGAAATTTATCGGACAATGTAAGTTTCATTTCTAAATTCCTTGTATGCATAATTGTAAAAAAAAATAAGATCTAAAAGAACTAAAAAGAAAAAAATATATAGGCAGTTGTATTCACGTTTGAAATTATACAAAAGAGAAAATAGTTGGTACAGAAGTATCCCAACTGAAATAGACCATTGGCCTAAGAGAGGCCGCGAGGTGTCACGGGATTTGAAACTGAATACTGAAACAACGCAGAGAGGAACTGTTGGACAAATTCACGAGATAAATGTATGTTCATTAGAAGTAAGGAAAATACCTAGAGAATGGAAAAGGGATGATGGGGTCTCGATTTATCAATTAGCATTATAAAAACAAGTTTAAAGATCCCTCCTTGTGAAGAAATGCAACAGAAGAGAGAAAAAACAGAACAAAGAAGCAAGCCAATGAAGCTAAGATAGAACAGAAGACAAGGTTTTACTGAAGGGTGACAAACCAGAAATTGAGGAAATAGTACCCAAAGAAAGAATCAGAGAATATGAAGGAAAGAGAAAGAATGACATGAAGAATTTGGAAGTGACACATATCAGTATGGATGGCAAAATATCACTTAGGTTAGATATCAATGATCATATATTTCAAAGAAAAAGAAAGATACAAATGTAATGTTCCTTTTTGAGACCAATCTAAATTGATATATGGATATCCTAATGGAAAGTGAAATATATATAGTTTATGGAGAAGAGACAGAGATAAAATAGGAGTGGGTATGATGGTGGTAAACGTGAGGGAATATGTGAAGGTGGTGATTAATGTGAAACTGGGAGAAAGGAAAATGGAAACAGTATGAAAATAGTAATCAAATGGAAAGGTAAAGAATATATTATGGTAGAGTAGCCCCGTCCACCTGACAGGCAAGAGCATGGAGCAAAGTTAGATAACAAGAGATATATGTATGGCTACTCACCTGAAGAAAAACATCGAAAATTTAGCAAGGTGGCAATGATGGTTGAGTTCACTTGTGGGGTGGTGAACTGGAAGAAGTTGGAAGCAAGAGGAAAAGAAGAAGGATGAAGAAATGTTCTATTTAACATAATAATGAACAATGTAATGACATAGTGGGTCAAAGAAACGACAATAGTTAGAAGAGATAACACACCAGCTAGACTGGATTTGCGGCTAACTAAGGGAACCAGGTGTTATTGAAATTCTGAAATACCTGTGTCCTGTAGGAAAGGGTGATCACGTAGTTCAAGAATTCCACATGGCTGTAGGGAGTGTAGAAACAACAGATGAGTCACATAGACAAGGAAGATAAAAGACAAAAATCATAGAACTGAAGAAATTCTTTTATGAATAAGATTGGAAGGAATTTAGAGAGACGAGTGGAATACTAAAGAAACGGGACATCGTTCTGAATGTTTACAAATTGGGATTGGAAAAACATATACAAAGATTAAAAAGAAGAAAATCGAAGCAAGAACTAGTTTAGCAAAATACATGAAACTGCAAGAGAGAGAGAATGGGAAAGGTGGAGAGAAAGTACTGATAGACCAAAGGAAGATTACATATAAGCCAGAAATTAGTACATAAAATCAAAAGATGACACAGATGCAAGTTTGAACAATTATAATTGATATATATCAAGATGAACCAGCTGTTTTATAGTACTGTTAGTGGCAAACTGAGACCTAAGGAAGAAATCACTAATATTAAACTAGATGGAAATCTATGAAACTACATGTTAAGTTTACCAAGAAGAACGACTTTGACGAGGTAGAAAAATAATTAGAAAGTACTGAATGACATAAGAGTAAAAGTGCAAGATGCTGGCTGCGCGAAAATTATAGAGAACAACAGGTAGATAAGAATCATGAGCTAGTAGTATAGTCATCAACAGGGGAAGTACCGACATTGGAAAAAAAGGCTAGTGTGGTCCCAATTTAATAAATGGGAAAAGGGACAACCTAAACCATAGAAATATATCTTTGACCAGCATGATAGCTAGAATGTGTGAAAGACCAACAAACAAAACACTTGGAAGTAAGACTCTGGGAAATAACCAGTTTGGGTTATGGTCACGTGTGTTCAATTTGTTTTTAATTGAAAACTGTCAATATACTACAAGAGAAAGATGCGTAGGTGGATTGTGTACACCTGGATCTAGAGACCGACTCTTTAGATAAGGTATCTCACAAGAGATTGATAAGGAAATTGGAATACATAGGATTTAATGGAAGTCTACTAAATCGTACAAAAGACTTACTGAAGAACAATTTAACGATGATGCTGTGATGCTGTGAAGGATAGGATGTCCCACAGGGGTCGTTGTTTGCACTAGTAATATTTTCATCTGTGTTAAGAAATATGGGACTCTGGAGGAGTTGTGATTAGGAAACTAACACACCACTCAACCGGTTTCGACTTTTTTCAGATGTTGGTGCTTTGATCTGCTGATAACTCGACTGGCACTCAAATTCGCCAGTCGTTGACCTCGCCTAGTGACAGTGTCTGGTCTTTGCCTCCTCTCCCTTATAGTTGGTCCTACCATCTGATTTGGATAAGGCTACCATTTCCCTAGGTTTGGTGACTCGTTATTGCTTCATTGTAGGTGGTGGGTGGATCATTGGACTATGACTGGTCGGTTCCTCTGTGTTCATATTGCGGCTCGGGTGGGCGGATTCCACAGATGACCAGTTCGTCACATCTTTCACTTATGTTATAATTATCTGGATAAATGACACCTCTAAAAGTTTCCTTTTTTTGTTGCCTATGTTTCATGTCAGTATACTAGATAGTGTTCAGCCTGGTAGATATCGTACGCAATACACATGGGTCACCATCGCACAGGACGTGCTATGGTCTGAAGTCCGCTCTGAGTTCCCAGGCAAGTCTCCAGTCTACCGTCTGTCTAACCTATGTAGACCCTGTGACATGTTAAACATGGACGGAGTGCACCTATTTGGTAGTGGTTCTTTTGGCCATTTCAAATTTATTGTATGAACCACCATTGCACTGGAAGTGCAGTGGCATCTGAAGTTAGCTCTGTGTTTCTGCCTAGAGACTAGTGCTGGAAGGCAAATTAACTGGCGTACTATTCTCCCATCATCTGGTGTTGCAACAGAAGGAGGCAAAAGAGGGAACACCAAACCCGTCTGAAGGTAAACTAGAATGCCTCTGCTGGAACAGTAGGTGGGTCGAGATGGAAAGGACCCAGACTACCAACTTTATAATGTCACATGCCCTCTCAAGTTACTAGCTTCAAGCCTTGTCACTGGGAATGAAATTCGATGTTGGTCTAGTTAGAAAGAAAAACGTCAATTACTTGGCTAAGATTTTCCATCTAAACGATAACATAACGAAAAAGTGGCTATAAACAAAGCCTAACCACACAGGACACTCACCATTCAGCCTTCTCCTAGCACCCCACGAAAGTACATCGAAATCCTTAAGTGGTAACTACAGCATACAAAAGTGGCAGCATGGTCACGATGAATCGTGAGGACTCCAACAAAACGAATGACGCCAAGCCCTACACAGAGGTGCGCCCGGGGACAGCAAAGCTATCCCAAGAAGGTCTTCCAAAGACAAGAGCTTGCACCAGTGGAGAACCCCAAGATTATCAACATGAGATTAACCAAGACATCGACTGGACGTTCCCCTCTGTCCCATCATATCAACTACTGGAGAAGTTCTACGTCGTCTGACGAATGTGTTAGCCAGCCCATCAAAAACCGTGGTATCATCAGCAGGGGTCACCTCTTGGTCCTGTATCAGACAGAGATTTCCCTATGACTAGGAGATGAGAAACAAACTAGAATGCACCTGCTAGTGCTCAGTTACAAGACATGTACCGCCCGAACTTCCGCGAAGCCTTTGTAACGATGACATTCTCACACGCCCTCGAAACTTTGATGACGCTTCGACTTTATCGTGCATATTTTAAGGATATAACAGGATGTATATGGCATCATGAAATCTAGCCATCGGTGAAACTGTTACATGGATATCTTGTTTCGTATGTTACAGAGCCGGATTCAACTCCTAACGCCTGAATACACCAAGTAAAAAAATGTTCCTGGCTTTTAATCACTTTTTTTTTTCTTTTTTTTTTTTTACTTAGGTCCCAAATAAAAAATGCTATCAAACAGTTATAAGTTTGGGTTTGTCAGAATTCTAAGCTAACCACTAGCATTTAACCTAATAGAATTTTAGAATTGCAGTAAAAGCAATGCATGTCATATTTTCGAGTGCAATTTGTGCAGTTTGGTGCCAAAATATTTTTATGACTATAACCTGAATTTCCCTATTATTTTATACACGTATGTTTATTTAACATGTTTATAACGGCAAAGGAAACATGGACTGGGAGTGAAGCGTTTATTCCTGACGTTTTGTCTACTGATTTTTTCAAAGCAATGAGCATATTGGATTGTGCAGAGTTCATATATACGCTTGGTAGCTCATGAAGGTATGCGAGCGTAGCGAGCTGTGCTCTGATTGCCCCGCTGAGATGCTTGAGACAGCTGATCGTGAAGCGCGCTATGCTCGCTGAGGTTTTTGCCATGAAATCCAGACCAGGAAAGTCATAGAAGCTGCATATATCACTATTGATATTGGGACGGGTAGTGATATAAGGAGCTTCTATGAATTTCCTGGTCTTCTTATTCATACCTTTGTGTAATACCTCGGCCCGTTTCCATTGTGGGAGGTGTCCAGATTCTTCTACATGCGCCACCATGGCGTTGGTATTACACAAAGGTATGTATAAGAAGACCAGGAAATCCATAGAAGTTGCATATATCACTACTCGTTCCAACATCAATAGTAAGGCTGGCAGCTTCACCTGGGTGAAAATCTCAGCGGGCGTAGCGCTTCATGATTGGCTGTCTCACCAGGCCAATCAGAGCACAGCGCGCCACAATCGCATACCTCCATAAGCTACCAAAGCGTATATATAAACTCTGCACGATCCAGTATGCTCATTCCTTTGAAAAAGTCAATAGATTAAACTTCAGGAACAAATGCATCACTCCCAGTCCATGTTTCTTTTGCTGTGCTTAAGCAACTTGTACACATGAATATCATTTAACATGTTTATGATTAATACTTTCAGATTTATAAGTTTCATATTTTCTGATTGCATATATTTTTATATTTTCAGATGGCTTCAAGGGATTGCCGGCATCTCCTGACTCCTGTTAAATATGCGGCGAGTATATAAAGAAGAAAAACAAAAAATTCTCCTTGAAACCCCGGTGAAGGTTTGTGAAGCCTACCAAAAGTACTTCGGGATGCCAGTTGGGGACCAGGATAAGTCCTGGGCCCCTCACTACTGTTGTGAGCTCTGGAAGAAGACACTGGACGGATGGCTGCGAGGTGAGAAAAACTCTGAAATTCTTCATCTCCAACCCACGGGTTTGGCTAGAACCAACAGACCACTCCACAAACAGTTTTTTTTTTTTTTTTCATTTTTATTATATTATTATTATTATTATTATTATTATTATTATTATTATTATTATTATTACTATTATTATTATTATTATTACTATTATAATTATTATTATTATTATTATTATTATTATTATTTTCATGGTTGATGTTAGCAAGCGGCGGAAAGGAAGGACTGGTGCTGCATTGCATTACCATGATCTCCCATCATCATCTCCAATTACTCAATGCTCCAAAGATCCCGTGCCAGTGCCCCCTGCTCCAGGTGAAACCTAAGAAGAGATGGATGTTGAGGACTTGGCTTACCTGCCTGAGGTACCAGAAAAGGTTTCTAACTACCCAAATAAAAAAGAAGTAAATGACTTGGTCAGGGATATGGGTCTGACCAAGTCCAATGTAGAGCTATTCATCTCCATGATGAAGCAGTGGAATTTGGTCAAAGAGGAGGTGCAGGTGATAAGTCAGAGAAGTCGGCATAGATAGCTCTATCACAAATTTGAAGGCTGTCCTCCACGATGGAAACAAGTTCCCGACGCTGTCCCTAGCCCATTTAGTCTGCCTGAAGGTAGACTACTACAGTGTGAAAGTCCTCCTGGAAGCTCTGCAATACAACCAGTACAATTAGGAAATCACTGGAGACTTTAGGATGGTAGCTGTCCTGTTTGGTGTCCAGGGAGGCTTTATTAGATTCCAATACTTCCTCTGTCTTTGGAACAGCAGAACCACCTCTAACCATTACAACAGGAAGAAATGGGAGCAGCGAACAGAATTAGTAGTTGGGATCCGGAACGTCATGTGGGAGCCACTGGTTGATCCAAGGATTGTGTTCATGCCGCCACTGCACATTAAGTTGAGGTTGATGAAGCAGTTCGTAAAGGCTCTTAACCAGGAATCAGCCGCTTTTAAGTACTTTTTTGAGTTTTTCCCCAAGTTATCTGAGGCCAAAATCAAAGATGGGTGTTTTGTTGGACCTCAGATAAAGAAGATGTTTGAGTCTGCCGAGTTCTCCAATAAGCTCAGTAAGATTGGGAAAACTGCATGGAACTGTTTCATAGCAGTTGTCAAGGGTTTCTTGGCCAACTACAGAGTTGAAAGCCACCAGCAGCTGGTGCAGGATCTGGTGAAGGTTTTTAGCACTATGGGATGCAAGATGTCCCTTATTTCATATGATGGACGCTCACCTGGACAAACTCAAGGGCAATATGGACGCCTACTCAGAAGAATAAGGCGAGCGATTCCACCAAGATGTGAAGGAGATATAGTGGAGGTACCAGGGCTACTACAATAAGAAAATGATGGGGGACTTCTGGGGGTTGGTGCGGAGGCACGAGCTGGGCTACAACCGCAAATCCAGGAAATCCAATAATTTCTGACGTGTTTAAGTTGCTTTATAATTGACTCTTTTTTTCTACTTGTCTGCTTGTGTCATAAAATAAACATATACGCTGTTTATTTAATTATATGAACTGATAATTGAAAAAAATATTGAAAAATATAGAAAATTCAAAATATCAAAGTCTTGATCACAAACCCAAACTTCTGATTAAATGATAGTGTTTTTTTTTTTTTTTTTTTTTATAATGAGATATAACAATCCAGGCAATGACATTTAGAACAGGGAAACAAAAATGTGACGAAGTGCCTTCTGCCGCTTTTTTATCATTATATTCTCTTATGAAGTCTGCTGCATAATAGCACTGTAAGGTTGCATCAGAATTTATTTAAACCAGGAGTGGAACGTTTCTCTTGTGCTATATGATTACGTCAAATAAATCTACATTTACCTGGCAACTTGCCAGGAATGACACACAGGGTTGGAGGAGAAAGACCAATGTGACTATGTGCTGTTATGGTGTTTTCTACTATTAATAAGTTGAATGACAAATGCAATAGAATCGCCCTAAGAAACAACGAACATAGGGGGTGGAAGAAGCTGCTGAGCAAAGAGGAAGAAAATTGCAACAAATGATTAGAGATAAGGACTTCCGGGATAGAGACCTTTGGCGAAGATTCGTGAAGGCCGGACAATGACAGGCATAGCCTAGCTTGTGTCTGATGAGAATCCTCCCAACCAGTAGGGGTCATAGCCTCATTAGATGTCGAGAATCTGTTCACAAATGTGCCAGTAAAAGAGACTATTGACCTCATCTGCCAGAGTATCTACCACAAGCCCAACTCAACACCCGTCGCCGTCCCTGAAGCAATCCTCCGAGAACTCCTTGAAATCTGCACGATGGAAACCCCCTTCTACGGTCCAGATGGGAAAATGCGCGTACAGGTAGACGGCGTAGCAATGGGATCCCCCTTTGGACCACTCTTCGCCAACTTCTATATGGGATCCATCGAAGAGAAAATCTTCAACGACCATCCTGACATGCAGCCCTGCATTTACGCCCGGTATGTTGACATTTTTATTAGCGCAAAAGATTCCCAATCAGTAACTCAACTCTCACACACATTCAAGAAACATTCAACCCTCAATTACACCTATGAACACCAACGCAACGATGGCATCCTCCCATTCTTAGATATACTAGTAGGCACAGCCTCAGATCGATTCACGACTGAAGTCTACGTCAAAGACACTAACCTCGGTTTCTGTCTTAACGGCAGTAGCGAATGCCCAGAATGCTACAAACAAAGCGTCATCCGATCACTAGTGAACCGAGCCTTCTCCAACAAGAGTACATGGAAAACTACGAATAACGGACTCCAACGTATAACAGCACTATTCGTCAACAACGGCTATCCACAACACTCCATCGAATCCATTATCAAAACCAAGATGAACTCCTTTACCGCCCAACCAACACCCACAAACACCAATGTAACAATACTGGACCTGTACTACAAAGGACATATGAACACCGGCTACAAAGAAGACGAAAGAACACTTCGAAATATTATCACACGTAACATTCGACCCAACAACCCAGACACTAAGATACGCCTAATCGTATACTACAAAACCTCCAAAACACACACCCTGGTTATTAAGAACAACAACCAGGACCCCAACCCTCTTCTACAAGAAGTCAACGTCGTGTATAAGTTTGGTTGCCCTGTCGGTGATTGTAAGCACCGCACCTCCTCATACATTGGCATGACTTCTATGACCCTCTCCAAAAGACTCACATACCACCTCCAGAATGGCGCCATCAAAACACACATGACAAAAGAACACAAAACCACCATCACCAGACAAACACTAAACGAAAACACTAAAATAATCTATAAAGCTCACGACCCCCTTCTCCTTAAGATGGCCGAAGCAGTGAACATATACATCGAGAAACCTTTCACTAACATACAACTCATGCCCACAACCACACTCCCAAGCAGTAGACGCACATAACACAAATAATAACACCCCTTTCCACAATCCACAAGGAAGTTGCTACTTCCACGTACGCAGCGCTACGGATCACGGCTACATGAAATGACCTCTCCCAGTGTTCGGCCAATGTACGGCCTGTATTTAAACCCATGTAATCACCAACTATTGTTACTCCCTCCCTGAGGATGACCGAGTAAGGTCGAAATACGTATAGGAGAAATTGAAAAAGAGAAAACCGCACCTAATGTCTTTTAGACACCTTCTCAGCTATTTGGAACCAACACAGAAACTTGTTGCACGAGAGAAATTAAAGCTCCAATATAAACTCAACAACGCCATTGTCGCTGTAGACTTCTTGAAATCATGTATATATATATATATATATATATATATATATATATATATATATGCTTGTGTGTGTGTGTGTGTGCGCGTGTGCGTGTGCGCGTGTGCGTGTGCGCGTGTGCGTGTGTGTGTCTGTGTGTGCGCGTGTACACACAGGGGTAAAGCAAAACTAATGGGAATGCGACAACCGAAAGAGTCTGAGCCTTACAGAGGGGTCTACCAGAAAAGATAGGGTAGATTGAAGGAAATATGAAATGAGCAGACAGTGGTGAAAAGAATTCCGAGATTAGAAAAAGAATATATCAATAAATGAGTAATAGTTGCTGATAAAGAAAGGAGAGAGGATGAAATGTACCTTACCAGCCTGACCCCAACATCAGCAGGACAGGCAGGCTGGAGCGAGTGCCACGGGATGTGATGTGGTGCACGATACACTCCCTCGCGCCTTCAGACTTACTCCTGAGATTTCTATTGCACAAAATGTTCGGATGTTTGCTTATACCAATTAATATATTTACAATATAATAATATTGGCATTATGTAACATTTTCGCGTTACTACTAATGTTAAGATTATAGCAATCAATTAGATATTTAAAGTATCAATTTATTGTAAAACTGATAACCCAGTGCAGTGACATAAGCAGAAATCTGTTAAAAATGAAATTCTGTTCACAGTGTTTGAGGTACATCACGAAGTTCTATCATGCCAAATACTTTCAGTTATATTTATGAAAAAATACACAGAATAACGGCACATTTCAATTAATTGGCAGTGTGAAATAGAGGAATTAATACTTGCTGGCAGACTAGTATCATTCATTCAGCTACTCATATAAGGAAAACAAATAAAGCCTTAGTGAAGAATCCATTGTCGACGAAACGTGACAACACATCGCGCCGCCCACCCACTACTACCTCTTCCAGATCTCCATCTTGAATTTCAATCCGTCTCAACTTCCTGGTCAAAGTAGCTCAAACTCTTCTTCAAAACTACCTACAGTTTTTGCTGGTATCCTCCTCTCCTCGACTTAAGAATCAGATCTAGTCTACCTAATTCCTTTTCAATCCATTGGCCATTGTTTAGCTGAATACATAGGATTAACAGACTCTTCCAGAACCTGCGAGAATAATCTAATCCAGAATGATACTGCCAATGTGAACCAGTCCAAACTGATATAATCACTGCAAGCCTCAACACTTTTCCTGCCAGCGGAGTTCACTTAATCCTTTCGATCTAGTTGGAGTGAAAAAAAAATTCTCGTGATTCTGACTATGTTCACATTTCACTGAAACTCTCCCACCGAAGCAAATGGAGAACGGACTCTCCAGGAAAGGTCCACTTTTGGGAATACCCATTTCAAGTTTACCTGCAATCTCTCCATATTTTCCGCAAATGAGCCTGGCAACCCCTTGCTATCTTATTTATTTCCATATCACACACAGATGGGCCTTAATTCTCCATAAATATCTGTCTGAATTATTATCTCAATCCACTCTCGCATCATTATTCTACATGTACCTAACAACTAGGTCCGCTAGACGCCAGATCTAAGATTGTATAATCTGTCCAGCCTGATCTAAGTCAACCTCTAACATTTTCATGTAGAGTCCTTTACCAAATAAATCTTTTGTTTTAGAAGTCATAACTCTTGCACACAACTTCAAGGATTCTACCCATTCAACCAGCCTTTCATTCATTTTAATTCTGATATTATCTTTAAAACCCACTCGCCTTTGTCATCAATTTTGTCCACCCTTTCCTAACTTCGTGCAAATTCGTTATCTTTAATCATTATGGGTATCCTCAACTAGCACCGATTCAACTATACTATTCATCTAGTCTACCTCATCGAGTAAACTATCTACAGTACCATATCTTTCTGTTCAAGTCGCTTGTTCATCACTCTCTTCAAATGAACCTAACTTCCCTCAATTCGTTTTAGTCAAATGTCCTTCATGACTCAGTCTGCTACATTATTCATGGAACAAAGATTCTTAATTTCTTTATCATGATGGTAGGCATACTTTAGGCATCTTGTTTTGGCTAAGGCAACCAGTCTTATTTAGTTAACTACAAATGAATGAAAAAAAAAACAATCATAATTTACCCCTCAGCTGAACAAAACCGCTTTGCGTTAGCCAGAACGAAGTTTGTATACCACCGTTCACCGCGGTAAAATGTCTTTCTATAAGAATATAAGGGGGGAACTGCTATTCAACCCCATGTCCATTACCATCTATCATCTCTATCCATAAAATAATCTAATCTTCTCTTAAAACCACCAATTGTTTCAGTGTTCACTGCATAGTTACTAACTCTGGTCCATTCCCTAACCACTCAATTGGTAAAGCAGTTCTTGCCTATTTCCTTCTTAAATATCTCACTCTTCGTCTTTCCAGAGAGTGTAAGTTAAGGTGTTAGCGTGGCAAATATCTAAACCCTTGTCTCATTTTGGTCACTCTCTTCTGTGGTGATTCTGGTGAACTAATATTCATTTTACAGAACAAAGACCAAAACTGTACCCCATAGTCAAATGTGGGTCTAACTAGCTTGTTCTATCTGCTCAACCTGGCTTCCCAAACTACGATATTCTCCATTCTTTATTTTCCTAATTAAACAACTTACTCTTTCGTTGCAACCCACTTGTGCAGTTTAGTCTACATTCCCATAGGTCTAATTCTTTCATCCTGATTTGTGGATTAATTTTTCTACTCTAGCCTATTTATATATCACCACAACATACTATCTATTTCTCTATTACTCACATTCAATTTACTCTAAAATCAATTTCATCATCCAACAATTCAAAATAGACTAAAGGCGGTAGTCCGAATCAGTCTGTCTTCATACCCACCGAGTTTGTTTTACTTTCGATATTAAACCCAACTCATCTCCTCGTCTTCAAATTTGAAGTCTTGAAAACATAATTCCTTATCTTGTCGGGAGTTTTTCTTAAACGATTTATCTGTATGATTTTACACTCATCCCACTTTACAAATACTCTATCCTTTTACATATACAGTCCGAAAAAGATTACTTCTAAAATAAATTTTGTTTTGTCTTGTCCTATTCCCTACAAGCTTCGACTGATTTTCCTTTGCCCCAGGCCCGATAATAGCGCATCAGAATTAATGATTTCCGATCAATTAACTGCATTTGGTAACTAGCTCGTCTGCTCACCATGAGTCGTCGCCACATCCCGTAGTTCCAATAATAATGAATGATCACTGCAACCCCTCCACCTCAACTCCAGTACATCCACCCGCCATACATCCAAATCTCCCCGCCCCATTTGTCAATGTCCTGGCTAGCAAAACCATAACGCTCGCGCACACACCCACACACTTGTACAATGATTAGGGCACCCACCTCCATGATGAGTTTGACACCAATTGGATCAGATATTCTACGCTGTCCCCGCGCGTCCTTCAAGAGTCCTGTGAACCAAGTGCAGGGAATCCAGTACGTGTTGAATTCCTTGTTAGGCACAGTTCTATAGATTTCAAGCTCAGTCGTGGTCATGAACCCTGTTAAGGAAGAAAGACATGTATCGGTGAATAGCAGACAAAAATATGATAATAATTATAACAATAAATAAATAAAAAATTCTTCAAGTTACCAGGTCCTACTGTATATATAGAGGTGGAAGAATAAGTAGGCCTCTTCAGTTAAAAAATATATAATTTGGTATTTATTAAGTGGCTAAAAACCCGCAGGATATGCAAATAAATATGTTTAATATTTACTCATACAGCTTCAATTGTTGAACTGAAACCTCATGATGAGAGGACAACGATGCTGCAGTTGACCCTCAAGATTAACCCTTTCCATTTTCACTCTATACAGTATACACATTTTTACGTCCACTCAAAGGAGCCGAGTCTATGAGGTGGGCGTGTCTATTGAGAAAATTATGTAAAAGTGTCCGAAGGTGTATATGTGATTTTTCGACTTCACTACCTCGAAAGGTTTAGAGTCCAGTGAATCTCAGCCTTTTTCAATCGACTCCCTCCTTTATGAATTCTCAATATCCTTGTGACTGCCCTTCATTTTTCTCCCAAATCCCACACCACAAAAAAGTCATAATAGAATGTTGATGCTTTACTACAAAGTTGACCATCATAATCATCGTATATATGAACCTATATATTTTTATTTATACTCCTCAAATTATATAGGAATGTACAGCTGCACAGAAAACTATCGTTAGTAAATCACGCTAACCATTTTGACACAAAACAACGAAACTATTTGAGACAAGTTGAAGTCTCCATCGGAAATAAGATTATCATGTCATAGTGAATCCATATGAACTCCGGAACTGTTATTCGATTCATATTCATTCAGAAGGAATTCGAACAATTCGAACCCCAGAAATACCAACCCTTCGGTATCATAAGGTTATGTTCATTAGCGAATGTTTCGACACCCCTACTAACGATAGTTTTCTGTGTAGCTGTACATATTGTATGAGCAAGGCATGTGCCCCCTAAATTCTTGGAATGGCTCCTTTGGATGAGAACCACTGGATTAGACTGATGCATGAAATATGTAGAGACATTTGCTAAAAAAAAATATACAACCCCATCCTAAATTTGAGTTCTGATCTTGCCTTTTCAAATTGAAACAAAGTAATGTTGAGCCCAAATATACAGATGTATACAATATGGTTTATTTTGTCGCCGTTCCCCAGTACAGATTAGTTGACCACATTTAACGCTGGCTTGCTAACTACTTATCAGGTGGACAGGATATGTTCAATGTCAACTCATCACACATAGAAAACTTGTCCATCAAAATCCCAACAAGGCCTCGATCTTTACACCTACACTATTCCACACAAATTAGGATAGCCTCATATGCAAATATCACGATTACTTTCAGATATAATAATATTTCCAAAGCTGTACAGCAAGTACAACCTTACAGTCTTTTGCTCTTTTCCCCGCGCAGTACCCTTGAAATATAATTTTCATGTCTCAGAGAGTTTTTAAATAAAAACGGTGGTATAGATTATTTATTTTTCTTTCACGAACTTAAAGTTTTATTTTTTTCTGATAACTGGTTCAGGCAAAAATGACCCATGATTAGTGACCGTGCAAGAAATTGCGAATATAAAACAAAAACAAAATTATGCACAATACATTTTCCTGAAATTAACTTATCTCTCACTATCCCTCATGGAACCCCACTTGATCCTCTCCATCAGATTCCTAGAAACGTTGTAATAGACATTATTTGAACCAGTCTATAGATGGTGTCAGCATGCTCCATAGTAACATTTATCACAAACTAAAGATTATATATACAGGTTCATTTCATACTCAATTTGACAATAATACCACACACCCAAAACAAAAACCCTTTGGGATACATTAGACATCTCCATGAACTTTATTGATCATATATAACAATCTACATTAAATACACACAAAGACTAGTAATACTCAGGGCAATTGCACAGAGTGGATAAAAGAAACCCACATATACAAGCAATACATCAGATTCAGATCGGTTATCAAGTATGCCAGCTCGGCGTGGTCCATTACAGCCTTAGACAAACACCAGAACATCATTTCATAACCCCATCATATCTGTATTCCATAGACGTGAATTGCCTCGTCTAAAAAAAAAAAAAAAAAAAAAAAAAAAAAGTGCGATGCAGCACAGCATATATCTACGCAGTTATGGTGTCTGCGTAGCAAGCCAAAATATGTCATGTCTATACCATTGTACTTTGTATATACCCTCATTGTAATTGTGCGGATGTGAAAGTATCATAAGGGTTATGTAGTTTGATTCCATATTCAAAAAATATATCTTTGTACTGTTAAAGTACAGTAATGTCTATATATATATTTATGCGAGCTTTCGCAACTGATGCGTGATTTTAATCTTACTAATATTAATTACGCAATATTAGAGTATACCCGTGTAGATAGTCGCATAAACTCATGACTTTCTCGGCGACAATCATGTGATGCAGAATGCAAAAAGTGAAAACAGGACAAGTGAATATACTCAACCGCGAAAATGTACCTGGTATGGAAATTGGTGCAAAACATTGTATCTCGTGACCAAAGTCGGTTTAAGCTAACAAGTAGGTTCAGAATAAGCAGTAGTATATACACCTGATTTCAGAAACACTTGATTAGCTAGTCTACGATAAGGTGCTTCAGAAGATATATGAAGGCATACAACGAAATGCAAGAGATGCAAAGAGCAACAAACCCATTGGTCCTTACGGGGCTGTCTAACAACTAAAAGGGTGTGTAAGCTGTGGAAACAATTAAGAACCACTGATGTAGGTAATACTTCAAAACACACGGAAAATATTCAGTTATAAAGCTGACCTCCTATTCAGTCTCATTCAAAAATGGTTTGCACAAAAAGAGCGAGAAAAGCATGTACAAAGAACAGTTTTATGAGAAACTCAAGCGTTTTGAAACCCTTAATGAAATAGACAGACATACATATACCAAAGGCTTTTTTTTTCCTTATAAGGGAGGTAGCCAAAGAGGAAAGGCATAAAAACCACTCCCACCCATTCCATCCCTACCACACTCCACTTCCCTCCACCTTCTTCCTTCCCTCTTATCTTGGCACCTCCTGGACGATGGGACATCCCTGTATCTTGTCCACTGCCCTGGGTCAGAAGCAGTGTTGCAAGACACAGCACATCCACAGCAAGGCCGCTTCCTTAAATCGGCGACCCCCCTGCGTCAAATTTTTCTCACACATACTCCCTCACCACATCCCCATCCCCCACCCACTCCACTCCCCTCCACCCTCTTCCTTCCATCTTATCTTGGCACCTCCTGGTCATCCCTGCATCTTGTCCACTGTCCTGAGTCAGAAGCAGTGTTGCAAGACACAGCACATCCACAGCAAGACCACTTCATTAAATCGGCGACCCACCCTCTCCGTCCCCTCACGCAGAAAAGGAGAAGACGGGAAGAAATTCCTTCGGGCTGCGTCAAATTGTTCTCACACATACTCCCTCACCCCCATCCCCCACTCTACTCCACTCCACCCTCTTCCTTCCTTCTTATCTTGGCACCTACTGGATGATGGGTCATCCCTGCATCTTGTCCACTGCCCTGAATCAGAAGCAGTGTTGCAAGACACAGCACATCCACAGCAAGGCCGCTTCATTAAATCGGCGACCCCCCTCTCCGTCCCCTCATGCAAAAAAGGAGAAGACGGAGAGAAATCTCTTCGGGCTGCGTCAAGTTTTTCTCACACATACTCCCTCACCCCCATCCCCCACCCACTCCACTCCCCTCCACCCTCTTCCTTCCTTCTTATCTTGGCACCTCCTGGATGATGGGTCATCCCTGCATCTTGTCCACTGCCCTGGGTCAGAAGCAGTGTCGCAAGACACAGCACATCCACAGCAAGGCCGCTTCATTAAATCGGCAACCCCCCCTCTCCGTCCCCTCATGCAGAAAAGGAGAAGACGGGGAGAAATCCCTTCGGGCTGCGTCAAATTTTTCTCACACATACTCCCTCATCCCCCATCCCCCACCCACTCCACCTCATGCATCACAACATCATCCATATACAATAATTTTCCACTCACCCCTGTCTTCTGTCCTCTCCCGTCCTTCCTCTTCCCCAAAGCCCCTTTTACCCCATCCATTCATCTCATCCTAGGTCGCCCCCTCATGTTCACTCACTCCACACCTCTTTTACTGGTCTTCACTCATTCTTTCCATGTGACCAAACCATCCTAATACTCTTTCATCAACCCTATCTCCCAACTCCATTTCTAACACCCGTTCTCCTCCTCACCTCCTCATTTTTCACTTTATCCAGCCTAGTAACCCCCGTCATACTTCTCAGACACCTCATCTCAAACACATTCAAACTTCCTCTCTCTTCCTCTCTTATGTTCCATGTTTCTGTCCCAATACAGTGCTGTCGGCACAATCATTCCTTCATACAATCTCCTCTTAACATCCATTCCCAAATGTCTATTTCTCATTACACTTTTTAATCCACCTAGTCATTCACTCGCTTCTCTCAATCTACATCCTACCTCCACCTCCACTCCACCCTTTCCCGCCACATTCACACCCAAGTATCTAAAACTATCCAGTTCCTCTAGTCTCTCTCCCTCAATACTCACTTCTAGTCTGCTGCCAGTCTGTTCACACTTTCAACCAGGAAAAAATCAAGTTTAGAAAGGAAAATTGCTGACAAATCTAAAGAAAACCTCAGAGTTCTATACTTAAGAGATAAAAAAAAACAAGCAGGAAGCCACTCATATACATTATAAAGTATGTGATTCATCTTAGACTCGTTTCACAAGTATCGACTTTTCGCCGTGTCCCATCCACGATACGATGTTGTGCTTTCAAGTAACCATGGATGTCTACGGACGCTTTCACACGCCACGACCACGACCACGCGTGAAAACGTCCACAATTATTTGACATTAAGAAATTGTAACCCTTACAAAGGCTTAGTACATGAAAGGCACTTTGAAGTGTTCTTCACACTATTGTGGACAGTCGCATAATTTCAAAATTTGACTTTACGGTAATATTCGGCCCATGTGTAATTTTTTATTCTATATTCTAACTATATGTGCAAATTGCTATTAATTAATTTACATTTCTATATAACGTACACATTTTTTATTAGTAAGCCTAAGAAATGAAACATCGTTTTATCTGGTCTTCATCGTTGATATCCACGCACTGCCTTTTTTTTTTTTTTTTTATAGTCTAATAAAGTGCCACTAGTTATAGATAACACGCATCTCACTAGAGGCAATACAAAATCGTGGACAAGGCACCATCATTGGCTGCACGAAAACAACATCAATTGACCATCTACACTAAGAAACACAAATATTAAATTTCAGTGAGGAGGTGAGGAGGAGAACGGGTGTTAGAAATGGAGTTGGGAGATAGGGTTGATGCAAAAACAACACTCATATAAAAAACGCACCAACACCAAGAAACATCAGAAATTCATCCACCTTACACATCAGACATCATACAATTCCCTCCACCAAACATTTTTACTAACAAAGAAATGAAGACAGAACTCATACGCAGATATATAACACATCTTGGTCCTAGCAAAATATTAGGTCTCCCCCCCCCCCTTCCAACAGTCGACATCAGAACACGCTAAGTACAACGGACTAAATTTACCTTGGTAGGTTGAGACGACGACACCACTTCTCTCTTTTTACACTCATGCGGGGATGACACTTGCCAACTCTACTACATATACGCTACAATATACGCCATCCCTTAGCACAATGACCCTCACTAACAACATTTAGAAACACAACGTAACATACATGAAATGCGGGATAGCACAATGGTAGTTTCCTGTTCAACCCAAAATGAATGGAACAATGCAAAACAACAACAACGACAACAACGACAACAGTGAAGGACAACAATAGCAATAGCAGCACCAGCGCCAAGACAGCTGGAGAGAAAACCGTGAACAAGAAAATTTGTTTAAGTTTCGTGGACCTAAATATGTAAACAAAGACATAGCTGTGATGATATTACTGAACGAAGTGCCAACGCCATTTTTAGTGAATACAGGTTCCTTTTGTAGCGTAATTGCGTGCAAGAACAATACTAGTAAAATATGAGGGATACAATATATCCCTCATATTTTGCTAGTATTGTTCTTGCACACAATTGTCACCATTACTGTATTTATCTAACTTTTGTAATTTTGTCACAATTACTGTACTTATGTAATTTTTGTTATTTCAGTTTACTCTTGCAAATGTCTTCATTAAGCCGAAACATTGAGCTCAAATAATGAAAAGAAATGGAAGAATACAGTGATTTAGTTTCAATTCACCCGGTTAATAGCAATTCTCTAATCAGGAAAATTGAGAATACGAGGAAAAACTGAATAACTACAACAATGCTGTCGTTTTAACTCCACGTGTATATATATATATATATATATATATATATATATATATATATATATATATATATATATATAATTTGTATGTGTATTATACATATATATATATATATATATATATATATATATATATATATATATATATATATATATATATATATATATATATATATATATATATATATATATATATATATATATATATATATATGTAAGGGGCAGGAGTCAGGGCCACAGGGAAAGGGTCAAGGTCGCATGACGGGACTGGGCCAGGGTAAAGGCCCAAGGCATGGGTTGGGACCACTGGGCGAGGTTCGAGCATCGGGGTCGTCAGGGTACGGGACTCAGGGCTGAGGCAGAGGCACCGGGGCAAAGGTCGGGACCGTTGGGCGGGGTCAAGGCACTGGGACGGGGATCGGGGCAACAGGGCAGGGGTGAGTGTTCCCCCGGGGCAGGGGTCAAGGCCACGGGGTAGGGGTCATTCATGTCCCCGGGGCTAGCGTCCGAGATACGGGGCATATTTTCTTTCTTTCTCTTTTTTTTCACGGTTGGGCTATCGTATTGGTCAACGACACTATTCAATAATTTAGTGCTCTATTTTTTCGAAAGGCTGCACGGCCTCAATATAGCGTCTTCGGTTTTCGGTTCCCAAGGCAAGGGCTTTGTTTGCATTTCTTTTCTTTTATTTATTTGTTTATCTATTATGTATTACCATTCTGATTTCCAGTTTTTCGAGTAGTTTATGTACTTAACGTACTTCCACTGTTATCTTGTTTATATCAACTTCATCTTCACACTTTTTTTTTGCCTCAAACTCTTCGTCCTTATTGAATACTGATTAGAAAATCTTATTCACTATTACAGCTTGCGTTCTTGTTTCTTCATATATTATATCTACTCCTGCGGTGGTCCTACAAGATGGACAGCGGAGATGCCTATTAAAAAAAAAAAAAAAATCTACCAACTCCATCAGCTCCGATACTTGGTCTCCGGGCTGAGCATAGGGTCTATAAACTTCAACCGTATTTCTTTTACCTTTTCACAATCACAGAGCTGACAACCAACGATTGCTCCCTCCTACTAATTAAATTAGCGACATGAAAATAATAACACATAGATAAACACAGAAAATGGTCCAACATTTCTTCTCAGAGAGCTCCATTTGAGGATTTGAGGACCGTTGCCAGCCGTTGTAGGCAACAATTATTATTACAATTATTTTCTAATCTTAAGGAAATAAAAAAAGCATACCGTCTGTTTGTTTCTCCCTATTTAGTTACATATGAAAATATCCTACTGTGATATCTTAGAGAAATACGATTACAAGGACGAATTAAATCTAATAAAATCAAGCCCTGATTAAGACTACATTATATCTAATTTCAGCGAAGTATATCAAACTCACCTTTAAGTAAAACAATCGTACTCTCTCTCATGGCAGCAGGTAAATCCATCTTTTATTTTGCCCTATCCCATACCAAAAATTATAGAATTTTATACCGTACCAACTCAACCACTGTCTAGAGCAGGGGTTCTCATTAGGGGTGAAATTCACCCCCAGGGGGGAATTTTGGGATTTCTGGGGGTGATTTGTGACCACAGTCAGCTTACGGGGTGAGGAAAGCAATTATAGGTTATGGCCTATCTGGCCTGTCACCTGGGCTGGATTTATACTAATTTGGGAAAAATATATACTAAAAAATAAAAGGGTTTTTAGTAATATTTGCATATTATTTAGAATGCACCTTTTGAAACAGACAATCTTGGAAAGGAGGGGGGGAATGACATTCTGACAAATGGTGAATGGGGTGAATGGGCCAAGTAAGGCTGAGAATCCCTAGTCTAGAGTACACCTATCACGCAGCCTGACTACCTACTAACCTATTCACTGCCCCTCCAATATATTCATCTATCAATTCTCCAGTGTGTTCAACAGATTCAAAAGTTCGTAATCATTCTTCTACATCTTTGTTTGCTAATGGAAGATATCAAAGAATACTGTATTTATCTTTACAGCACTTCAGTATAACGCTGAAAATCATTGGCCAAATAGGGTAAGATAGAAAACTAGAGTGATAGATACTGTAGCGGCGATGAAAGAAAGGAAATTGAGATGGAAAAAGAAATTAGCTGGAGAGGACAATGGGCGATGGAGCAAGCGCGTTAAAAGGTTATCACACGTGGGTACTTTTCCTCCAATTTCCGAATAATCGGCGGTACGGCCCACCCAGGAACTTTTTCCTCCCTAAAATTACTATGATAAACTATTTGGTTTTCTCATCAAAAATACATAGAATGTCATTTGATATGCTAGATGATTTTTTTCCTCCAGGATATCAGATTCCTTCCCAAAAGCTGCAAATCTGTTCCAACAGTCGGAAGAAACATAGCCCACTGTGATAACGGCTTTACCTACTTAACGACTCGAGATGGGAAGCGCGGAAGGAGAACAAACAGATGGAGAAACGAACTAGAGATTTTTTGCAAGAAATATTTGCAGATGTTGGCACAGCCATGCGATTCATGGAAGAGGTTGGAGGCCTTTGTTCAGCAGTGGACTACGAATGACTAATTGAAACGGGATTATTAATCAGTTATACTCGCAATATGAAATGCAGTGATTAATATAAACATTGTTGTTGTTATACATTTATCATTTTAATGGCATCCGATTTTCTTCGGATTAGACTTTTACATAATTTCTCTTTTCGTCTTTTCACAACTTTTGGCTCTAAGATATTTTGTTTCTCTCTCTATCTTTCTCTCTCTCTCTCTCTCTCTCTCTCTCTCTCTCTCTCTCTCTCTCTCTCTCTCTCTCTCTCTCTTTACTTCTTTCTCTTTCTCTCTCTCTCTTTTTTTTTTTTTTTTTTTGTCCACGACTTTCCATATTTGCTCTTTTCATTTCTCATTTACTTTTCCTTTCGTACGTTTTTCTTTAAAATGGGCAGTGGGCGAGATGCAGGGATGACCTGTCATCCAAGAGGAGCCAAGATGAGAGAGAAGGAGGGAAGGGTGGTGAATGGGAGTGGAGTATGTGAGGATGAAATGGGTGAGGGTGGGTTTATGCCTTTGATTTTGGCTATCTCCCTTGTTTTAAGGAAAAGTCCTTGGTATATGTATATATGTCCGTTTTCTTTAAGCAGTTCCCGTCCAAATCCGACACCCAGTTTCAGAAAAACCACCCCTCATCCGTTCTCGGGTATGAAGTACTGACCACATAATCTTTATGCAGTTAATATCATTTAAGTGCCTACAGACCAGATTAGAGACTAATTTGTGCTAAAAAATTAATCTAAGCTTCTACTGCCCCTCCTTTCTTTTGCCTTCCAGAAATATCTCCACATCTTCCATGGCTCCACTTCTTTGGACTTGTTATCGTCAAGGATAGAAATGGTGATATGGGCGACCGAATACCAGTACTTACCAGCTTCGACTAGGTGCTCCAGCGTTGGGAATCTTTTTTTGACTGCTGATGATATGGACCTTAGAACGAGCACAAGGCTGAGATTAAGGTACCGCATTAAGGTCCTCCTCATGATGCGGCCCTTGTCATCGTAGCCCACGACATGAAGAGCAATGGCGTGCATGATCCTGCAATAAGAGATAAAAAAGACATTCCAGCTGGTTCACAAATAACACTTTATCCTCCCTTTTTCATTAAAGTAACTTTATTTCTTAACTACTTGTTGAGTGCGGTTGAACTCCTGGCGTGAACTCCTCTCACATACAATTTACAATAAATGTTTATGAGATAGAGGTATTCATAACATCTGTTGAGAGATAAATATTGTACTCTAGTTATTCTTTTTTATTCTCTTTGAATAACAAAAAATAAGTGTCAAAGTAGTTTATTTTGAGTTAAGCGTGCGAAAAGATAAAACTATGAGTATAAATCATTACAAAATCATGCAAATTAATCCTAGTGGTATGTACAGGAATATAATTTATGTTGTGATGGTTGGATGCAATAACTATTGCAAATTTCAACATTTCAACAGAGAACTAAAGTACATTCCATACACTGCATACAAGAGTACTTTCACTCCAGACAGTTTGTCAGTTCTGATGATAAAGTTGTGTTGTTTTAACTTTAATCTTATTCCTTTGTCTGACCAATACAACTTTCCTCAATGCTTCCATGGTGTACTATAGACACAACCTTCATTTTCACAGATGGATAAGGATATCTTTAACTCTAAAAGGTCTTAAAAACTTGAAAATGTGAGAAAATCTATCCATATTCTTATGTAAATGGAAAACAGGATCTGTGAGAATGAATTCCGTCTTTAGGATGAAAATAGTAAGGTTTCCTACCCATTCTCAACGTCGTATCAACCATTTGCTTTGAATGATTCAAACTAGATATGCTATCAGACTCCTTAATATTTTCACTTAAAAACTCGGTACTACGTATTTTTACAGCTCTTAATTTTTTTTTATATTTTATAAGCTATTGTTTCAGCTCTCTCCTTTCAATAAATTAATATCTAAATGTATGTATATATGTACATATATGTAATGTGTGATATTTTGTTCAATAAACTGTTAAATTGAATTGAATTGAAATTGAATTTAAGGAATAAATACTAAAATATTTAGTTTATGATGAGCAGAATTTTAGTGAATTTGTGAGAGGATCTTGGTTGGTTTCCTAAGACAACAAACTTGAAATTACTTTCATTCTTATATAACATCCAAAAATACTTCGTTTTTTTTTTTACATTATGACAAGAAAAGCTGAGGGAGTTAACACACGCTCTCACGCACATGCACACACAGACAAGCACGCACGCACACACACACACACACACACACACATACACGCACGCACACACACTCACACGCACACGCACACACACACACACACACACACACACACACACACACACACACACACACACACACACACACACATACACACCCACACACGCGCGCACACACACACACACACACACACACACACCCACACACACACACACACACTCACACACACACACACACAAATTGTTCTCAGCATTGCAGAAAAGTACAAAAAAATATTAAGTGTATTAGATTGCAAGTGTCGAGAGAAAGTAAAAGAGAAAATCCTTAAAGATACCCCACAGCAACACAGAAGCGCTTTAGAAATTGCATGCTATATATACGTTTAATTGTACCAGAGGAAACTGTAGAGCCCCCATCCAACATTGGCATGGCAACTATGAAACGTTGATGAAAACAATCCTATCAACTTTCTTCCGGAGCCCGAATCATCACCTAAAACAATTGCATTACATTCCCCTTACACAAATAATACTCGAAGAACACACAGATATCCTAGACACGTGCACTGATATAAGACGCTTTCCCATACAAGAAGCACTATACAAAAAATTAAATCCCAACTTCACCATACAAGCCATTGACCTTAGAGTTTTACCCAGTATGAGAAGACCAGCCACGGACCAATCAGGAGGGTAACAGAGGCGGGGCTATCCCAGTGGTCCCCGCCAATCAGGACCAAAGAGAAGAGTAGAAGTTGATATTTAAAACGGCCTAACCCCGTGACCAGACGCTACTGAAAAAGGCTCAAGAGAGCAGAAATCCGAATCTGGCTAAGATAACTAGCGACAGAATGATTATCACAACACTCCCAAAAGAGATTAAGACGATCTTGAGATACGAGAAGATATTTTGAGAAAAATTGAGAAGGCTTTAGTAAAGGGTACGGACGTTTTTTGGGGCCTTTATTGATTTGGAAAAGGCTTATGACAGGATAGACAGGAAGGCACTGTGGGAGGTATTGCAGATATAAGGGATTAGAGGAAAGCTGTAAAGGGTAGTCAAGAGTTTTTACGGGATTAGTAGAGACCGTGTGAGGATTGGAAATGGATAGAGCGAGTTGATTGAGGGTGGGGCTGCGTCAGAAATGTATCTTGTCACCGTGGCTATTAAATTTGTACATGGATGGAGTGGTACGGGAAGTAAATGCGAAGGTAATGGACAGGGGATTGGAGATGGTGAAGGATAATGGAGAGAAGTGGAGGGTGAGCCAGTTGTTGTTTGCGGACGACAGTGCTCTTGTGACAAAGTCATAGGAGGCATTAAGGTGGTTAGTGCCGGAGTTTGGTAAAGTATGCAATAGGAGAAAGTTGATGGTAAGTTTGGGTAAAATGTGATGAGATTTATAATAAGAGAGGATGACAGCGAGTTAGAAGTAAGTCTTAAAGTGTAACCATCTTGAAAATTAAAGGTGTCTAATTCTACCGGAATATGATTTTAGTACTTACCAAAGCCAGTAATACCCAAACCAATTACATAAAGCTTTTTTTTTATTCAGTTTGAAAGTACTTATCCTAACCCCAAAACGTTGTCTCCTTCAGCCTTTCTCATAAAACCTACTCGTGGCGCCATCTGGTTCGCAGCGACGTCACAGATTCTGCTCATTCTTGATGCATCATCATTGTGTTTCTGTTTATTCTTCATGCATCGTTTTTGTGTTTCTGTTCAATCTTCATGCATGGTTATTGTGTTTGATGAATAGTGATTGTGTCGAGTCCCGCAAGCTATTTAATATAAAATTTAAGAATTATGAAAATGAACAAAGAACTACTGAGGAAAATGTACGATTGCGAAGAAATGAATAGGAGAAAAGAAACGGAGAATTATAACATATTGATAACATATAGTACTGTACACACCACGATAACCATGTGGCATGGAACGCGCGTCATGTCGCACACAAGACTAGACCTGACGCGACTTTGACAGTGCGACCCTGCTTGGCCCGACTTAACTTAATCCAGTACAATTATGTAATTACACATCACGGGCAACTACCCACGCGGTATATATATCGGCTCCTGCATGTAAAATCAGTTCAGCCTTACCTTACAATAAAGGAGACGAACTCACAAAAACTCCTTTCTCTTCTACAGTACTCAGAGAGAAAGGCAGAGAAAAGTTTATGATATCCGGCCAGCAACAATATCATTCACGGACAGAACATACACGGAGAGCTATATGATAGGGTTAGATTCTCTTACAACAATACTAAATGGGCTTTTTTAAATTATTATGCAAATCAAATTACAAGAAATTGTTTGTGAAATTTTGGGTTAAACTTATCACCTTATAAAAATAAAACCAGGAGAAATAATAAGTGAATAACAAAGAAATTACATAGAATAGATATAACAAAGGTAAAATTAAACAAAATACAGAAATTAAGGCGTGCAGTATAGGAATAAATGCAAAGAAATTGTCATTTGCTGGAACGGATTGTTATGTTCCTAGCAATACTTGTAATAAAGCTTTCGTTTTTAAACAATGTGCAAACAACCTAGAACAATATATCTAATTTACCGTGTAAAGAATTAGTTTTATCTAGTAGTAACAGATCACCATAATTAATCTTTTACTAGCACATTTGTATTACGTTGTAGAAATCAGGAGGCGTAGTGTGAATGTGCTGCAGTACAGTATTTTGTGTAGGAACATACTGCAAAAATACTGAATGCGTCACGCACATTGCCCTTGCTTTTTTGAGTGCCCAAATGCAGCATTGCAGAACCAACACGCAGACAGATAAGCACCAATGATACATCAATATGAAAGCCTCTTCAGAAATATATTTCAGTTAAAATTGATAGCCCATAACTATGCCGTCTATCCATACATCTTGCCTGATGTCAGAGATATTCAGGAAATGAAGACTACTCTGCAAAGAAGATGAAAAAATGTCAATATGTCTGAGAGAATTGCCTTTTTCGCTGCAGGACGCTTAGGTCGGTATACACTATGATGTCATCAAACTAATACCAAGAGATGGTGCTGTAAGCTGTGTTTTACAATTCAAAATGGAAGGCGACGACTACTGTTGTCAAAAAGTCCGTCAAATAATACTTTTGAGATAAGATATTTGTTTTAAATATTGTTCTCGTGAAAACATATGAAACTGCAAAAGAAAAAATGTAAATTTGTATTATACCCGGGTTTGGTGGTTACTCTTTAAAGAAGAGGCCGGAGGAGGTGGACATTTTTTGTATTTGTGATCGCATTTGGCAGGAAATGGAGGAGTGGGAGTGAAGTTAAACTTTAAACTGAGAGAAACAAGTAAATGTCTTGATGGATTGAAAAGTGCCATGAGAAACAGGCATCTGGGAATGGACGCAAAGAGATTATATGAAGGGATGATTGAACAAATTGAAGTATACAGAAATAGAGAAAGATGGAGAGAAATTAGGAAACGAGGACCACTGGCTGACAGAAGATAATCCTACCAGGCGGCTGATAAGAAGGTAAGAAAGTAATTGAGCCGACGACATTGTATGGACCGGAGATTTGTTATTTAAGAGAGGCAGAAAGGAAAAGTTCAAATGTGTTTGAGATGAAATACCTGAGAAGTATGGCAGGAGTTACAAGGTTGGATAGAGTAAGAAACGAGGAGGTGAGGAGGGCGGGGGTGAAAAGGAAAATGACAGATAGGGCTGATCACAGATAAAACAACTTTTGTTCCATAGGCTTTCGTTATTCTTGGTATTTGAAGTGGATTATATTTGCTTTCCTTTATATAGGTCCGCTTGAAAACAATATTCACTAGTTGCACAACACAGCATCCACTGTTTGAAACCAAATCTTATTGGCTTGCCTCTTATGAACTGTTTCGGAGATTTTTTTCCGTAGTATATTATCTGCTCATCTATTGGTAGTTCCTTTGCAAATACCCCAAACTGTTTGAATTTCTCATTCAAAGCATTAGCTAGTGGTCTAAATTAAGTCCTTTATCATCTTTGTGGCTTTCTGCATTTTCGTTAACAAAATGAAGGAACTTTTTGATGCATAGAAATCTATTTCTTGACATTGTATTTCTAATGATCTGAGTTTCAAAGTCTTCATCAGTACTCTAGTAGTGCCGTTCACTAAATTGTCTGTGGTACCCGGAAAAAAGTATTCAAATTTCTTTTTTCAAATAGTTTATTGATGATTTAAAGTCATACACTTTTTTTTAATATGTGACAAATTCACTTCAAAATTTACCTAGTAACTCATCATTTAGATATAGTTAAAAAAAATTCAACTGGACTTTTTCCAATTACTTGATCTTTCATTGATTTCATGCTTTCATTTAATCCATCATTAGTTGGTGATGCAAATTTGGTGAAACTGGGCTCATTGCCTTTCCAAGAAAAATCTGAGGTTTTCTTTCTTTTGCTCTTTGTGTTATTTGTTCTTCAAAGTCAAAATGATGAAGTTTATCACTTCCTGGTACATCTGGCAAAATAAAGTTTGGATCTATGTTTCTATCATCTAAAATCTCATCATCAAAGTCTTCCTCATCCGTTATTCACTTACTGGTGGAGGGATTTCAACTGTATTGATGAATTGTTTATCGGCAGGAGAGTCATTTTGTTCTGCCTGTTCTACAGTTTCACGAAGTGAATGGAATGATTTAGTTGGAAATGTAAAAGACAAGGAATATCTGAACAAAAATTATATATATATATATATATATATATATATATATATATATATATATATATATATACGTGGTGTGGTATATATTTCACAGTAAAATCCGTCGACGCACACAAATGGACCCACTGGAAACAGTCTTAACCCAACCTCAACTACGGTGGCTGGGGCATACCATCCGCATGCCAGAAGAGAGACTCCCACGTAAAGTTCTCTATGGAGAATTTGCTGAGGGCAGACGCCACCCTGGGGGCCCACGTAAACAACACAAGGACCATCTGAAAACAACGCTGAAAAAATGTGGCATCGAACCCACCACCATTGAAAATGTTGCTGCCGATCGGAGAGAATGGCGATCTACGTGCCAAAACGGCTTAGATACTCTCACTTCCACCTACAACGATCGGGCAGAACATCGAAGACGGCAAAGACATGCGGCACATCAGGCAGAGGGCAACTTTCCCTGTGATACCTGCGGCCGTATATGCAAATCGAGAATCGGACTCCACAGCCACCAGCGAGTTCATCTGGCGTAATACCACTTCTAGGTATGGTGCAACGTCATCGTCGTCAGCGACGGACTACTATAAGCAAGTAAGCAAGGTGTGGTATATACACAGTATGCATATACGAGGTCCATTCAAAAAGTATCCGACCTTGGTCCATAAAAGGAAAAATAATTTACCATTCAGGAATCCATTTTTGTGGCAGTTGACGGGACCCTTACTGCGCATGCGTGGAAATTTCAAAAGCTGTAGTGCGCGCCAGTTCCCACCTGTTGAGGCTAGAATGCAATCATCCAGTACGTACTCGTCGGATTATCGTCCTTACGCAACATGTCGGAGCGCATCGAGCAGCGCTATTGCATTAAGTTCTGCCACAAGCTTGGTGATACGTAAGTGCAAACTATCCAGAAGATTCAGCAAGCCTTTGGCGATGAAGCCATGGGAATAACACAAATAAAGGAGTGGTATAACTGCTTCAAGCAAGTACAAACCTCAGTTGAGAGCAAGCCACGGTCTGGCAGGCCATCCACCAGCAGATATGAAGAATTCATTGCGAATGTTCGTCGAATAGTGGAGGACGACCGTCGTATAACCATCAACGAGATTGTATGAGAAGTAGGAATAAGCACAGGATCAGTTCATACAATTTTAACCGAAGATTTGGCCAAGCGACGAGTGTCTGCAAAATTTGTTCCAAAGTTGCTGGTGGAACAGCAGAAACAACTCCGCCTGGAAATTGCACAAGACCTGCTTGACTATGCTAACAGTGATTCTGACTTCATGAAGACCATCATCACTGGTGATGAGACATGGGTGTATGGATACGACCCGGAAACAAAATTTCAGTCATCACAATGGAAGCATCAGACATCACCAAGACACGTCATGTTAATGTTTAAATTTTTTTTTGACTCCTGTGGTTTTGTGCATCATTAATATGCACCAGCAGGACAAACAATTAATAAGGAGTATTATCTGGAAGTTATGCGACACCTTCGCGATGCTGTGCGACGAAAACGACCGCAAATGTGGGCTGCGCGCAACTGGCAACTTCACCATGACAATGCACCTGCTCATTCTGCCCACCTGATCCAAGCTTACCTGGACAAAAACAATACTCCACTTGTTCGGCACCCTCCCTACTCTCCAGACGTGGCACCCGGAAGACAACGTGGAGGCATCCGAGATCCAAACATTGACATACGCTAGACTATGTCCTCATGAGGACTCGGGACAGGAAGGACGTTCGCATCACACGATCCATGCCCGGTGCGAACGATTGCTGGACGGACCATCGTCTGCTGATTTCCCGCCTGGACATCATGGTCAGTCGACCTCCGACACGCCCCACCAAAAACAAACCACACCCACGCTTCAACTACGCCAAACTTCAACACCCGGAGACAGCCAGGAACTTTCAGGAAGCTGTTCACTGCAATCTACGTAGTTTTCCTCAGCCAGACACTACCGAGGAGCACTGGACCACCCTTCGCGATGCCGTGACGAATGCGGCTGAGGAAACCCTCGGCTTCACCAAAAGAAAAAGCCAATATTGGTTCTCGGAAAACGACGCCGCTATCTCTCAGCTCATCAATGAGAAAAGAAAAACACGTCTGGCCCAAGATAACCATCCCTCTCAGGAAAATAAATGGAAGCACCGCGAGACCACCAAGACCTGTAAAAAAAAAAAGGCTCCGCGAAATACAGAACACTTGGTGGCAAGAAAAAGTTAGCGAAATACAGAACTTATTTGATCAAAAGGATATGTACCACTTCTATGCTGCAACAAAGGAGGTTTTCGGCCCTACCAAGTCATCTATAAGCCGTCTAATGGATGAAGATGGCATTACCGTCCTGAATGATCCCCAAGATATCCTTCGTAGATGGAAAACTCACTTAGAGGGCCTCCTGAACGACCACCCTACCACCTCAGAGGACCTACCCCGCAGGACCGCCCAACACCCTATCCAGGAGTGGATGTCCGAACCTCCCACCTTTCAGGACCTCACTAAAGCAATCAAGCTCATGAAGCCCGGCAAGACCCCCGGGCCCGACAGCATTCCGGTCGAGCTTCTCACCCACGGCGGGCAGGAAGTAAAGACTCATCTGATGAACCTGCTTCTACGGATCTGGGGGTCTGAAACCGTCCCAGGGGGCCTCAAGAATGCCAACATTGTCACCATTTTCAAAAAAGGGAACCGTATGAGCTGCGGCAATTACAGCGGCATTTCCCTCCTTAGCATCGTCCGGAAAATCTTTGCCCGCGTCCTCCTCGACAGACTACTAAAGCTAGCTGAGGAGGTCCTACCAGAGTCTCAGTGCGGCTTCAGACAATCACGAGGCACGGTAGATATGATCTGCGCACGACAATTAACACAAAACATCGTCTACATATCTGTAGACGATGTTTTGTGTTTCTGGCATAATATCCATTCCATTGATGATTTCCTTGTTAATCTAAATTCACTGGTACCCTCCATTAACTTCACTCTTGAGATAGAAAAAACAACAGTTTGCCCTTTTTAGATGTTGAAATAAGTAGAGATAATGGTACTCTGAAAACTAAAGTTCATAGAAAACCTACCAATATTCTTTCCTATGTTCATTTTTATTCCAATCACCACATCAATGTAAAAAGATCAGTTTTTATTTCCATGTACTTGAGAGCTTACAGGATTTCAGATCCTGAATTTATTGATGATGAATTTAGAACTATCCGGAATTTTGAGGAAAATGTTAAAGTATCCTATTCATATTCTTAATCAATGTCACAAGACCGCCAAGAAACGCTTTCACAAAGTTTGCAATCAAGAACTAGGAAACCATAAACAACTAAATACACTTGTCCTTCCTTTTCATGAAAATTTTCTTAGTATTGTTAACCTACTAAAAAAAAATGGATATCAAAGTAGCCTTTAAATATGACCACACCATTAAGAAAACTTTAATTAAGAACAGCCCTCCTAACAACAACGGTGTGGTCTATAAAATTCCTTGCCAAGATTGTAATAAATTTTATATTGGACAAACTGGGAAAAACTTGAAAACAAGGATTTCCCAACATAAACATAGTGTGAGATCTGCCCAGGAAAACAATGCGTTATTCCAACATAAATCATTATACAACCATCATATTGATTGGTCTAAGGCAACAATTTTAGCTAAAGGAAAAAGCTTGCAAGAAAGAAATATAATAGACTCTTGCTTGATATCAGGCACGTTTGACAAAAATATAAACTTAAGCTATGGTCATTTTGAATGTGATGAATTGATAACCCAAATGGTCACCGCGATCTTTCCGCCAGATTGACCCTTATGTGTTGGTCAGGTCGATAGGGGTAGGGTCATCCCCCCCTCCTCACATTGTATTGTCTCCCCCCTTCCCCCCTATGGTTGCCACCTGATACTTATATTTAAACCCTACTCTGTATCTCTGTCATTTAGTCTGAAGATGTAATATACGAAAGTACTTACTGTCTACAAGTTTCCTTTCTCCTGTGGTTATTTTGCATTTTTGTATCACGGTGATGTGAGTGCTTGCATATATATATATATATATATATATATATATATATATATATATATATATATATATATAT
>NC_134801.1:27143620-27148620 GCF_046742065.1 Oratosquilla oratoria | reverse complement strand
CCAACCAACCTACATGCCCCAAACGTTTTCTCATGGCTTACGACAAATTGAAAAAGGATGATGAATTACATGTGACTAAAGCTGATAAAAGTAATAGTGTTGTCATTATGAACAAAAAGGATTATATTGACAAAATGGATGACCTCTTAGATGACAAAAATACGTACACTAAATTAAAGAAAAATCCTTTAGATGTTGTCAATAAGAATTTCAACACTAAGTTAAAAAGCATTTTAAAAGGACATGACATTTTGATCAAGCAGCTCTCCTCGAAATCACCATCACTTCCATACAAATATGGGTTGATTAAAACTCACAAACCGAACAACCCTGTGAGACCCATTACATGTTCCCGAGGATCTGCTGGGTACAATTTGTCCAAGTGGCTTGTGTCCGTTTTGAGCCCTCTAGTAGGGACAATTTCCCACAGCCACATACACAACAATGTAGAGTTAGTTAACAAACTTAATAACCTTAATGTTAACTATGATTTTTCTCTTATTAGTTATGATATCACTTTGTTATTCACCCGTGTTCCAGTTTTTTATTTATTAGTGTATCTTGAAGAAGAATTGGAGAAATTTGATTTACCACTGCCTACTGCCACCATTATTGATTTAATTAAATTGTGTGTTTCGGAATCTCATTTTGTGTTTAACGGTAACTATTATTTACAGAATTTCGGTATGGCAATGGGTAATCCGATTTCTTCAATTCTTAGCAATCTTTATATGGAATTTTTTGAAACAAAGTTGTTACCCAATATTCTCCCCCAAAATGTTACTTGGTTTAGGTACATTGATGATATTTTGTGCATTTGGCCTGTTAATGCTGACCCGTCAACTTTCTTGTCACAACTTAACGCCTTAGTCCCTTCAATCAATTTTACCATGGAAATAGAACAAAATAATCAATTACCTTTCCTTGATGTATTGATATACAGAAACGAAAGGTCTTTCAAATTTGATGTTTATAGGAAACCTACTAATGTTCTTTCATATGTTCATTTTTACTCTTCTCATCATTACAGGACCAAAGCATCTGTGTTATCTTCAATGTACCTTCGTGCTTATCGAATTTGTAGTCCGGAGTTTTTGGATGATGAATTCTCAAGAATAAATGACATAGCTTTAAAATTAAAGTATCCAAATCATCTAATTGAAATTTCTCAAAAAATGGCTAGAAAGTCTTATTTTGATGACAAAACTAAAGAAAAATTTAATTCTAAAAATCTTCTCGTTCTTCCGTATCATGACAACTTCATTAAATTGCCGCATATTCTTAAGAATTTCAACATCCAAACCATTTTTAGGAACTCCAACACAGTCAAAAGTCTTTTGATTAAAAATTCCCCTGAAAATAAGGAAGGCTGTGTATATAAAATTCCATGTAAAGATTGCAACAAATGCTATATTGGTCCAGACTGGAAAGGAATTAAATGTTAGAATAAAGCAGCACAAATATAGCCTTAGAAGTGGTCAAACGTCCAACGCGTTATTTGTCCATCTTAGGGATTTTAACCATCGTATCAATTGGAATGAAGCTAAAGTAATTGTCAAAAGTAATTCTTATTTGAATAGAAACATCATAGAATCCAGTCTGATCAAGAATACATTTGTTAATAATTTAAATTTAAGTCAAGGATTATACAAATTGGATGAATTTATCATAACAAAAATTGTAAACCAAATGTCCGGACACTTGAGCCAATATGGCACTGGGAGAGATCCACCTTAACCTTCTGACTATATATATTTGTCTCTTTTATGTATCTATACCTTGAAAATGTCTGAATAGACGAAAGCGCTCGGTCTCATCTCTTTCATTTTCCCAGTGGTTTGTCTGCATACTAGTATCACGCGTTCAAGTGATTTCTTCTGCATATATATATATATATATATATATGTATATATATGTATATATATATATATATATATATATATATGTATATATATATATACATATATATATATACATATATACACACACACACATATATATATATATATATATATATATATATATATATATATATATATTACAAAGGGATTACAAAGGCGGAGCATGCCGACAGGAGACCTTTTGGTCCATATCTAGGTCGGATGCAAAAAAAAAAAAAAATCATAATAATAAAATAATAAATAAAAACTATAATAATGTAAATAACAAATGAAATACATAAATAAATGCATAGGTATAGTTGAATAATAAACAAACAGGTAAATAGTAAATAATAATAAATTGACATATAACTAATAATAAATGAAAATCAAACAGACAAATGATAACAAAACAAAAACAAATAATATAAAATAAATTATAATCATTACAGCATCTTGCTTAGGTGTTTATCTAAATGATTCTTAAAGCTTCGAACTGAACTACATTGCACTACCTGTGCAGGAAGTTTATTCCATTCATTAACTACACGGTTGGCAAAGTTGTTTCTACCTACTTCCAAATTGAATCTATTTCCGAACAGTTTGAGACCATTGTTTCTTGTCTGATTCTCATTCAATGTGAAAATTTTGTCACTTTTGATGTCAATTCCCTTTAGAATCTTAAAGACCTGTATCAAGTCACCTCTGAGTCTACGCTTTTTTAGGGAAAACAGATTCATATGTTTTAGTCGATTTTCGTATGATTTATTTTGATATTTGGAATCAGTTTTGTGGCTCGCCGTTATACTTTTTCCAGTCTGTCAATGTCTTTAATGAGATTCGGTGACCATACGGAAACAGCATATTCCAAATGTGGACGAACTAACGATTTATATAGCTTGTTAATGAGTGATGGACTTTTGAAATCAAAAGATCGCGCAATCAGTCCTAGAATCTTATTTGTTTTCTCAGAGGCTGAAATACACTGCTTGGATGATTTGAGGTCGTTACTGATAATTACGCCGAGATCTTTTTCACTATCCACTTTTGTTAACGAATTTCCAAATAACTTGTAATCGTACTTACTGTTATTTTTACCTATGTGCATTACCTTGCATTTACTTGTGTTAAATTTCATTAGGCACTTTTCAGACCATTGCTGTAATTTATCTAAATCTTCTTGAATATCTAATTGGTTTAAGTGATCATTTGCCATTCCGCACAGTTTTGTATCATCAGCAAATTTGGAAACAGTAGATTTTAGTCCATGGTCTATATCATTTATATATACTATGAATAGAAGTGGCCCAAGAACGGAACCCTGAGGAACTCCACTTGTAACATTTTTCCATCTAGAAGTTTTTCCATTTAAAACAACTCTCTGTTTTCGACCATTCAACCAATTACTAGTCCAATCTAATAGGCTACCACTTATTCCGTGTAAAGCTAATTTAGTAAGTAGTCTTTCGTGTGGGACGGTATCAAAAGCTTTTGCAAAGTCTAGATATATTAAATCTATATTGTTTCTTTTGTCATAATTGGAGATAACTGTGTTGTAGAATTCGAGTAAGTTAGTCACGCAAGAACGTTTCCGTCTGATACATGCTGGCTATCATTTATCAAACGGTTACTTTCTAAATGATGTTCGATAGCATCTCTGATGATAGTTTCCATTATTTTTCCTACGATTGAAGTCAAACTTATAGGCCTATAGTTATTTGGCTTCTTTTTGTCACCTTTTTTGAATATGGGAGTAACGTTAGCTAGCTTCCATTCTCTTGGGACATCTCCGGATATGATGGATTTCTTGAAAATAATTTCTAATGGAACAACAATCTCATTTTTCATTTCCTTTAAGATTCTTGGATGCCAACCGTCAGGCCCTGATGTTTTATTAACTTTGAGTTTATCTATACACCTTTTAATTTTTTCTTTTGTTATATTTACCGTAGTAAGTTTACCCTAGACTTTTCCCTATATATGTATGTATAACTATGTATATATATAGATATATCTATATATATATTTATATATATGTATATAGATGTGTATATATATATATACATATATGTATATATATATATAAATCTATATATATACATATATAGATATACAGATATATGTTGAGACATTGTGACAAGTTGAAGAAAATGGAAAAAAAGGGACGGGTCAAGTTACGAGTTTATTCCTGACCGGTTTCGCTCTGAAGAAGCTAAGAGCGAAACAGGTCAGGAATAAACTCGGAACGAGACCCGTGACTCTTTTTTTCCATATTTTTCATACATACATATATATATATACATATATATATACATATATTTATATATACATACATATATATACATATATACATATATACATATATATACATATATATATATATATATATATGTGTGTGTGTGTGTGTGTGTGTGTGTGTGTGTGTGTGTGTGTGTGTGTGTGTGTGTGTGTGTGTGTGTGTGTGTGTGTGTGTGCAAAGAAATCACAAACAACACGTGATTCACAAAATATGCAAGTAACTACAAAATATGCAAGTTTTCATTTTCATTTTCCTAGTGGTTACTTATATATATATATATATATATATATATATATATATATATATATATATATATAATATATATATATAAATATATATATATATATGTATATACACATATATATATACATATACATATATATATGTATATACATATACATATATACATATACTGTATATATATGTATATATATACACACAGATATATACATACATATATACATACATATATACATATATATATATACATATATATACATATATATATATATATATATATATGTATATATATATATATATATATATATATATATATATATATATATATATATATGCAAAGACATCACAAACCACACGTGATTCACAAAATGTGCAACCAACCACAAAATATGCAAGTTTTCATTTTCCTAGTGGTTACTTGTATGTATATATATATATATATATATATATATATATATATATGTGTATATATATGTATATATATATATATATGAACGTAAGCGGAGTAGGAAGCACAGGAGTCTTAGTCTTGAGTTTATTCCTCACTACTTTCGCAGGTATGCTTTTTCAAAGGCTAAGAC
>NC_134801.1:27108620-27138620 GCF_046742065.1 Oratosquilla oratoria | reverse complement strand
TAATTTCCTGTGTACATCTGTTATTTCATTTTTTTTTTTTTTGTTCTTTATCAAACGCCTTTTGTAAGTCCAGAAAAGCACAGTCTGCCCATCCGTCCCTTTCTTGCATTACATCTATTAATCTTGAATAGAAACAAATCAAAATTGTGGCACATGATCTTCCCTGTCTAAAAACGAATTGTTTCGGGTTTAGTATATTGTTCTCCTCCAGATGTTTAGTCCATCTACTTTTGATGACTTTCTCATACATCTTAGCTATTGTACTTGTAAGGGAGACCGGTTTGTTGGGTCTTCCTTGTCTCCCCCTATATATATTGACACGATATTGGCATTTTTCCAATCTTGCGGTACCTTTCCTTCTTTGAATGAGCAATCTATTGTCTTATATATTTTGTCCGTTAGTTCATCTATACACTTTTTTAAATCCAGTTTGCAATTCCGTCCAAGCCGTGTGATCTTGTGACATTAAGGTTCATTATTTGGTCCCTTATTTCTTTCTGTGTCACAATTATTTAATATATTGGGGGGGGGATCTTTCTCCCCTTCCTTCATCCTAATTGTGTATGTTTTCCTTTGTGAATAAAGGTTTTAAATGTTTGTTAATAATTTCAGCCATTTCTATGTCTTCTGTATATTCTGTATTCCCTTGACGTAGTTCCACTATTTCCTGTTTATTTCTTTTATTTTACCATTTATATGTCTGTAGAATAATTTAGGTTGATCTTTACATTTGTCTATTATGTCTTATATATAAATTCTTTTTTCTTCCTTGCGTATTTTTACATATTCATTTCTTACATATATACATATACCAAAGCCTTTTTCACTTTACAAGGGATGTAGTAAAAAAAATAAAGGCATAGAAACCACTCCCACCCATTCCATCCCTATCATACTCCACCCCCTCCACCCCCTTCCCTCCCTCTTATCTTGGCACCAACTGGATGACGGGTCATCCCTGCATCTTGTCCACTACCCTGGGTGATAAGCAGTGTCGCAAGACACAGCACATCAACAGCAAGACCGCTCCGTAAAATCGGTGACCCCCCCTCCATCTCCTCATGCAGAAAAGGAGAAGACGGGGAGAAAACCCTTCGGATTGCGTCAAATTTTTCTCACACACACTCCCTCTCCCGGCACCCCCCACCCATTCCACCTCATGCATCACAACATCATCCATATACAACTATTTACCATTCACCCCTGTCTTCTGTCCTCTCCCGTTCTTCCTCAACAGATATTTCCGCCTTTCCCAAACCCCTTTTACCCCATCCATCCATCTTATCCTAGGACGCCCCCTCATGTTCACTCCCTCTACATCTCTTTCATCCACCCTATCTCCCAGCTCCCTTTCCACCCCTGTTCTCCTCCTCACCTCCTCATTTCTCACTCTATCTAGCCTAGTAATCCCCATCATACTTCTCAGACACCTCATCTCAAACACATTCAAACTCTTTCTCTCTTCCTCTCTTATATTCCATGTTTCTGCTCCATTCAGTGATGTCGGCACAATCACTCCTTCATACAATCTCCTCTTAGCATCCATTTCCAAATGTCTATTTCCCATTGCACTTTTTAATCAACTACATTCTACCTCCACCTCCACTCCTTCCTTTCCTGCCACGTTCGCACCCAAGTATCTAAAACTATCCACTTCCTCCAGTCTCTCTCCCTTAAAGCTCACTTCCAGTCTGCTGCCACTTTCACCCCTTGTACATCTCATCACCTTACTTTTATCCACATTTATCTTCAGCTACCTTCTTTCACACACTTTCCCAAACTCTGTTACTAACTTTCTCAACCCCTCCTCTGATCCTGCCACAAACGCAGTGTCGTCCGCAAACAACAGCTAGCTTATCTCCCATTTTTCTCCATTTTCTTTAACCATCTCCAATTCCTGACCCACCGCCCTTGCATTTAGCTCTCGCACCACCCCACCCATGTACAAATTGAACAGCCAGGATGACATAACATATCCGTGACGAAGTCCCACCTTTACCTCAAACCACTCACTCTCTCCATTTCTAATCCTGACACACGCTCTACTACTCTCGTAAAAACTCTTGACAGCTCCTAAAAGCTTTCCTCCTATCCCGTATATCTGCAGTGCCTTCCTGTCTACCCTATAATGAGCTTTTTATAAGTCCATAAAAGACCCCAAAAAACATCATTACCTTTTCCTATAGCTTTCTCACATATCTGTCTTACTACAAAAATCTGATCTACGCAACCCCTACCTGTCCTAAATCCACACTGTTCCTCACCAATTACGCCTTCTGTTCCTCTCCTAATCCTCTCAATCAAGGCCCTCTTATAAGCCTTCCCAACTACACTTAACAAGATCATCCCTCTGAAACTACTACATTCACACCTCTCCCCTTTTCCCTTGTAAAATGGAACTATACAGGCACTTCTCCAATCCTCCGGCACTGTACAGTCTCTTAAACAAGCATTAAATAGCCTCACCAGCCAGTCCACTATCACTGTACCTCCTTTTTTCAGACATTCTGCATGACATCCATCCAGACAAGGTGCCTTATCTGCTCTCATCATCTTAACAACTGCCTTTACTTCATCCTTTCTTACTTCTCCTCTATTTTCCTCATTCATCACGGCCATTTTCATAACACTTCTTACAGCATCTACCTTTCCCTCCCTATCCTCTTTCACGTTTAGCAGCTCCCTAAAATACTCTGCCCATCTTCTTCTTACCGCCTTCTTTTCCATTATCATCTCTCCATTTGTACCTTTTACCTTTTATTCTCTACTTGATTCACCTCCTCTTCCTCTCTTAATTTCTTTCCAAAACATCTTTTTATTATTTTCAAAATTTTCTGTCATACTCTTACCCCATTTCACATCTACCTTCCTCTCTGCCTCGTTTATCTTATGCTTTACTTCTCTTCTCTTTTCTTTGTACCTCTTATATGATTCCCTCTTCCTATTTTGTAACCAATCTGTGAAAGCTCGCTTCTCTTCTACAACCTTCTTTACTTCCTCATCCCACCACTCATTACCCTTCCTTCTATTCCCTCTCGTCCTCCTTCTTCCACACACCATCTTTGCACACCTTGCGATGCCCTCCTTGAACCATTCCCATTCCTCCTCCACTTCTAGTTCTACTCTATCCTTCACTCCCTCCCACTCCTCTCTCAGCTTATTCTTATACTCCTCCTTTTCTTCCTCATTTAAGCAGTTCACTCTAAGCACCTCCCTACCTTTTGTCCTTTTCCTCTTTCTCCACCTATCCTCCACTCTCAACTTACCTTCCACCAGAAAATGATCTGATATTCCCCCACTCTCCTCTTAGAACATGTACATCCTTAACTCTTCCTATTATACCCCTATCTACCACTACATAGTCCATTAACGCTCTATCTACCACCCTTCCATCCACCACCCTCTCCCATGTGTACTTATGCTTGACTTTCTTCATAAACACTGTATTTGCTACCATCAACTCTCTTTCTAGACACATATCCAGCATCAGCTCTCTACTACGATTCTTTCCTGGAACTCCACACTTCCCATCCACTCCGTCTATTGATTCATTTCCTACCCTAGCATTAAAGTCTCCCAATACTACTACATTGACGTTTCTCCCTAATGCCTCTATGCACTCATTTAATCTATCCAAAAAGACTCGCTTTCTTTTACACTCTTCTCACTACCAGGCCCATATGCACTTACAAAAACCCACATCTCCCTTCCCAGTTTCACCTTCATCCACATTAACCTTGAAGGAATTTCCTTCCACTCTACTACACATTTACCTATCTCTTCACTTACTAGTATAGCCACCCCTTCTCTCCCTTGTCTTCTCTTCACTCCTGAGAGCCTCCCAACTACACTCCCAAACTCACACTCGCCCTTCCCTCTCAACTTAGTTTCACTCAAAGCCAACACTTCCATCTTTCTTCTCACAAACATATTGCCTATCTCTTCCCTTTTACTCTCATCTGTACCACATCCACGCACATTAAAAGACCCAAATCATAGGGTATTGGTTGGAAAACTCCTAGACCCTCTTATGCCTTTACGTTTTTAGGAATGTCCCCTGTGGGGCTTCAGGGAGAAGGATGCCTAGTCCCAATCCCCGTCCCGTTTTCTTCGCCTCTTACGATTCAAATGGGAATACTTGGTGGCAACATTCTGTCTCCCACCACAGGGTAGGCGAAAAAAGGAAATGAATATTCAGAGAAGTGGTTAGGGACAGTAACAAGGGGTTGGGGGACAGCATAACGGAGGGACAGTCTTAGTTTGATATATATTTGCCATTTTCCTTTTTTTTTTTTTCCAAGCTTTGTCTCTTTTATCTTTTGCCTCACTACATTTTTTGTTGTACCAGTACTTAGTGTATACCTTTTCCTGTTTTCGTTTTGGTACGTATTTATCCACTCCTTTATTATAAATTCATTTTAATATCAACTCTTTTTCTTCCACCTGTGTTTTTTCACTAAAGAGGTTTTCCCAACTCGCTTTTTGAAAGAATTTTCTGAGTTTCCCAAAATCCGTTTTGTTATACATTAGTCTTCTTTTTCTGTGTTTCTCACTTCTTCCCAGATATATTTCCTCATTTAGTTCGAACTCAGTTGGTATGTGGTCACTCTTCCCAATTGGTTCCTTGTGTTCCATTTTATCCACAATTTCAGGCTCTGACGTAAATTTTTAATCTAGTCTCGACGGTCCTTCGTTCTTTCTATATCTGGTATTCTCCTTTACCCATTGAGTCAATGTGTATTCAATGGTCATGTCCAGTAGTATGTTTCTCCAAAGGTCCTCTCTACCCTTCACTGTCATCTCCTTCCAACATATTCCTTTGGAGTTAAAGTCACCCATAATTACTAAAATTCCTCCCTCTTTCATTATTTCATTTAATATATGCCTCGCATCTTCCAACATTTTGGAATGGGCACTCTCTTTCCTAGAATTTGTTTTCGGGGGGCACATATATCATTACAAATGTTCTACTTTTCATGCCACTGTTTTCAACTTTTATCATAGTCAATTCCACATTATTATTTCCTTGTGTAATCTTTGTCACATTTAAGCCTTTCTTAGTCAAAAACATGACTCCTCCACCCTGTTTTTCCTCTCTATTTTTTACCCAGTGATATAATTATATAAACTATGTCCAGCATTATTTGGTGGTAGTGGACTTTTTAATTTCGTCTCCACAATTCCCATTATATCTGGTTTTTCTTCCGTCAGATAATCGTTTAATTAATTTAATCCTGAAATCAGACCATCTACGTTACTTTTAATTTCTCTTCCCTCCATGTTTTCTGTTTCCTGTGTTTCTCTTTTTTTATATTCATACAATTTTCTCAGCCTCAAGTCCAGTACTCTAAAAAAAAATCGTTCTTTTTGGTCTCTGTTCGCTCTCTCTCTCTTTCCCTCTCTCTCTCTCATCTCTCTCTCTCTCTCTCTCTCTCTCTCTCTCTCTCTCTCTCTGTGTGTGTGTGTGTGTGTGTGTGTGTGTGTGTGTGTGTGTGTGTGTGTGTGTGTGTGTGTGTGTGTGTGTGTGCGCGCGCGCGTGCGTGCGTGCGTGTCTGTTTACTCAAATGTTTTTGCATTCTTACATACCAACTGAATAATCATCAAAGTTAAACATTAGGTGCTGTGCTATGCTATATAGGCGGTGATATAAAGCAATCATAAATGAGGTATCAATATACAAGATCATGATTTTGCAATCACTTTTGTTTACACGTCTGAACGTAAATACAGTCACGCTGGAAGCGTTAGTGCAAGTTTCATTTTTATCTCGCCTGAAAAAGTTTATCATCAGAATACAATTTTTTTAAAGAAGTAAATGCACGATTAGTCGCATACGTATGTATATTAACCTTTGAACTTGTATTTAATACTTATTTCATATTAATACAAAATTACAGTCTATAATCTTGTATCTGATTTGCGGTAGAATTCCTTTTATATACCAATGATAATTTGATGCAGAGAAACAACACGAAGGTAACAATGAATAAGACTCTGGATGGAGAGACACGAAAACTTGGGGAGAGGCAGCTGGTACATAAGGGATCTATTTAAAGAATGGCATTCTTTGCAGTGGGAGTAGAGAGATGGTGGGATAAGATTCTCTACTTCGTGTATTTCTTTTTTGATCTTTTCAGTTTTTGTTTTGTGATGTCTCCTTGTTAATACTCTTTTTACCATTTTTCTTTTCGTCTTATTTCTATTTTGTAAAATGATCAAGATAGAGAAAAAAAAGGTCGATAGAAGTAATATATTGATAATTTAAGCATACAAAGAGGCAGAGAGTTAATGATTTTTCCTCAGAATTTGTGGCACAACATGATTCTTCCTTAACGTTCATCAAACTAAACAGGTATTAAAGATATGTGTGTGGGTTTGCAAAGGAACTCTTATAGTAGAAGAAGTTACCTGTAGAGATTTTACCTGTCCAATGCCATGCCACCCATAAAGATAACCTCTTAAAACAACCAAGAGTATCCTGCGAACCCTAAAAAAATATAAATTTAGATGACAGGTATTGTTCGCTTTAGTTTTAATTAAATGAGAGGGTATGTATGATAAACCAACGTAACTTCCCTCTACTTCGATGGAGTATGTGTACCACATTTGAAAAAGGTAAGGGATGAGAAGGAAAATAAACGCATCACCCAGAAAATTTTAAATCACAAAGATTTTTTTCTATTTACTTAGGGATATATCGAAGGGTTAGGCCTATATAGTTTTCTTTTACTTAAAAAAAATAATACAAAGGAAGAGCATACTAACAGGAGACCTTTTGGTCCCTAAATAGATTGGATGCTAAGAATAGCTAATCAAACAATGAAATTAATAAACAAATGAACCAAACAATTGGCAAGCATTACAGTATCTCTTTCTATGAGAAGCATTTTTTTAATTGTTGATATGATGCAACATTCCAGTATCTGTTCTATTTTGCGTTGAGGACAGGATTCTTAGCTCCTTCCTAAACATAAAAACATAAAACCGGAGGAGAGTGCAAGAGACAATAAGGCAGTTTCATCTCCACTGCCACCAATCATCAACAAGGTTATCCTGCCTTCTCTTAAAACAACCAATTGTTTCAGCGCTCACTACATGGTTACTTAGTTTATTCCATCTGTTCACCACGCGATTGAACAACGCTCTCCAGGTCGCGATTACCACCAGCTCAAATGAAAGACTGTGCCTCAAGCAGATCCCCTGGTATCTCATAAAACTTGTAGGTAAACATTAAGTCGTTTAATCTATTCTTGTTACTAGGATTGACCAACAGAACTTCACACTTCTAGGCGGTACTTTATCCTTTGAACTAGAAAGATATCCTCAAGAGGACACTACCTAATGCATCTATGATGCTTTCCTTTAATGAACTTTTTGAGCATGATATTATTGTACTTGTCTGAGATTATCCAAATAAAGTTTCATCCCAAAAATGCAATGTCCATAAATCGTTTCATTCAAGACAAGACGTAAGAATTACTGACATTTACGCAAAAAGACAACATTTGAATGCAAGTCATGTAATGTCTTGGCTTTTGTATCATTCAGAGTGATGAAGATGTTTCTGTTTCTTTTTTTAAGTCTTTTTTATTTTGTTGTTCTTCATCAGTGAGTGAGCTTCACAAATGTTTGCCAATGGAATGGCAAAAAGTTGACATTCAGACATCTAAGTTTATCTCTCTCCCTGTAGCCACTACAAGCAACCCACCAAATATTTTTCTGTCCGATTCAACACACTGAACTTTCTCTGTCTCGTTGCTTTATTTTCATTTCAAATCAGTTAGTTCCTATGTTCTCTTTTCTTTCCCGTAGTGACAAGCAAGCCTCAACATACTATCTCATATCGTTTCCTTTATGTTGAGAATGTCCTTAGATATGGCGACATCTGTGACTATGTTCACACAAGGACAAGTTTTACAATAATCTTTCCCTTCCCTTCCAGTAGAAAAAGGATACGATTAATTCAGTTGAATCTTTATTTTGTTTAACAAAAAGTATAGATGTGTTGAATTTTAGGTTGGCATTACAAAAGTGACAATGGAAATAAAAGAGTCAACATCCATTACCTAGAACACAGTCAAAACTATCCTCAAACAATTTGTACATAATGGGTTTATCGAACGGTTGTATAGAGGTTAGAGAAACAAATTCTAGTCTATAGATCACCTAGTTTCTTGACACAACGCTACAGTCTATAAATATTGCTTGAACGAACTATTTATCAGTGTAGTTACATTGCCAATGTAGTTATATTCTTGCCAAGTCTGTGCACGATGTTGGGCAACGACAACAAAATAAACTATTGTCGAGGAGAAACACATTTGGTATTTCAAGTTTCTTTTGAAAGTTCCAAGAATAAATGAACTCTCGATAATTATATTATGTCATCATTGCTAACTCTAAATGTAAGTATTTACAGTGTTCTATGTTATGATAATATCACAATGATACTATGGAAAATTTTAAAACGATGATAACAATATACCTTGTGTGCGTGGCGTGTACTCCGTGGTCTGGTCTACAATATTGAATAATATGTTCTACATTTAATTCCCAGTTCATCTCAGAAGAACTGAGAAGGCAGAAAAATGAAGTTCAAATAGAAATATGGAAGAAATATGTAACCAGGTAAGTACAACTTCTACTATATTCTTAAACGAGAATAAATTTGTCATTCTAGTTCCATGTAAGATACTTCGAATTTTTTAAACAGTCATCAGTCTGATTCCATCATGACTAGGAGACTGTACAAAGTCTACCTTAAAAATATAACAATGTCAGTGGATCACATTTGCAAAGTATCACAGAAGACCTTTCGGCCAGAAGACCTTTCAAACGAAGAAAAAAATAAAAGAAAACAAACTGAAATACAATAAATTGGATAAAATAAAACGAAATGAAATTAATTAAACTGAAATGAAATGGAATAAAATAAAATGAAATAAAATAAGAGTAAATAAAAAAAAGCTGCTTACCGTAACTGTCAAGACTTTGCCCTATCAGGGCTTTCCCACTTCCCAATGCGTGGGAGTAGGATCGTGAATGGTGAGTTTACGAGTTTACGATCTTTACGCCTAGGAGAAGCCACCAAGAACCCGAAAACAAAGTCATCGAGCTGCAGTGCCGATAACAACAGACAAAAAAATACCTTTTTTTTTCTCTCTATTATAAGTGCTAATCACATGAAAACACCAACAGCCTAGAACGACGTACAGCCGTGGGTCATGTTTCCATCAGCAGCCACAACAATTATAGGAAGATAAGCAAAGTTCAGTTTCGAGATTCTCTTCTCAAAATGGGTCTCAAAATAAGGTGATATCACGCCTGTGTAGCAATATACTCAGTAATTCGTATTTCTTGTGAAAATAGCAATTTCTTTTCATTGGTAGTTTCTGAAAAAGGGAGGTACAGTGATGGTGGACTGGTTGGTGAGGTTATTTAATGTTTGTTGGAGAGAGGGTAGAGTGCCGGAGGACTGGAGGAGTGCCTGTATAGTTCCTCTTTACAAGGGAAAAGGGGACAAGTGTGAATGTAGTAGTTTCAGAGGGATTAGCCTGTTGAGTGTAGTTGGGAAGGCTTATAGGAGGATCTTGGTTGAGAGGATTAGAGGAACAGAAGGAGTAATTGGTGAGGAACAGTGTGGATTTAGGACGGGTAGAGGTTGTGTAGATCAGATCTTTGTGGTAAGACAGATATGTGAGAAAGCTATAGGAAAGGGGAAGGATGTTTTTTGGGCTTTTATGGATCTGGAAAAGTCTTATGATAGGGTAGACAGAAAGGCACTGTGGGAGGTTATGCAGATATACGGGATAGGATTAAAGCTTCTGGGAGCTGTCAAGAGTTTTTATGAGAATAGTAGAGCTTGTGTCAGGATTGGAAATGGAGAGAGTGAGTGGTTCGAGGTAAAGGTGGGACTTCGTCAAGGATGCGTTATGTCGCCCTGGCTGTTCAACTTATACATGGATGGGGTAGTGCGAGAGGTAAATGCAAGGGTAGTGGGTCAGGGATTGGAGATGGTTAAAGAAAATGGAGAAAAGTGGGAGGTGAGCCAGCTGTTGTTTGCGGACGACACTGCGCTTGTGGCAGGATCGGAGGAGGGATTGAGGAAGTTGGTGGCAGAGTTTGGGAGAGTATGTGATAGAAGAAAGCTAAAGATAAATGTGGGTAAAAGTAAGGTGATGAGATGTACAAGGGGTGAAAGTGGCAGTAGACTGGAAGTGAGCATTAAGGGAGAGTGACTGGAGGAAGTGGATAGTTTTAGATACTTGGGTGCAAATGTGGCAGGGAAAGGTGGAGTGAAAGTGGAGGCAGAATGTAGATGGAGAGAAGCGAGTAAATGCCTTGGTGGATTAAAGAGTGTAATGAGGAATAGACATTTGGGAATGGATGCTAAGAGGAGACTGTATGAAGGAGTGATTGTGCCAACAGCACTGTATGGGGCAGAAACATGAAACATAAGAGAAGAAGAGAGAAGGAGTTTGAATGTGTTTGAGATGAGGTGTCTGAGAAGTATGATGGGGGTTACTAGGCTAGATAGAGTGAGAAATGAGGAGGTGAGGAGGAGAACAGGGGTGGAAAAGGAGCTGGGAGATAGGGTTGATGAAAGAGTATTAGGATGGTTTGGACACATGGAAAGAATGAGTGAAGAAAGACTAGTAAAAGAGGTGTGGAAGGCAGATGTGGAGGGAGTGAACATGAGGGGACGTCCTAGGATGAGGTGGATGGATGGGGTGATGGGGGCTTTGGGGAAGAGGGGAATGTCTGTTGAGGAAGGACGGGAGAGGACAGAAGACAGGGGTGAATGGAGAATGGTTGTATATGGAGGATGTTGTGATTGCATGAGGTGGAATGGACGGGTGGATGGGGGGTGAGGTAGTATGTGTGATCAAAATTTGACGCAGCCCAAAGGGATTTCTCCCCGTCCTCTCATTTTATGCAATGGGGGGACGGAGAGGGGGGGGTCGCCGATTTAATGAAGCGGCCTTGCTGTGGATGTGCTGTGTCTTGCGACACTGCTTCTGACCCAGGGCAGTGGACAAGGTGCAGGGATGACCCGTCATTCAGGAGGTGCTAAGATAAGAGGGAGGGTGGAGGGGTGTGTAGTGTATTCAGGGATGGAATGGGTGGGAATGATTTTATGCCTTTTTCTTTTTGGCTACCCCCCTTGTAAGGGGGAAAAAGCCTTGGTATATGTATGTATGTATGTATGTATACTCAAAATAAGAAAAAGAGAAAATCCATTCGAACGTATGCATGAATGCATTCGTCGGGCCTCTTATGAGCTCATACAACTCTCAGGTGTCGCTGGAAATCCCTTAAATCCTAAGTCAATACACATAGTTAATGATATAATTCTAGAACTCCTGGAAGTACGACTTTTCGCCTACTTAACTGCAAAGTCTGACACAAGCAAAACACTTTTAAATAATTGCCCTGGACTCGGCCTCATCGCTTATGCGTACTTTGACCAGCAAGAATAGACCTTTATGTACCTGTTTTGTATTGCCTTTGTGCGCGACTGAACCCCGTTAAAATGCATTGTGCAATAGCGTCATGGACTGTGCAATAGCGTCATGATCAGACGAAAGCCTCAAGTCTAGACTTCCTTCCCAGACAGCCTCAGCTGCAATTTCCAGTACCCTGTGCCACAAAATTAAATAATTCGATTGGTGGTGATGCTTGAAAGCACCAGAAATAAAGCTAACAGAGCATTAGGTTTCATTGCTAGGACGGTAACGAATAGAAGTGCAGAGGTAATTATTAAAGTCTATCTAGCGATAGTTAGACCCATCCTTGACTATGCGGTACAGTTTTGGTCTCCGTCCTACAGAATGGACATAAATTCACTAGAATCAGTACAGAGAAGAATGACCAAAATGATACATGGACTCAAAAATTTGCCTTACGAAGAGAGGCTTAGGCACCTTAACTTACACTCTCTGGAAAGACGAAGAGTGCGGAGTGATCTAATAGAAGTGTTCAAGTGGATCAAAGGTTATAACAAGGGTGATGCAAACATGGTCATCATAATAAAATAGGGCAGGACTCGCAGTAATGGGTATAAACTGGACAAATTTAGATTTAAGAAGGAAATAGGCAAGAATTGGTTTACTAATAGGGTGGTCGATGAATGGAATAAACTTAGTAACCATGTAGTAAGCGCTGAAACTATCAGTTGTTTTAAAAAACTATTAGACAACTTTATGGATAGGGATGACAGGTGGTGATGGATACGGAGCTGCCTAGTGTAGGCCTTATGGTCTCTTGCAGTCTCCTTTATTCTTATGTTCTTATGTAAAAATTTGCCACCAAATAGACAAAGGCTTACACGGGAATACACACACACACACACACACACACACACACACACACACACACACACACACACACACACACACACACACACACACACACACACACACACACACACACACACACACACAATGACTCGTGGCGCAGTTGGTAGAGTTCCCGATTGCCACTACGGCGGTCCGGTTTCGAATCCCGCCCAGGGCTGAAAAAATCAGTATCGCTGCACTGCGAGTCGTTACTCCAACTCTCATGGGCGGTGAGCTGTGCGTGTGTGTGTGTGTGTGTGTGTGTGTGTGTGTGTGTGTGTGTGTGTGTGTGTGTGTGTGTGTGTGTGTGTGTGCGTCTAAGGTCACAGCATTACCCATACATCAGTCATATATGAGATCTGAGCTCTCTTTGAGGACGGAAATAGCTGACGATCACAAGTCCAACACGTGATCCAAGGCTATGGTGAATCACACACACACACTACGAGCATAGCTCTCTTCCTTTAAAACACAACTAGGTAAATACATACATACATATATATATATATATATATATATATATATGTATATATGTATATACATATATATACATATATATGTATATTATATATATATGTATATACATATATATATATATTTACATATATATTATATATGTATATACATGCAAAGTAGACCACTTGGAAAAAGAAACTAACGAAGCAGAGCGCATTCGTATATTACATCTTCAGTGCAACAAGTACTTGTTGCACTGAAGATGTAATATACGAAAGCGCTCTGCTTCGTTAGTTTCTTTTTCCAAGTGGTCTACTTTGCATAAGTGAACTCACGTACCCGTGTTCTTATTAGCATGTATATACATATATATTGGAAAATGGTATGTTATAACACATTTATAAAAGTTCACTATAAACCCACTGTCGGAGAAATAATAACGGAAATAAAGGGAAACTGTATATTTCGACTACTGTCTGTAGTCCTCTTCAGCAGAATGCTTACAGAAAGTTAAGATGCAAGTTTATATAGGGTGGTGAGGTAGTACATAAAAGGGGGATGGGGCAAAGTAGGGGGACTCAGGTTACATGCCCTTGAAATAGTCGGGTCGCGGAAGGACAGTTAATGCTATTATGTCCGACCGCTTTTGACAATAATTTGTTTACAGCTACCTTCGTTATACAATCTGGGGGCCATTGTCCTTTTGAGGTATTAAAATTAGGATGATGTTTTATTAGGGAAGATTCTACAATTTTCCTTCGATAGCTACAGTGTGATTTAAAAATAATTGATGCATTATCCCAATCTAATCTATGGTCTTTTTGGCTGGCATGAAGGAACACAGCGGAGTTAACTTGTCGAAATATACAGTTTCCCTTTATTTCCGTTATTATTTCTCCGACAGTGGGTTTATAGTGAACATACATATATATATACATATATATACATATATATATATACATATATATATATATACATACATATATATATATATATATACATATATATATATATATACATATACATATATATATATATACATATATATATACATATACATACATATATATATATATATATACATATATTTACATTAGATATAAAAAGGTTGTTAGGAATCACATTGGTCCTCTATTATCTGCTGACGGTCAACTTGAATATTCAATTATTTTACCTTGGTATTCGTAAACGAAACACCTCAAAGTGAATTCCAAACTGAAACCTGTGAAAAGTCTAGGGTAAACTTATTCACTACGGTAAATATAACAAAAGAAAAAATTAAAAGGTGTATAGATAAACTCAAAGTAAAGAAAACACCAGGGCCTGACGGTTGGCATCCAAGAATCTTAAAGCAAATGAAAAATAAGATTGTTGTTCCATTAGAAATTATTTTCAAAAAATCCATCCTATCCGGAGATGTCCCAAGAGAATGGAAGCTAGCTAACGTTACTCCCATATTCAAAAAAGGTGACAAAAAGAAACCAAATAACTATAGGCCTATAAGTTTGACTTCAATCATAGGAAAAATAATGGAAACTATCATCAGAGATGCTATCGAACATCATTTAGTAAGTAACCGTTTGATAAATGATAGCCAGCATGGTTTCAGACGGAAACGTTCTTGCATGACTAACTTACTCGAATTCTACAACACAGTTATCTCGAATTATGACAAAAGAAACAATATAGATCTAATATATCTAGGCTTTGCAAAAGCTTTTGATACCGTCCCACACGGAAGACGGAATAAGTGGTAGCCTATTAGGTTGGACTAGTAATTGGTTGAATGGTCGAAAATAGAGAGTTGTTTTAAATGGAAAAACTTCTAGGTGGAAAAATGTTACAAGTGGAGTTCCTCAGGGTTCCGTTCCTGAGACACTTCTATTCATAGTATATATAAATGATATAGACCATGGACTAAAATCTACTGTTTCCGAATTTGCTGATGATACAAAACTGTGCGGAATGGCAAATGATCACTCAAACCAATTAGATATTCAAGAAGATTTAGATAAATTACAGCAATGGTCTGAAAAGTGGCTAAGGAAATTTAACACAAGTAAATGCAAGGTAATGCACATAGGTAAAAATAACAGTAAGTACGATTACAAGTTATTTGGAAATTCGTTGACAAAAGTGGATAGTGAAAAAGATCTCGGCGTAATTATCAGTAACGACCTCAAATCATCCAAGCAGTGTATTTCAGTCTCTGAGAAAGCAAATAAGATTCTAGGACTGATTGCGCGATCTTTTGATTTCAAAAGTCCATCAATCATTAACAAGCTAATCGTTAGTTCGTCAACATTTGGAATATGCTGTTTCCGTATGGTCACCGAATCTCATTAAAGACATTGACAGACTGGAAAAAGTATAACGGCGAGCCACAAAACTGATTCCAAATATCAAAAATAAATCATACGAAAATCGACTAAAACATATGAATCTGTTTTCCCTAAAAAAGCGTAGACTTAGAGGTGACTTGATACAGGTCTTTAAGATTTTAAAGGGAATTGACAACATCAAAAGTGACCAAATTTTCACATTGAATGAGAATCAGACAAGAAACAATGGTCTCAAACTGTCCGGAAATAGATTCAATTTGGAAGTAGGTAGAAACAACTTTGCCAACCGTGTAGTTAATGAATGGAATAAACTTCCTGCACAGGTAGTGCAATGTAGTTCAGTTCGAAGCTTTAAGAATCATTTAGATAAACACCTAAGCAAGATGCTGTAATGATTATAATTTATTTTATATTATTTGTTTTTGTTTTGTTATCATTAGTGTCTAATTTTCATTTATCATTAGTTATATGTCAATTAATTATTATTTACTATTTACCTGTTTGTTTATTATTTAACTATACCTATGCATTTATTTATGTATTTTATTTGTTATTTACATTATTATAGTTTTTATTCATTATTTTATTATTATGATTTTTTTTCGCATCCGACCTAGATATGGACCAAAAGGTCTCCTGTCGGCATGCTCCGCCTTTGTAATCCTTTGTAATATACATACATACATACATATATATATATACATATACATATACATATACATATATATATATATATATACATGTATATATATATATATATGTATATATGTAATATATATAAATATATATATAACGTATATATGAATATATATATATGTATATATATACATATATATATATATATATATATATATATATGTACATAAATATATATAATATACATACATATATAAATATATATTATATATATATATAATATATATATGTATATATATATATATATATATATATATATATATATAATATACACATATATATATAGAAGGAACTCTCTCCACTGTTCACGAGGATCATGTCACCACGGCGATGGTAACCAATGTCACGGGTACTCCTATTCCTCTCTCTCCTGCCAGTCACTTAGGCTCCTTTGAGGGGCTACTTTCCAGGACTCGCCTATTATAGCAGCTTCTGTACTACAGTCTCCTCCAACACGTGACCCTGCTCACTTAGCGTCTGAGTTTGCCACATTTGTAGGCGAGATTGATTTTCCTGAAGAGACGCCTCGTCTCCTTGACCTGTTAGTTACTCACTGTCAGGCTTTGGCTTTACCAGGTGATCCGTTAGGGGTTACGGACCGTGTGGTTCATAGAATTGATCTTCAGCCAGGTACTCGTCCTGTTTACGTCCCCTCTTACAGGCTACCTCACTCTCGTCGGCTAGCCCAGTCCTTGGTTGACGATTTATTGCGTGAAGGTGTTGTACAGGAGTCCCACTCAGAGTGGAACTCGCCTCTTCTCCTGGTGCCTAAGAAAGATGGATCTTTTCGTCCTGTTGTTGATTACAGGAAAGTTAACGAGGTCACCATTCCAAACCATTATCCTCTGCCTCTCTTAAGCGAGCTTCTTCATTCCATTGGCACTGGTAATACTGTGTTCACCACCTTAGAATTAAAAGCAGGTTTTTGGCAGATACCCCTGGAGGAGAAGTCTCGTAAAGTCACGGCCTTCTCGACTCCCAGTGGGCACTATGAATGGCTTCGTTGCCCCATGGGTTTGCGGAATGCTCCTTTGACTTGCCAGCGCTTACTTAACTCCATTTTTCATGGCTTAGTTGGATATGGACTTTTTGTTTACCTGGATGATTTGATTTTAGTTTCCAAAGATGTGGAAAGCCACTTTACTAAGTTGTCCATGGTCTTGCAACGTTTTGCTGAAGCTGGGTTGAAACTCAACTTACCCAAGTGTTCCTTTTTCAAGTCTAGTATCCAATTCCTAGGTCATGTTGTAGACAAACATGGTATCCACACCACAGGTGATAAAATCAAAGCGGTGAGAGACTTCCCTATACCGAAGACAGTTGAACATGTACGTTCCTTCCTTGGACTTGCAGGATACTATCGTGCATTCATTAAAGACTTTGCTTCAATTGCTTCCCCTCTCACTCGCCTTCTCAAGAAGGACTCTTCCTTCCAGTGGCGTGATGTTCATCAGAATAGTTTTGATTCCTTGAAGCTTGCTCTTACTGCAGCGCCTGTGTTGGCCTTCCCTGATTACAGTCTCCCCTTTACCATTTGTACAGATGCTTCTGGTACAGGCATTGGAGCTGTACTCATGCAACAAGTAGATGGATATAGACCTCATGTTATTGCATATGTTAGTCGCATTCTTAATAAGCCTGAGTCCCGTTACTCTGTTACTCATTTAGAGGCCCTGGCAGTGGTGTGGGCTTTAAAGCATTTCCGTGATATCATTTTTGGATATCCTATTACAGTCTACACGGACCACACTGCTGTCACTCAGCTTTTTAAGGGTAAGAATCTGTCAGGCCGTCTAGCCAGATGGTTCCTCACGATCGAGGAATTCAATCCATCCCTTAAATATATCCCGGGGCGTGCGAACCACGTTGCTGATGCACTTTCACGGAATATCCCTGTTGCTGCTGTTACAGTGATTCATAACTTTTCCCTGTAAGATCTGGCCAAAGCTCAGCGTGACGACTCTGGTCTGCAGTCATTTATGCTTTGGAGTCTGGTGATGATTCCACCTTACCAGCTTTACCAGTACCTTTGTCCCAATTCTCCCTGCAGGACAAGGTTCTCATTCGTAATGTGGAAATGTTTGAGCAAGATGTGGGAAAGCTAGTGATCCCTGTGTCTCTAGTTCCCGTTGTTTTGTCCCTTGCTCATGGTGCCCCTCAGGCTGGTCACCCAGATCGTGACAAAACTCTAGCTATGGCACGGAAGAAGTATTATTGACCTAAAATGCGACTAGACATTACCTCTTATGTAGCCCGGTGTAGTTCTTGTGCCCAGAACAAAGGTTCTACGAGCACTGCTCCCATTTTAGAGTACCCTACCCCTTCTCGCCCTTTTCAGACTGTGGCTATAGACCTTTTGCAACTGCCTCGTAGCACGCAAGGCTCTGTGTATGTCCTTGTGTGTGTGGATCACTTTAGTCGTTTTGTAGGCTTAGCTCCCTTACGTAACAAATCTTTCACCAGTTGTAGCACATGATTTAGTTTCCCATGTGTTGTGTCCATACACCCCTCCTTCGGTGCTCCTTAGTGATAATGGGACGGAATTTAGGAACGAGGTTTTGACAGGTATTTGCGAACGTTACGGCATCAAACAGACGTTCTTGACTGCTTATCATCCAGCGTCCAATGGTCTTGTTGAGAGGACGAACAGGAAAATTTTAGAGATCCTACGTCACCTTGCTAGTAATTTTCATGAGTCTTGGGAGGATTGGCTTCCCCATGTCAGTGCTTGTATCAATAGCACCATTAATGTTTCTACGGGCAAAACGCCTCATTATGTTATCTTTGGAGTTGAGAAACGGCTCCCATATGATGTGCTTGACAGCCCTGCTCTTCCCCTCTACAATTTAGATGACTATAGTAAAATCCAGAGTCATGTGATGCATGCCATTTATAGTTCTATAAGAGATAAATTGGATGTTTCAAAGGCCATGTTGAAACAACATGCTCGTGCAAAACCTGTGACCATCGGTGTTGGTGATCATGTCTTCAAAAGCATGCCTGATCGCCAGTCGAAATTGAATTGCAAATTTGAGGGTCCCCTTTTGGTGACTGAACGCCTACACCCTAACAAGTTCAGGATTTTTTACCCTTCTATAGGCCTTGGCGAGATTTCACACTCTGATAGGCTCAAGAAGACTCAAGTGCCTATCCCTGCCTTTACCCGGCCTCCTCCAGGGCCCACTGTAATAACTATGCCTTGTTTATCTACCCCTAATAATTATGACCTTAGGTCAAGGGGTCCTGTAATTACCTAAACTTTCATTGTGTATTGTTATGTATTCTTTGTGATATTTACCATTTTTGTGTGTGTCCCTTTCTTGGTTATAATGTGTAACTATTGTTTAGCTCTTAAGTGTACAGTTTTGAATTGTATTTTGTCGTGTTTAGATATTAAGTATCATGTCCCGGACGTCCGGCAATTGCTGTATTTGTACTTTTGTTAACTGGCGCCAGTCTTATGTTCCTTTCTGTGTTTGTGTGTATTGTCTTTATGTAATTAATTATGTATGTGTTTATTTAATGTATTGGGTGTGCTATTGTATCCATTTTTCTCACACTTTTGTCTGCCACTGTTGCATATGTGGTGTGTGTGTGGTTTGTCCTTATGTATTTTGGATTCTCCTTGCCTCGGTCAGTCTTTTTCTTGTTTGCTTGGTAGGGTCACCGAGTGGTACTGGCCGAGCGGTGTGTTAGCGTGGTATGTCGTACATCATACCATTATCGTACATTGTAATTGTGTGTTGCTTATTAGGGGAATTATACGTTTCCCCCTCTTTATAAAATTGTCATATGTTTTGTTGTTTGTTGTTTTATTATTTATTGTAATTATGTGTAATCATTGTGTATATTGTAATTATATTGGATATCGCATAATGCGATGCATGTCTGTTCGCGCCAAGATTGGCGGCGTGGCGTCAGTTGAGAGCCAGCTCTCGTTGTATACACACGTATTAGTTGTCAGTATCAGAGATTACAGTGTTTCCCACAATTTGACTTTTATTTAATAGCCACCCAACACAGTCTGTCTGTCTGTCTGTCTGTGTTCAACTTGCGAACTTCATCCGGACTCGTCCTTTAAACCACAGAGTGTTAAAGTTATTTTGTGAGGATATGGGAAGTGATCATCAAGTTCTTCTTTTCCATTCAGAAGCACGGTGGCTCTCCTGTGGGAAAACCTAACTCGTATTGCAAAGCTGAATGACAAGATTACAACATTTCTCCAAAAGTATCAGAGTAACTTTGTTGAAAAATTTGAGAACGAAATGTTCATCCTTTCTCTCTCCTATCTGGCAGATATTTTCAGCCATTTGAATTACCTTAACTTATCCATGCAAGGCATGTTTGCTAGTAACATTCTTTGTACAGAGAGAGTAGAACCCTTCAAGAGGAAGCTCTCACTCTGGAAGCGTCGAATCCAGAGAGGGCGTGTGGGAAGGTTTCCTACCCTTGAAGAGAAATTGGGGGATAAGACAATCAGCCCCATGCTTGTAGAAAATGTTGCTGCTCACATCTCGCACCTTAAGACCACCATGGCAGAGTACTTTCCCAAGGATAAAACATTTCCAGAATGGACTCAGCAATCCTTACTGGCAGACATGAGTGATGCTGACAACCTGAAGGAGGAGCTTATTGATCTACAGGTGAACCAGGGTTATCGGACAAAATTCCGTACATTTCCACTGTCTTTTTTTTTTTTTCTTTTTTTTTAAATCCTTAACTGGTGAAGGCAGCGCTGGAAAAGATAATTCCATGTCCAACATCCTACTTGTGTGAGAAGGCATTCTCCATCATGCTTCTGATCAAAACAGCCGTACGGAACCGCCTTCAAAGTGAGGTGCTCCACGATATGAGGAAAACCTTGATTAGAGAAACTGTCACATAAGCAACAGCAAAACTCGCATTGAGTGTCTGTTTGATTACCCTGTGGTGTATGTTTGATTTTGTCCATGTTCTTTATTTTTTTCTGCTTTTTTTTCTTATTGCTTTTGCCAAAAGGACTGGCATCCTTAATGCTTTTGTTTTGGAGAATGAACAAAATAATGGATCAAGCAGTACTGCACTTCACCTTATTTCATCATTGTAGTAACACGATGTTTGCCAAAGTCTGGGGTTGCTAGACTACGTACCCCTCACTACAGGGGTGCTGAGGTTGGAAAAGGTTAAGAAACGCTGGTAGAGACCAATGTGATCTGAGCAATTCAGTCGATATAATTATTTTTCTTTCCAATAAACACTTTAATACGAGTTCATACAATTCTAGAATCACTAGCTAGCTACAATTTCGTGATGAAAGCAAGGCAATTGTAAGATTTTATAGATTAATATGTATGTAATATATCTTTCATGTGAAGAAAAAAATATGTTCTAACTTTTGATTATGAACATAAAATTGGCTGAGATTTTTGAATGCGTTTGAATTCATCCGATTCTCTTTTTCAAGAATTTACGCACAAAGGACCATGATCAAAGATGTTCAAATAAAACAAAACCGACTATTACTTTTTTATACCTGAATCCGACTGTCTAAAAAAATCTTGACAAATGTGCATGGTCAAATGTGTTCTTTAGTTCAACCTTTTCGAAAACTCAAGCCCAGTTCACCCTTCAAGTGGTATGACACACAGAGCAAATTTTGTTGTCAAAAACGCAGTAACTTTTATTTCTGTGAGAGAAGGCCTCTAGCCTGAAACGAATCTTGATCGATTAATTCCTTCTGAGGGAAACAAAAGACCCTACTCTACACCAAGAAATTATTGACGCCTACCACATATATCTTGCAGGACCAAAGAGATGTGCAGCACATCCGGATTTATATATATGATCACCTGATACTCATTTGGATACTGAAACGGCTAACCCACTGCGCTTCAAATAACAACAAATCATTGATACCTACCACATATATCTTTTACGTTCCTAAAAGGTGTGCAGCACATTCGGGTTTATATATATATATATATATATATATATATATATATATATATATATATATATATATATAATGTATGTATGTATATATATTTGTACAACACTGAATGGGTCCCAATGATTAGGGATACATTGTAACAACCACAGTGCATTTTAATTCTAAGCCATCAACATCGGGAGACCTAATGGAGGCCGACATACAGAAATTAAAATGCGGTACTGCCAAGGACTTGAACCCAGCAATCACATGACAAGTGCCGTAGTAACTTACCAACTACGCTATCAAGAGAGATATAAGTTGAGCGCAACTTTTCTTATATATTTGTATGCTCGAGTTACATACACATACATGAAATTTTGCGTTCAACCCATCTCCACTATGATAGTACAATTGAAAGTATACAAACGCGGGAAAGTATTTGTACAACACTGAATGGGTCCCAGTGATTAGAGATACATTTTAACAACCACAATGCACTTTAATTCTAAGCCATCAACATCGGGAGACCTAATGGAGGCCGACATGCAGAAATTGAAATGCGGTACTGCCAAGGACTCGAACCCAGCAATCACATAACAAGTGCCGTAGTAACTTACCAACTACGCTATCAAGAGAGATATAAGTTGCAGGTCGGCCTCCATTAGGTTTCCCGATATTGATGGCTTAGAATTAAAGTGCATTGTGGTTGTTAATATATATATATATATATATATATATATATATATATATATATATATATATATATTCTAACAACCACAATGCACTTTAATTCTAAGTTATATATATATATATATATATATATATATATATATATATATATATATATATGATCACCTGATACTTATTTGGATACTGAAACGGGTAACCCATAGCACTTAAAATAACAACAGGTTTCTTGCAAAGTACGCATGTGAACTTCCTACTGCAGAAAATAAGGAGTAAAACGAAGCACTCTTGTAAGCCCAAGTGCAAAATGGGACGCAGGCGACACAGTATAGAGGAAAGGCAGACTTCCTATTACTGAACTGAAGCACAATTTGAACTTCTCTCCCTCTCAAAATGCTTCTGGATGCAATACCACCTCAGCATTTCAAGTGAGAGAGAAGTTCAAAATGTACTTCAATTCAGCAACAGGAAGTCTGCCTTTCTTCTGTGCTGCGTAACCTGTGTCGCCTGCGTTTCATGTTGCGCTTATGCTTAGTGTTGATCATGTTCCTTGTGCACCTAGAGAGTGTAGGACTGAAAGAAACATTTTAGTCTGACTTAAAAAAAAAAGTAGGTAATGAAAGTCTAAATCTTGAAACATAAAACTGGGATGATACAATACAGGCAACATACTCTACCTGTTAGCCTTTCACAGTAAGCCTCGTTTCACACGTATCGACTTTTCGTCATGAGCCCGTTCACGACACCTGGTGCTCTAAAAAAAAAAAAAAAAAAAAAAAAAAAAAACATGGATGTCTTTGCGCGTTTCACACATCACTACCGCGACCACGTGTTAAGGATGAAACGCACGAGAGGCTGTTTAGCCGCGAAACCGCTGCGGCTGTTTAGCCGTTTTTATAGAACACACTACTTTAAATGGAATTGCGCGCATTAGCGGTTAAGTAACTAATGCGCGCAATTCCATTAAAAGTAGTGTGTTCTATAAAAACGGCTAAACAGCCGCAGCGGTTGAGCGGCTAAACAGCCTCTCGTGCGTCCGTAGCCTTAGTGTCCATAGACACCCATGGTTATTTGAAAGCGACGTCTTGACGAAGACGGCGCACGACGAAAAGTCGATACGTGTGAAAAGAGCCTAACCAAATACGAGCGTACCACCTAGAGTACATACTTACGTGTTCTGCGTGCTTTTGTATAAACGAGCATGCAGACTCACAAGCTAAAGATAGCATCCGTGCGTGCGTGCGTGCGTGTGTGCGTGTGTACTCACTTGTCAGGCCATGGGATCGCCATATATTGCTGCCACCAGCGCGTCGCCACGAACGAGACGTAGAAGCCCAGGATGAACGAGAGAGGGATGTAGTTCATGAATGTATCACAGTACACCACCACTTGTTCGAATGATCTGAGGAAGAGGGAAACCAATTGATTTAGTCAAAGGACCAGAAAAAGTCACCATAATTACGTAAAATAATTTATAAATCAGCAAAACACGCATGTCATTGATGCTTGTCAATTTTAGATACCATCAGACAAGAACAACTTGATTTTTCATTTTTTGTTAGAATTTACTTGAAGGCAATGCCAGCATGAGCTTGCAGCTGCATTATCCACTCAGTGTAATAACCAACATTAATAACGTTTTCAAAGAAGAATGTATTTATGACGATTCAAAAGAAACTATTTCCACTGGAATAACAGTGCCCTCACTGTGAAGTCTTTCTCCAAAACATTTGGCTATTCATTATGAACAATGCATGAGGAAGCTACCAAGACTGAATACGGATTTTAAACACAGACATAATATGCATTATTTGAAATTTGACAAATGGTCTTTCAGTCAAAACGTAGGGGAAAGAAAAGTAGAGGGAGTTGTACGAAGATAGCTGGAAACTAGTGTTCAAGAAGGTGACGATTTGGCAGCCAGGGAACCAACACAATTGGAAGAAAAACAAATACTTTCTCGTCAGAGGTTTCACAAATGGAGAAACCTGAAGTTTCTACATAAAACGAAAGTCTTCTCTCATGGAAAATGTATCAATTGAATGCTACTGTGTGCAGTCTTTCTCAAACAATTCAGTTATCCATCGCAGAACCGTTCCCTTCGCCTCACCACAGTGGCTTAATCCGGTTTAGTAAACTTGTATACATGGCGAGATATGAATGTGGGGATTTGGAATGGCTGTAATAGTCGTGAAGGTGAATGTAGTATGAAAGTAGTGTGATGAGCTCAACCGTACTGACTAGGTTCTAGCATTGAAATACGACACACAGTTTTTGCACCTATGATGTCTGCTGTTGCAGAGATAGGTTGAAAAGCTTTGAGAGGGTTTCGTACTTAATGAGGATCGAACCGGGCCTCACAAGTCCAATTCAGGGACGCTAACTACTACTCCATGTATGTTAACATGAAGTAGTAGCTGGCGCTATTTCTACTCTACAACTTTAGCGCTGCCTATCTGATTCCTATCACACTGTAGGCTTTATCTTTTTCAAATTAACTAGCCTAACCAAGAAAACGTTCTTTTGTACAACTACAATTCTTAGTATTTTTGCTGTATGGGTACATGTGTATCAGGAATGTAATAATCATACCCTTTATTATAATAATTATATTTCAGGATGAATGGACGAAAGGATGACGAGGCTCGATTTATTTTTCCCCTCATCTGCATCGAAATTTTTGGGTGGATGAGAAGGTGAGGTGAGGTGAGGTGGTGGAGGTAAACCAACTCCGACTCTCGGGCCGCGGAAGAGGTTTGCCTAATTCAGCGGTTTTCAACATTACATTCGTGTGACTCCCTTTCATTTTTCTCCTAAATCCCACCCCGTCTAAGAGGTATTGAAAAATGTTGGTGAAGATAAATCCTTTACTTTATTACAAAGTAGACAATCATAATTATCTTATATTTCTTCTGCCAGGACAGTTTTTTTTTTCTTCTTTTTTTTTCAGACTCTTCACATTATATAGAAACTTATCATTTGTAAGAGTAGGCCATGGCCTCCAGGTTGAGAACCACTGGTCTACCTGCATCGCTTTGGACACAAATAGTGTGGCATGGAAAAGGTCAACACTTCATACCACGAGTGGCTGACCCGGGAGGAGTAGATACAGTAAATGGGTCTTATTTGTTTACGAAGTGAGTGTGGGTGTTGACTCGACCACCCGTGCACAAGAAAATGCCTTTGGTATCTACGCATTTGTATCAATCTATCTATATATCAAGAACTTTTTTCCCCCATATAAGGAAGGTAGCTCAGTCAGAGGCACGTACTTATTCCCATCCATTTCACTCCCTTCCACCCTTCCCATCTCAGCTCCTCGTGGATGACGAGTCATCCCTGCATCCGCCAACTGCCCTGGGTCAAACGCAATGCAGCAAGACACAGTATCAATCTGCTATCAACGAATCTTTATCTTGTTGCTTACAACAATTTCATTTCAATGCAATCACTTCTTTGTCATGATTTTTTTTTTTTTTCAGTATTCCATGGGTTCAAAAACCAAAAACACATTTCTTTTTTGTACTCTGCTCACACTTTCCACCTGTACATTACTATATTTCCTTTTAATCACTTTAAACTAAATGTTGCCATGATTGATGCCGAGCTTATTTTGTCTGTTTTGAGGTATTGTAACGTTAACTTACTTTGAGGCATAATTACTTCTCTTTTACCTCTCACTGCTTCACATGACACAAGACATTTTTATTCAGTAATTAAGTTTAATTAACTTCAGTGATACTGCGTATCTGGAATGACCTGGAATATAAGGGCAGCTCATTTTACAAGTCGTTCTGTCATTCCATATGGTTCTAATAGTGACTGCCCTATGCTCCGAAAGCACACTGTTCTGATGTACATACATAAGCACACAAATTCATACATTAAGGATTCGGTTTAACGTCGCAAACTCCTCCTATCAGGAGGCTAGGGCGATGCCCCTTACAGAGGAATGTAGCGTGGAATTTAATGGAGTATGCCCTTGGTCCAACTCGTTTGCTGAAGGGTTCAAACCACCGTCACCTCGACCTCCGTCATAAGTACCGACCCTCTAGCCCGCTCGGCCAGCGAGAATTTCTCATACATATCAACTTGTACATATACAAATACATACACACAAACACATAAACACATATACACGTACAGAAATACAACAAATACACAAACAATATAGACAAGAAAGGGGAGAAGGAAAGAAACTAGGGGAGGTTGCACACGGACATCTCATCAACGACCTCCGGCTTGCTCAACAAACCAACTTTTTGGAAGTGTAGATATTTCAACTCGGCCACCTTCCTTTAAAAAAAAAAAAAAAAAAAAAAAAAAGGATTAATATCTGCACTGGGGACCATTCAGTGTGTGTGTATAACAAGTGCCCACGCGCACATACTACCATTGTACCATCATAGCGGGGATGAGTTGAGCACAAGGTTCGTGTATATGTATGGAGCTCCAGCATACAAATATAAGAAGTTGTGCTCAACTTATATCTCTCTTGATGGCACAGTAGTTAGTCACTGTTACTTTGATACGTCTGAGCTGAGGTTCGAGCCCTTGGTTTCACTTCGTATCATTTTCCGCATATGTCTCCGTCGAGCGCATTGTCAGTCTCGTTCGTGATGACATGGAATCAAAAGTAAAAAAAAAAAAAAAAAGATAATGTGGTTGAAAAAGGATTAATATCTGCACTGGGGACCATTCAGTGTGTGTGTATAACACTTGCCCACGCGCATATACTACCATTGTACCATCATAGCGGGGATGGGTTGAGCACAAGATTCGTGTATATGTATGTAGCTCCAGCATACACATATAAGAAGTTGTGCTCAACTTATATCTCTCTTGATGGCGCAGTGTTTAGTCACTGTTACTTTGATACGTCTGAGCTGAGGTTCGAGCCCTTGGTTTCACTTCGTATCATTTTCCGCATATGTCTCCGTCGAGCGCATTGTCAGTCTCGTTCGCGATGACATGGAATTAAAAAAAAAGAAAAGAAAAGAAAAAAAAAACTCAATGTGGTTGAAAAAAGAAAAGGAAAAAAAAATAATATCTGAACTGGGGACCATCCAGTGTGTGTGTATATATATATATATATATATATATATATATATATATATATATATATATATATATATATGTATATATATATATATATGTATATATATATATATGTATATATATATATATACATATATATATATATGTATATACATATAATATATATATATATGCATATATATATATATTATATATGTATGTATATATATATATACTATATATATATATATTATATATATATATTATATATATGTATGTATATATATACTATATATATATATATGTATATATATATATATATATATATATATATATATAAACATATATATATGTAGGGGGAAAAGGCCTTTGGTATATGTGTGTATATTATATATATATATATATATATATATATATATGTATATAAATATATACATATATATACACATATATATATATATATATATATGTATATAAATATATACATATATATATACATATATATATATATATATATATATATGCATATATATATATATATATATATATATATATATATATTGCAAAAATAATCACAATAACGCGTGACGAAAAGATATTGCAGAAACCACAGGGAAATTAAAGTCGGAATACTGAACGTTTTCGTCTATTACGACATCCTCAGAGTACAAAGAAAGAATAAATAGAACACAATATTTATACAGAAGAAAGAAAACTGGGAGAGGTCATAGCAACATAAAACCTTCGGAGATTATACATACAACACATTCAATTACAAATGGAAATGTTAAAGTTAATAAAAATACATATACATTCATATACACATGGAAATAAGAATGGTAATAGTAACAAGAAAAAAATAGATAAATAAAAAAATAAAATAAAATAAAAAGAACAAAAACCATGTGGCCGAAAGGTCCACAGGACAATTGCTACAATTAGGAAACTAGGTACTGCTTTACTATCCTATGATATTGTTTAGTTAAACCAAAATACAAGTAATATTATTATCAAATTGTACAAAAAAGAAAAGAAAAACACAATATTTAACAGAAATGCGAAAACTGGAAAGGTTATGCCACATAAAACTTTCGGACGTTATGCATACATACACACTCATATACACAGAAATATTAATGATAACAGTAAATGAAAAAATACATACTCAATTGTATGCACATGGAAATAATAATGGAAATAGTAAAACAAACAAAAATACAAAAGAACAAAACCTTGTGGCTGAAAGGTCCACAGGACATTTGGTACCATTAGGAATTTTGGTACTGTTTTACTATCCTATTAATTATAAAATTGTCTAGTTTAAATAAATCTAAAATCAAGCCAAATGTCCAGTGGGGTTTTTGTCCATGTTAGAGACACAAACCACAACATTGACTGGGACAACGTTAAGAAAATTGTTGATTGTAATTCAGCTTTAGATAGGAACATCATTGAATCCTGTTTCATAAAGAACAATTTTGATAATAATATTAACTTGAGTTTAGGTTTATTTAAACTAGACAATTAATAGGATAGTAAAACAGTACCAAATTTCCTAATGGTACCAAATGTCCTGTGGACCTTTCAGCCACAAGGTTTTGTTCTTTTGTATTTTTGTTTGTTTTACTATTACCATTATTATTTCCATGTGTATATGATTGTGTATGTATTTTTTCATTTACTGTTACCATTAATATTTCTGTGTATATGAGTGTGTATGTATGCATAACGTCCGAAAGTTTTATGTGGCATAACCTTTCCAGTTTTCGTATTTCTGTTAAATATTGTGTTTTTTTTTCTTTTTTGTACAATTTGATAATAATATTACTTGTGTTTTGGTTTAACTAAACAATATCATAGGATAGTAAAGCAGTACCTAGTTTCCTAATTGTACCAATTGTCCTGTGGACCTTTCGGCCACATGGTTTTTGTTCTTTTTATTTTATTTTATTTTTATTTTTATTTTTTTCTTGTTACTATTACCATTCTTATTTCCATGTGTATATGAATGTATATGTATTTTTATTAACATTAACATTTCCATTTGTAATTGAATGTGTTGTATGTATAATGTCCGAAGGTTTTATGTGGCTATGACCATCTCCCAGTTTTCTTTCTTCTGTATAAATATTGTGTTCTATTTATTCTTTCTTTGTACTCTGAGGATGTCGTAATAGACGAAAACGTTCAGTATTCCGACTTTAATTTCCCTGTGGTTTCTGCAAAATATATATATATATATATATATATATATATATATATATATATATATATATATATATATATCTATATCTATATATATACATATATATATATATATATATATATATATTATATATATATATATATATCAAGGACTACTATTACACAGGACGTGCGCACCCAGACCCCTGGGTCCGCTAGCGGAGTCCATTGCTTTCTTTGTAACCTAACGTTTTATATTGGATAAATATATCAAAACTAGAAACCTAACATTGTATATAGGACAAATATATTGGACAAATATTTCAAAAGTGGAGTATATGGGAAATTA
>NC_134801.1:27086120-27103620 GCF_046742065.1 Oratosquilla oratoria | reverse complement strand
ATGACAAGAGGCTCCCATCTTCGAACCTTCAAAACTGAAGTAGCCATTAATTCTTTAAGTTTAGAGTTTGAATGACAAAGTTCTCATTTTAAAATTGCATGAGTTTCAGGTTCTGCTTTGTTAAGGTCAGTCAGATCACAAAGTGTGTGTAATTTGTGCGATCATCAATAGATTAGGTGGTAGTACACCAAATGCTTTCGTTTCGATTTCACATGCCATCTCTCCGAGCTTTGTTTAAGGCCAATAGGATCTCCATTAAGATTTAGAGAGTGGTGGATACTTAATTCTCTCAATAGACTGAGAAACTTCTTATCTGGCACTCCATCCGATAGCTTATTATTAGTACTGTACATTTATATTCCAATTATATCTTATAAAAGATAACACAATAGTTTTTTTACCATTAATATCAGCTGTGTCCAGTCGTGATTAATTAACTTACCCTTGATGCGCCACAGCGCATAACAATTTAATTGTAATCTGTCACAGCTTAATACATAAAACATAATCAACTGCAGCTAAGCACACTGCACGACCTCTATACTCTGGAAACACAGAAAAAAAACATGAAGCTCTTTAAACCTTACCAAGGTGACGGAGAGGCTAATCTTTTACATCACCAACTCGCATGCCCAACTCTTCCACACATAACACGTTTTAACCCCAGCACTAACAACACCACTCACTAATTTCAAGAAAAATAAACAACCTGAATTTAACCAGCAGCCACCACAGCTCACAGATATTATCCACAACTGCACTAGTTGTTCTTCCGGAAAGGAGGAAACGGCAAAGGGTGCCGTAGCTCCTGATGTGTTATGTCATGAACTGTCCATCCTTGTCACTTTTAGTACTGCAGACGACACTGAGAGCAGTCTGGCCCACACTAAAAGACTTGTTTTCTATTCACCACTACATTGCACAACACACTACTCATAATACCCCCTTTTCTTGGTTCCTAGTGAATATGGTGTACTTTTTTTTATCATTCAGGTCTTCTTTTGCGGAGTCTGAGATTATTTCCAACGCGGACCGGAAGGAGGTGTTCCGATGACAGTTCCGACCTTTTTTTCTGCAGTATCTACGGCCTGCTTTCAAATCTCCCATTTAATGTAACACCAGCTATTCTTCTCCGAGCTTTATTCTTTCTTCCTCACAGAAACACAGATTGTCTAAGTGTACAGATGACAGCATGTACGATGCCTCAAACGTAGAATACGGGGTGATTTCATTGAAGTCTTTAGAATATTCCATGGCTTCATAAATATGAACATATATGATAATTTTATTGTGGGCCGTAATAATGGCACAAAAATAATAGCTACAAAATAGTCTATAAGACATCAAACACCAATGATTCAGATTTTTTTTTTTTTTTTTTTTTTATCGCACTGTAAAAGTTTGGAACAAACTACTTGTTCATGTAGTAAGTTCAAATACAACGGACACTTTTAAAAACGCCTAGATAAATTTATGGAGTCCAACCCCAATCTAATGTAAAAGTATTTCTCAGCATCGTGAGCTCATACACTCAGAACAAGTCAGTGGTTCTTAACCATTGCCACTTTTTACATTCCCTTTCAATTCGCGAGTAGCCCCTACAGGAGACGAATTTGTTGCTGTTTGAATCTCCTTCGTATTCCTCCCACTTCCTCCATTCTAATATCCGAACCAAAGCTAGTACATGTTCGTATGTGTCCAATGCTCTATGCTTCCACTCTCACCTTGTTCCTCACCATCTTCCAATTTTTCGACCATCTGGTGTGAATGTGAGTTGGGTGAATGGGAGTGAAGTGTGTGAGGATGGAATGGGTGGGAATGGATTTTTTTTTTTTTTTTTTTTTTTTTTTTTTTTTTTTTTTTTTTTTTTTTTTTTTTTTTTTTTTTTTTTTTTTTTTTTTTTTTTTTTTTTTTTTTTTTTTTTACCTCCTTTGTAAGGGAGAAGTAGCCTTGATATATGTATCAACTCAGGCTGAAATAATAATTCAAACTTCCCAATCCGTTTTCACAGAGGTGAATAATTTGATAAAGAGAGTAGATAAGTACAATAATAATGAGTTACGGAGTTACTGGGGTATTTCATTTCCGACTGTTGGAGCAGATTTGCGGCCCGCAGCTTTCGGAAAGGATATCAAATGACATTCTGCGTAAATTGCTGTGAAAACAAAATAGTTTCCCAGAGTGATTTTTCGAGGTTAGAGGAAAAGTACCCCAATGTGATATCGCCTTTAGAGAATATAAATGTTAAGATAATTAAAATGTTTATACTCGTGGAATCACTACATATGGGAAAAGTCTCAGGGACCGATGAACTCTCAAACTGGGTATTCAAAGAAATGCAGGGAGTAATTACGGTTTTACAGTTACAGTTGATGTTTACTGGAAGAGGCCTTATGAGGCCTGTGACTCCAGTTTGGCAGCCTGATTTCTTATATGTTGGCCGCGTGCAGTGTTAATCTGTGCCCTATAGTAAAAGCTTTGTTCTTGTTCCTTCCAGAATTTGTCAAGCCTTGCCTCAAACTTCATGACTGAGTCCGCATTAACCACCCATTCTGGTAGCTCATTCCAACTATTGATGACCTTATTCAATTGACCTTATCAGTTGTATTTCCTGTATTTTCTTCAATATGAGATGGTGCCGCAGAAATGGAAAAGGGCTAACGCAGTACCCACACTTAAAAGAATGTTTAAAGATGTTGCTAAATTATAGATCGGTGTCCGCGATCAGCACAGCAGCGAAAATGTGCAAGAGAATTATAGAAGTTCAATGAGTGAAATGCATCGAAATTTATGTGCGTCGAATATTTTGAGCTTCTACTCGAGTGACTGATGTAATGCTAGAGAGGGTTAGGTGGATTGTGTGTACCTAGATCTAAAGAAGGTTTCCGACAAAGTAGCTCAGAACCAATTATTATATAACTTAGAACATATTGGAGAACTAGGAAGTAAACTCCTCGAATCGAGTACAGGTTTTCGGAAAGCAGGGGTGCCGGAGTTCGCCGGAGCGCCCCCCCCCCTTTCATATAATTATATTCATTTTATGATAATTAGTGAGTGTAAACACGAAATACTTAATCATCGAGTGACATACAGTGGTTCCACTCTATATAGGGATCGCAGGCTTTGTCAGGACCTCCTGAGCTCCGGCACCTACAAGATTGGCACTCCGCCCCTACCTGAATGACATGTATACGAGAGCAGTACATACATACATACATATACCAAGAAGCATTCGCAAGACACAGCACATCCGCAAGGCCGCTTCATTTAATCGGCGACCCCCCCTCTCCGTCCCCTATTTGCTCACCCCCGATTCCAGTACTAAAGGATAACACGATGGAGGACAGGTAACTAGTGGGGTCTCACAAGAGTCTGCACTATCTCTTGTAATGTTCTTTATCTACGTAAATGACATGATGGAAGGTACAATAACATACGTTAATATGTTGGCAGACGACACAAAGATCCTAGGAAGAGTGAGAGACGAGAAGGACTGCAGATAATTTATATGCCTGGAGCCAAGACTCGAAAATAAATTTCACTGTCAGAAATTGCAAATTACTGGAAACGAGTACTAGCCCAAAAAGATCAGCGATGAATTATTCAATAACAATGAATTACAAAGGTAGAGGAGGAGAAAGATCTGGAAAATTGATAAGTGGTAATTAGTTTCCTGGCAAATAAAGTAAGACTGTGGAAGAAGCGTACAGATTGCTGAAAAGCAAAAAAGATTGATTTTTGCTGCAGGGATGAGATTATGAACAATCACAGAGACCGTCTTAGATTGAAATATGCAGTACTGGTATGGTCCCTAAGAATAAAACAATCTAGGGGATACAAAGAGCAGCAAACACAATTATTCCCAGCTGTGTGTTGCTGTCTTTCTAGGAGAGACTGGGAGCACTAGCTCTGCCATCGTTAAAAGGTTGAAGAAAAAGAGGTGATTTAATTGTGGTGTTCAGATCAATGAAAAGTGTGGACAAGGTTGACAAAGAAAATCTCTTGAACTGCTAGGTACCTCGCGAAGCTGAACGGACGGGTGGGAGGAATGAGGTCGATCGCGGAGGAACGGGTAATCTTCGACTGGATGTTGATTTCTCTCTATTTGTTTTACTCTGAAGAAGTCCTGGTGAGGACGAAGCGTCAGTAATAAAACTCCAACAGTTCTCTGTATTTACCTCACCACCCTACTACTCATTAGTCTTACATACATCAAGACCTCTTGATTTGAGAAAAAAAAAAAGAGTTACGAAGTCATGGGAACAAGTTGAAAAGTACCTCGTGTCTGAAGAATGTGATTTTTTTTATACAGACACATAGACTCCTGGAATAATCCACAAACTGGTATAGTACTCGTACTCAACCTTTTTTACTCCATTGCCCCCTTCATGAATTCTCAACATTCGTGTGGTTCCCCTTATTTTCCCCCTAAATCCCACCCCGCCAAAGAAAGCTAAAAAAAACAGGTAAAAAATAAATCAATATAATGTTGATGAAGAGAAACCCTTTGCTTTATTAAAAAATTGACGATCGTGATTATGTCTGCCAGGACGGAGTGATGGAATTTATTTTTCTACATTCAAATTCCTCACGTCATATACAAATGTATAGTTTATAACAGCAGGCCATGCCCCCCTAATTTCTTGTCATCACCCCCCCCCTAATTTCTTGTCATCACCCCCCCCCCCCTAATTTCTTGTCACAGCTTCCTTGAAGGCTATGGCCCCAAGGTTGAGAGCCACTGATATAAAACAACCTGGGACCTCACATGGCTTTAAAACGTGGTATCATCTCTGAAGCATAGGAGACAGATTCCCACGAGCATAATACCTTTCCTGAATATTACAATTAAGTAAACTTAGTACATATACACGTGCACACGCAAGCACACAGACAAATAAATTCACGCACGCACACACGTACACATACGTCAAACGGGTAAGGAAAGACCTGAAAACGTTGAATGAATCTCAAAAAGTCAAATACCTTAAAGTTAGTTGATTAAAATAAGTTGCCTTAAAACGAGTAAAAAAAAAAAAATTTAAACAAAACTATTAAAGAAGGAAATGGCCAAGAACAAGTTAGAAGAAATAAGCAACGAGGAAAAGTCATATGAAGAATATATACATATATGAAACTTATTATTGAAAAATATAAGTCAGAAAAAATAAAACGTGAAAAAAACTACGATAGGCATTAGAACAACAGATGGAAGAAAAGCGGGAAAATATTGAGAAAGAAATGTATATATCAAACCGATTATAGAGCAATAAAAGAAACAAAAAAACTCAAAAGGAGAAAAGAAAACTGCAATAGGCAATAGAACAACAGACTGAAAAAGTGTGAAAATTTTGAGGAAGAATTAAATACTAAGAACAGAAAAACGTTACTAAGAAATGTAGTAAAAACAAGTCATAGGCGTAGGCTGGAAAGAATAGTATATCATATGAAAAACAAAAAGAGAAAAAACAAGAGTCAAAGAAAAAGTAGTATCAAAAGATAGTGTACTCTCTGCACAACGTGAGAGATATAAACAAGATTGAGAGAATACTCGTACCAAGTTGGTTTCCATTCTTGAAGATGAACCATACGAGAAGAGACTAGAAGCATTGTGTCATTAAAGGGAGTGGATAGAGTTGAAAAAAATTTCCTGATTTAGTAAAGGAATACGTATCAATGCCAAGTGGACCCAGAGATGTTTCACCTGGATTTCATCTGGAGATGTTAAGGGATAATGTATGCGCCAAAGAATATATGGTAACAATCTCTAGTCGATTTAAAGTGTTTGGTATTTTTCGGAGACTTGAAAAACTGTGGAATACCTTTAAACCTGAAATTCTGAAAGCTGCCGAGGAGTGCAACGGATAGCGTTCAAGGTCGAGAAGTGGTGTGCCGTAAGACACTGGAGACTAGAGAGGTGAGCCGTGCTGCCAAATTAGCTGGGAACCTTGACCTATATATAATTCAGAAACTTCGAACTAAAGTTCTCATGAGGATGGATAAGGAGAGGGGGGGTCAGGGGGAGTCGCTGAGGATGTTGAGGGCCATTTTGGTATAAATCACTTTAGACCTCTACTGAACTGTAAAGAAACTACCTTTTTTTTTAATTTATGGCCAGGGTAAACATTATCCAAATAACAAATGAGTTGTAGAGTTCTCTTTGCCTAGTACTGACTAGTGCATAACTGCCACTTTGAGCGGCCAGCTTCCCATGGCTGATGTTCGGGTGGAATTCGCCAATCCACAGATAAATGAAACTCCTCCCTCTATGAGTGAAGTAAAGGAGCCTGTGAGTAAGTTGCAGGGTGGAAAACGGCCGGCATCTATAATGACAACGCAGAATATATGAAAGCTGGAAGTGATGGCATGATCCGTAATTTTCATGTGATGCTGTCTACCGTTTAGTAGTCCTGTACCATTCCTTTTAACTTATAAAAAAAAAAAAATGTTCGTCTCTATTTAGAAGGGGAAACGGGATCGGCACGATAGCAAAAAATCAGCACGGTATTGAATTGACGAGTGTACCTGGCAACTTGTTCAACCATGCTGTTGGTACATGTTCGTTTCACAGCTGCTAAAGTTCAAAGGCATCACCTATCAGGGTTCATGCCCGGTAAGTCTACAGCTGATCGGAATCTAGTATTTTCTGTTCCTTTTGAAGTGCTGATGTGAGTTTTATAAGATGCTTCCAACCTACGCTCATTTAAAAAAGCCGTTTGATATTTTAGGTTAACTGTATTGATTTAGTTAGCTGGAGGCGGGTTCATGTAGAGGTGTGATATCTATCGGTTATTGGAGACGTTAGGCTTCTATTCTGTGATGCAGTTGTAGTTTGAGTAGCAACCCTGTCTCTTGTAGAAAGGTGTGAAGGGATGATGGGTATTACCGTTATTTCACCTATGATTTGGGTAGTGTTAGTGTTTCTTACACGAATAGGTGGTGACGTATGAGGTTGCTGCAAAAGGTTGTGTATGTACGGCTTTCTAGTAATATGTTAGAGGAACATCATATGGGCAAGCGGGAAGGTCGTCTGCGGTTATGAGATGGGGTTTGATTATCTTTCGTTGCTTTGTCTGACGTACTCCCTAACGTTTTTATCATATGCTTTGTACTGCAGGTCATAATGCAGGATGGTAGACTGTTGAAAGTAGCGGCGATTGAGGTATCAAAAAGATCGATGCCGTTCCCCGGGCTTCTTCGTCAGCTTGTTCATTTCAGGGACGCCAGTATGGTATAGCACCCAGCAGAAGGGTACAGAATTAAAACAGGTTGAAACGTGCATGACCCACGAGTGGATTTTGTGGGTCACTTGTTGGAGAGAGTGGAATGAATGGAGTGTTTTCAGGCACTTCGCGAGTCAGAGATGATTACTTGGGAGATGATCTGCGAATCATTTGTACGGCGGTGAGAAGAGCAACAAGTTTGGGACTCAGTACTGAAGTGATCGGTAAAGAGGGATCCAGATTTTGAGAGTTTTAGAGAGACTACTCCATAACAAATTCTGTAATCAGAATGGGTGCTGTCTGTTAAATTCAAGACGGATAAGTGGGTAGATAGATGGGAGATAGATTATTGTAGGAGGATTTTTATATAGTGCAGAGGCAAAATAAAGGCGGATTTGAGGAAGTATTCGTACCAGGGGGTAGGGTAGGTGCCATGATTGGGCGTTTGTTGAATCCTTCATAGGCTGAGCTGGAAGAAAGTGTTATATATTGAAGATGTTATATATACTGTATATATATATATATATATATATATATATATATATATATATATATATATATATATATATATATATATATATATATATATATATATATATATATATATATATATATATATATATACATGCACTATAAGCAGTAATGTCAAGGAGCGATGGATTTCTAATCAATTATCTATAACAGGGTTGGATGGCCACTGACTCATAAGGAACTCGTTTGCCTTTTGGGTGGTTTTCTTTTCATCTATCTGGATGTCCAAACCTCACTTGCGGGAAACCATTGGGAGAAGCGGTTTATTCGCCGATAACCCGACTATGTGGTAAGTTGTACTGAGTTACATGATACCATTAGGACAACTGTGTTTCACCTGACACTCTCTACGCATGATCCAACCACACACACACGTGAACCTCCTTTGCATGACTGAAGGAGAACATTCCACTAATAGATCCTCCACCCGCTTCCACCTTCTACCTCGTAACCATCAAAATATGTCATACTGATCTCTCACTCTTTTACAAATCCGCAGGTGTTCTAGACTAAAGGGTTAGAGGCTAACATTTTTTATACATAATACATTCTAAAAAGATTATTATCAGACAATGGAATAAAATTCAGTTACTATACGACACGCTAGATGATTAATCATATCCCATACACAATGAGACACATTCAGGCTTTCAATGAAATTGATGGCGAATTCAGAAGATTTATAGAAAGGAAATTATACACAAGAAACATAGACAAAAACCCAAGTCCAAAGAAATCGTGATAATAGAAAGTCCACTTCCCCACTAATGGCAGGCTTTAAGTAACAACAGGTACAAATATAACTTCATGTATTTAAAGTCAGTTAAGTGTATACCTATCATTGACACCAATTTGAATAAGAAACATCAAAAAAGAGCACCAAATCATACAACATCAAGAGTAACTAGGAGAAAATCAGCTATATGTATATACATATATTGGATTTGTGTGTGTGTGTGTGTGTGTGTGTGTGTGTGTGTGTGTGTGTGTGTGTGTGTGTGTGTGTGTGTTTACCTAGTTGTATTTTACGGGAAGGGGAGCTATGCTAGTGGTGTCCCGTCTTCATATCTCATTTTATCTAAACTATTTTTAAAATTATGTATTGTTTTTGCACACACCACTTTCTCATTTAACTTGTTCCAACTGTCTATTACTCTGTGAGGAAAGCTGTTCTTTTTCACATCTCTTCTATAGCTGTCTTTCTTGATTTTCTTTCCGTGTCCTCTTGTATTTCTATCATCCCATTTTATTAGATTCTCTCTATCAATAATTTCTATGCCTTTCATGATTCTGTAAATAGCTATCAAATCTCCTCTCTCTCTTCTTTGCTCTAGTGTCTGTAGTTCAAGTTTTGCTAGTCTCTCTTCATATGATAGTTTTGAGAGTGTTGGTGCCAATTTTGTAATTGCTCTTTGTATTCTTTCAAGTTTTTTTTATACATTTTTTTGTACTTGATGACCATATCGTTGCTGCATATTCCAATCTTGGTCTTATCAGAGTGATTAGAATTTTCTTCACCATTTCTTCATCCAGGTATGTAAATGCCACTTTGATTGTTCTTATTAAGTTATAAGTTTCTCAAAAATATTATTTATATGTTTCTCAGGTGACATATTATTCATAACAATGACTCCCAGGTCCTTCTCATTTTCTACTTTTTTTATTCCTTCTTCTCCCAATTTATATGATCCTGTTATTCTGTTTTTGCTTTTTCCAAATTCCATTATACTACACTTTTTAGTGTTGAACTCCATCTCCCACTTCCTACTCCATTCCCATACTTATTTAGATCACTCCGTAGTGACTCACAATCTTCTTCCGTGTTCACTTTTTTAACAGTTTTGCATCATCTGCAAAGAAGCTCATATAGCTTTCAATTCCGTCATCCATATCATTAATGTATATAGCAAACATTATTGGGGCCAGAACTGTTCCTTGTGGAACACCGCTTATTACTTCATCCCATTTTGAGTGTTTGTCTCTTATCACTACTCTCATTTTTCTTTCTTGCAAAAAGTCTTCCATCCATTTAAGCAGTTTGCCCTGTATTCCTCCTTCAGTTTCTAATTTCTTAAGCAACTTCTTATGTGGTACTTTGTCAAAGTCTTTTTTTAGGTCTAGAAATGCACAATCAGCCCATCCATCTCTTTCTTGTATTATATCTATTAGCCCTGAATAGAAACATATTAAATTGGTGACGCATGATCGTCCTTGTCTGAATCCAAATTGCCTTGGACTTAGCACGTTGTTTTTTTCTAAATATTTTACCCATCTACTTTTGACAATTTTTTCATATATTTTTGCTATTGTACTTGTTAGAGAGACTGGTCTGTAGTTGGTAGGGTCTTCTTTATTTCCCCCTTTATATATAGGTACTATATTTGCTTTTTTCCAATCTTCTGGGACTTTTCCTTCTTTCAAGGAACTGTATATTATGCTATGTATTTTGTCATCTCTTCCCAGCAGACTTCTTTGCAATTAAAGTCGCCCATCATAACTATTCTTCCTCCATCTTCCATTATCTCATTTAATGTTATCCTTGTGTCTTCTAACATACTTTTATGTTCACTCTCTTCCCACGAGGCTGTTTTTGGAGGCACATAATTTATCACAAACTTTCTGTTCTTCTTATCTCTGTCTTCCACTTCGATCATAATCATCTCTACTCTATTCTTTCCATATGTGACATACCTCACGTTTATATCCTTCTTAGTCAGGAACATAACTCCATCCCCTTGTTTTGTCTCTCTGTTTCTAATCCAATAATTATATGCATCATGTCCTACACTGTTGGGTGGTAGTGGACCTTTTAATTTTGTTTCTACAATTTCTACAATTCCCATTATGTCCGGTGTGTGTGTGTGTGTGTGTGTGTGTGTGTGTGTGTGTGTGTGTGTGTGTGTGTGTGTGTGTGTGTGTGTGCATACATATATTCATATATATATATACATATATATATATATACATATATATATATATATATATATATATATATATATATATATATATATATATACACCAAAGTCTTTTCCCCTTACACGGGGGTTAGCCAAAAAGAAAAAGGCATAGAAACCACTCCCACCCATTCCATCACACTACATATTCCAATCCACTCCACCCTCCTCCCTCCCTCTCATCTTGGCACCTCCTGGATCACGAGTCATCCTTGCATCTTGTCCACTGCCCTGGGTCAAAAGCAGTGTCGCAAGACACAGCACATCCACAGCAAGGCCGCTTCATTAATTCGGAGACCCCCCCATCTGTCCCCTCATGCAGAAAAGGAGAAGAATCCCTTAGGGCTGAGTCAATTTATTTCTCATACATACTTCCTCACCCCTATCGCCCACCCACTCCCCATCATGCATCACAGCATCATTCATACACAAACCTTCTCCATTCATCCCTATATTTTGTCTTCTCCCGTCCCTTCTCAACAGACATTCCTCTCTTTTGTAATGCCCCTTTCACCCCACCCATCCACCTCATCCTAGGACGCCCCCTCATATTCACTCCTTCAACCTCTACCTTCCATACCTCTTTTACTAATCTTCCTTCACTCATTCTTTCCATGTGTCCAAGCCATCCTAATACTCTTTCATCAACCCTATCCCACAACTCCCTTCCCACCCCTGTTCTCCTCCTTACCTCCTCATTTCTCACCCTATCTAGCCTAGTAACCCCTATTATACTTCTCAGACATTTCATCTCAAACACATTCAAACACTTTCTCTCTTCCTCTCTTAAGTTCCATGTTTCTGTCCCCGTATAGTGCTGTCGGCACAATCACTCCTTCATATAACCTCCTCTTAGCATCCATTCCCAGGTGTCTATTTCTCATTATACTTTTTAATCCACCAAGGCATTTACTCGCTTCTCTCAATCTACATTCTACCTCCACCCCCACTCCTCCCTTTCCTGCCACATTTGCACCCAAGTATCTAAAACTATCCACTTCCTCCAGTCTCTCCCTTAATGCTCACTTCCAGCCTGCTGTCACTCTCTCCCCTTGTACATCTCATCACCTTACTTTTGCCCACATTTATCTTCAGCTTCCTTCTTTCACACACCTTCTCATACTCTGTCATTAACTTCCTCAATTCTTCCTTTGATCCGGCTACAAGCGCAGTGTTGTCAACAAAAAACAACTGATTTATTTACCACGCTTCTCCATTTTCTTTAACCATCTCCAACCCCTAACCCACCACCCTTGCATTTACCTCTCGCATCACCCCATCCATGTATAGATTGAACAGCCAGGGTGACATAACACATCCCTGACGAAGTCCCATCTTTACCTCGAACCACTCACTCTCTCCATTTCTAATCCTGACACAAGCTCTAATACTCTCGTAAAAACTCTTGACTGCTCTTAATAGCTTTCCTCCTATCCCATAAATCTGCAGTACCTCCCATAGTGCCTTCCTGTCTACCCTGTCTTAAGCCTTTTCCAAATCCATAAAAGCCCAAAAAATCTTTACTTTTTTATATAGTTTTCTTGCATATCTGTCTTACCACAAAGATCTGATCTACACAACCCCTACCTGTCCTAAATCCACACTATTCCTCACCAATTACTCCCTCTGTCCCTCTCCCAATCCTCTCAATCAAGACCCTCCCATAAGCCTTGCCAACTACACTCAACAAGCTGATCCCTCTGAAACTACTACACTCACATTTGTCCCCCTTTCCCTTGTAAAGCGGAACTATACAGGCACTCCTCCAGTCCTCCGGCACTCTACCCTCTCTTAAACAAACATTAAATAACCTCACCAGCCAGTCCACCATAACTGTACCTCCTTTTTTCAGACATTTTGCATGGCATCCATCCAGACCAGGTGCCTTACCTGCTCTCATCATCTTAACAGCTGCTTTCACTTCTTTCCCTATTTCTCCTCCATTTTCCTCACTCATCACTCTCATTTTCTTAGCGTTTCCCACTGCAACTACCTTTCCCTCCCTATCCTCCTTCACATTTAGCAACTCCCTAAAATACTCTGCCCACCTTCCTCTCACTGCCTTCTCTTCCATTATCATCTCTCCATCTGTACCTTTTACCCTTTCTTCTCTACTTGATTTGCCTTCTCTTCCTCTTTTTTTTATTTCTTTCCAAAACATCTTTTCATTATTTTCAATTTTTTTCATACGCTTACCCCATTTCACATCTGCTCTCCTCTTTGCTTCCTTTATCTTATGCTTAACTTCCCTTCTCTTTACTTTGTATCTCTCATACGATTCCCTCGTCCTAATTTGTAGCCAATCTATGAAAGCCTGCTTCTTCTCTTCTATACCTTTCTTTGCCTCCTCATCCCACCACTCACTACCCTTCCTTCTACTTCCTCCCATCCTCCTTGTTCCACACACCATCTTTGCACACTTTATGACTCCCTCCTTGAACCATCCCCATTCCTCCTCCACTCCTAGCTCTACTCTATCCTTCACTCCCTCCCACTCCTCGCTCAACTTCTTCTTATACTCCTTCTCCTTTTCTTTCTCATTTAAACAGTTCACTCTAAGTGTCTCCCTACCTTCTGCCCTTCTTCTCTTTCTCCACCTATTCTCCACTCTCAATTTACCTTCCACCAGAAAATGACCTCATATTCCCCCACTTTTCCTAAAACTTTTCCTACCATACTCCTGATCACCACTATATAGTCCATTAACGCTCTATCTCCCACCTTTTCATCCACCACCCTCTCCCTTGTGTACTTATGCTTGACTTTCTTCCTAAACACTGTATTTGCTATCATCAACTCTCTTTAAAGACACATCTCCACCATTAATTCCCCTCTACGATTTTTACCTGAAACTCCAGACTTCCCAATCACTCCGTCTATTGGTTCGCTTCCTACCCTAGCATTAAGATCTCCCAATACAACTACATTGACATTTCTCCCTAATTCCTCTATGCACTCATTTAAATCTATCCAAAATGCCTCCCTTTCCTCTATGCTCTTCTCACTACCAGGTCCATAAGCACATACAAAAACCCACATCTCCCATCCCACATTCACCTTCATCCACATCAACCTTGGAGAAACCTCCTTTCACTCAAATACACGCTTACTTATCTCTTCACTTACTAGTATAGCAACCCCTTCTCTTCCTCGTCCTCTCTTCACTCCTGAGAACCTCCCAACTACACTCCCAAACTCACACTCGCCCCTGCCTTTCATTTTAGTTTCACTGAAAGCCACCACATCCATCTTTCTTCTCACAAACATACTGCCTATCTCTTCCCTTTTACTCTCCTCTGTACCACATCCACGTACCTTAGGGAACTGGTTGGAAAACTCCCAGACTATCTAATGCCTATACATTTTTTTAGGAATGTCCCCTTTTGGGGCTACAAATAGCAGGACTCCTAATTCCATCCTCCGTCCTTTTTTTTCGCCTCTTACGACTGAAGTGGGAAGACTTGGTGGTAGCATTCTTTTCCCCCACCACAGGGTAGGTGAAAAAAGGAAATGAATATTCAGAGAAATGGTACAGGACAGTAACAAGGGGTTGGGGGACAGCATAACGGAGGGACAGTCGTAGTATAAAAGTGTCACCATTTCTCTATAAACAGAGTTTTCCTCTAACACAGACAAAATGATGAATGGCTCTGGTCCGTAGGGGCGCCCCATATAGACCCTAAAGTATCAACTGCGTGCTACTTTGCCACAAGAATATGTATATATGTATATATATATATATATATATATATATACACATATGTACATAAATACACATATATATACAAGTATATATATATATATATATATATATACATAAACATATATATATATATATATATGTATATATATATAAATACACATATATATACATTTATATATATATAAATACATATAAATATACATATACATACATATATACAGTATATGCGTATACTTAGGCAGGAGATTCTCCCTCTGGCAAGAAATTTTGTATATAATAGCATGATGACAACTCACAATTTTCTTGTTAACTTGTTCAACACCGCGAACAAGGCGACGTGTTTCAAGAGGCAATCTATGTAGAAGATCAGCAAAGGACATTTCAACACTGAGGCAGGATAGTCAAACTAGTAGATATTGCGGTACCAACGTTTCGAAGTTACACAACTTCATTTCAAGGCAGAATAATACATGCAACAGACAAAGCGTAAATATACAGAAATAGTGTTACATAAATGAGCTAAGGAAAGGTCACAAACAAACAAATAATATGAAATAAGTACGAACATAGGAGAGGTGGACAAAAGGACAAAAACCCCAGCAATGACAAATGATCACCCACGCCGTGGGGTGGTCAATTGTTCACCGCGCTGTGAGGTGGAAGAGTAGACATCATCAACATGGAAATGTGCGATCATGGTTTTAGAGGAAGGGAGAATTTGGAGATCTTGAAGCTGCTTATTCATGTCAGAGTTGCTGTGTTTGATATACAATGCTTCGATGATCGCAAGTCTTTTGTGGTCTTTTTCGGTGGCAATAATGGAAGTACCCTTTACGAGGTTTTCTCTTGCGAGTCGTAGTTGGTGGTGGTTACTGTATTGATTTTTTAAGGCGCCTGCAGATAAATGAAGAGTAAGCCTTCTCGATACTTTAGTGGTAGTCATACTAATGTACGACGCATGAGGCCCACAGTCCTCATGTTGGCATACAAATTTGTATACGGCATGACTACGTTGAAGGAGACGGCGTTCAGGAGTGGTGTTATTTCTCATGATCAGGTTACTAATCCTCTTGTTTTTGTAGAAGATGACCAGAACATATATATATAATGTATATACATATACATATATATAAACTTATCTGCTGGGATTCGAACCCTCACCTGAGCGGCTTGCGTCTTACAAGATGAAGACCGTACCATCACGCCATCCTGACCTTTCAAAACGTTTTGAAGGGTCAGGATGGCGTGATAGTACGGTCTTCATCTTGTAAGACGCAAGCCGCTCAAGTGAGGGTTCGAATCCCAGCAGATGAGTTTATTTCTGAAATGTCAATTGACACAAACACATATATGTATATATGTGTATATATATATATCTATATATCTATATATATATATATATATATATATATACATATATATAATGTACATATATATGTATATATATATAATGTGTATATATATACATATATATACATGTATATAATATATATATATATATATATATATATATATATATATATATATATATATATATATATATATTTGTGTGTGTGTGTGTGTGTGTGTGTGTGTGTGTGTGTGTGTGTGTGTGTGTGTGTGTGTGTGTGTGTGTGTGTGTGTATTTACCTAGTTTACCTAGTTTACCTAGTTGTATTTTAGGGGAAGGGGAGCTATGCTCGTTGGGTCCCGTCTTCATATCTCATTTTATCTAAACTATTTTTAAATTCATGTATTGTTTTTGCACACACCACTTTCTCATCTAACTTGTTCCAACTGTTTATTACTCTGTGAGGAAAGCTGTTCTTTTTCAAGTCTCTTCTATAGCTGTCTTTTTTTATTTTCTTTCCGTGTCCTCTTGTATTTCTGTCATCCCATTTTATCAGATTCTCTCTATCAGTAATTTCTATGCCTTTCATGATTCTGTAAATAGCTATCAAATCTCCTCTCTCTTCTTTGCTCTAGTGTCTGTAGTTCAAGTTTTTCTAGTCTCTCTTCATATGATAGTTTTGAGTGTTGGTGCCAGTTTTGTAATTGCTCTTTGTATTCTTTCAAGTTTTTTTATACATTTTTTTGTACTTGGTGACCATATCGTTGCTGCATATTCCAATCTTGGTCTTATCAGGGTGATTAGGATTTTCTTCACCATTTCTTCATCCAGGTATGTAAATGCAACTTTGATTGTTCTTATTAAATTATAGGTTTCTCCAAAAATCTTATTCATATGTTTCTCAGGTGACATATTATTCATAACAATGACTCCCAGGTCCTTCTCATTTTCTACTTTTTTTATTCCTTCTTCTCCCAATTTATATGCTCCTGTTATTCTGTTTTTGCTTTTTCCAAATTCCATTATACTACACTTTTTTGTATTGAACTCCATCTCCCATTTCCTACTCCATTCCTGTACTATATTTAAATCTCTCTGTAGTGATTCACAATCTTCTTCAGTTTTCACTCTTTTCAGTAGTTTTGCATAATCTGCAAAGAAGCTCATATAACTTTCTATTCCTTCATCCATATCATTAATATATATAGCAAACATTATTGAGGCCAGAACTGTTCCCTGCGGAACACCGCTTATTACTTCATCCCATTTTGAGTGCTGGTTTCTTATCACTACTCTCATTTATCTTTCTTGCAAAAAGTCTTCCATCCAATTTAGTAGTTTTCCCTGTATTCCTCCTTCAGTTTCTAATTTCTTAAGCAACTTCTTATGTGGAACTTTGTCAAAAGCTTTCTTTAGGTCTAGAAATGCACAGTCCGCCCATCCATCTCTTTCTTGTATTATATCTATTAGCCTTGAATAGAAACATATTAAATTGGTGACGCATGATCGTCCTTGTCTGAATCCAAATTGCCTTGGATTTAACACTTTGTTTTTTTCTAAATATTTTACCCATCTACTTTTGATCATTCTTTCACAAATTTTTGCTATTGTACTTGTTAGAGAGACTGGTCTATAGTTTGTAGGTTCTTCTTTATTTCCTCCTTTATATATAGGTACTATATTTGCTTTTTTCCAATCTTCTGGAACTTTTCCTTCTTTCAAGGAACTGTTTAGTATGCTATGTATTTTGTCTGCCAGT
>NC_134801.1:27065890-27085620 GCF_046742065.1 Oratosquilla oratoria | reverse complement strand
ATCTTACATCTCTCTTGATAGCGTATTGGTTTAAGTAACTTGTAACTTTGTTACGGGTTAGCTGGGTTCGAATCCCTCGGCACGTTCACGTTTCAATTCTTCCAACAGGATGCCTCCTTCGAGCGACTCTCATTCTCGATTGCGATGGCATGGATTTAAAAGTGATTTGTGGTTTAAAAAGATATTGATTGATCACTGGGAACCATTTTGTGTGTATGTATAAACTTTCCCACGCGCACATACTATCCAATACTCTATCATGACGGGGGTGGGTTGAACGCGATATTTCGTGTAGGTGTATGTAATTCGAGCATACAAATAGAGGAAAGTCGTACTCATCTTACATCTCTCTTGATAGCGTATTGGTTTAAGTAACTGTAACTTTGTTACGGGTTAGCTGGGTTCGAATCCTCGGCTCGTTCACGTTTCAATTTCCAACGGATGCCTCCTTCGAGCGACTCTCATTCTCGATTGCGATGGCATGGATTTAAAAGTGATTTGTGGTTTAAAAAGATATTGATTGATCACTGGGAACCATTTTGTGTGTATGTATAAACTTTCCCACGCGCACATACTATCCAATACTCTATCATGACGGGGGTGGGTTGAACGCGATATTTCGTGTAGGTTTCGTATTGGTTTACGTCACTGTAACTTTGTTACGGGTTAGCTGGTTTCGAATCCTCGGCTCGTCCACGTTTCAATTTCCAACGGATGCTTCCTTCGAGCGACTCTCAGTCTCGATTACGATGGCACGGATTTAAAAGTGATTTATGGTTGAAAAAGATATTAATTGATCACTGGGAACTATTTTGTGTGTATGTATAAACTTTCCCACGCGCACATACTATCCAATACTCTATCATGACGGGGGTGGGTTGAACGCGATATTTCGTGTAGGTGTATGTAATTCGAGCATACAAATATAAGAACGTCGTACTCAACTTATATCTCTTTTGATAGCGTATTGGTTTCCGTCACTAACTTTGTTACGGGTTAGCTGGTTTCGAATCCTCGGCTCGTCCACGTTTAAATTTCCAGTCTCGATTGCGATGGCATGGAATTAAAAGTGATTTGTGGTTGAAAAATATATTAATTGATCACTGGGAACCATTCAGTGTGTATGTATATACATACACATAAGAAAAATGTTAGGGATGGCAATAATTCGAGTGGTATTTTCAAACATATTGAATTAAATAATCATCCAGTTGATTGGGATAATGCTCAGCCAATCTATTATACCAACAACATAATAGCAAGAAATTTAATAGAGTGTAGTTTGATTCATACCACCAGTAATCAAAATACCAACCTTCATAAAGGCTTATACAAACTTGATAATTTTATTTGTGAAGAAATGAGTAAGATGATATCAGGTAAATTGTAACCCATCGACACTATGTGACCCTGGCGACTGTGACCTGATGTCGCCCCACCATCATAAGTTAATTGACAATGACCTTCCGCCCCATATCCAAACTGTCCTTGTTCCTTTGTTTCGTGTATATATTATGTATGCATTTCTATTAATTTGTACTTGTTGCACTGAAGATGTAATATACGAAAGCGCTCTGCTTCGTTAGTTTCCTTTTTCCAAGTGGTCTACTTTGCATAAGTGAACACACGTACCCGTGTTCTTATTAGCATATACATATATATACATAAAGATACATATACATATATATACATATACATATATATACATATACATATACATACATATACGTATATATACATATACATATATATACATATACATATATATACATATATATATATACATATATATATACATATATATATATATACATATATTTATATACATATATATGCACATACATATATATATACATACGTATATATATACATACACATATATATACATATACATACATATATATACATACATATATATATTGCAGTAATTCACAAGGTACACGTGAAAATATTATGCAGAAAAAACCACTGCTAAATAAAAAGCTTAGTCCGAACGTTTTCGTCTATTTAAGACATTATCAAGGAATACTCGTACACAATTACAGAGACATAGGTAGATATATATATACGTAAAGTAGTAGACAAGCTAGGAACCCTGGGAAGGACACACAAGATGCTTCATAATCAGGTTGAGAAGTGTGTTTACATTAAGGACATTTGGTCAAATGACGTTACATCACCCCGGCCTGGTAATATTTGGTACTATAAAAAGTAAGCTTATCAAAAATTCAACTGAAGTAAATGAGGGTTGCGTTTACTTTATTCCATGCCTTAAATGTAACATATTTTATATCGGTCAAGGATAAATCAACACAAGTATAGTGTAAGGATTGGGCAAAGTTCCAGTGGCCTTTTTGTTCACGTAAGAGACCACAAATATCCTATTGACTGGGATAATTCTAATGAAATAATTTCTTGTGGATCTTTATTAGAAAGAAACATTATTGAATCCAGTCACATTAAGCATGCCTTCGACCAAAATATTAACTTAAGTTTAGGTTTATATAAACTTGATGATTTTATTATTAAGAAAATTGTAAGAAATGCTCCAAGTGTTACCAGGCCGGGGTGATGTAACGTCATTTGACCAAATGTCCTTAAAGTAAACACACTTCTCAACCTAATTATGAAGCATCTTGTGTGTCATTCCCATGTTTCCTAGCTTCTCTACTACTTTATGTATATATATATATATATATTTATATATATATATATATATATATATATATATATATATATATATATATATCCACCTATGTCTCTGTAACTGTGTATTCCTTGATAATGTCTTAAATAAACGAAAACGTTCGGACTAAGCTTCTTATTTACCAGTGTTTATATATATATGTATGTATATATATATATATATATATATATACATATATATATATACATATATATATATGTATATATATTCATATATATTCATATATATACATATATATATATATATATATATATATATGCATATATATGTATATATGTATATATTTCTAGGGCACAGGTTCTCACGGAGACAATTTTGATTAAAATCAACTGCGCTAATAGATTTAACTATTTTCAGTTGTATCTTCTTAAGTTTAAGGAAGGACTTCCTATCAACTTCATTCAGCTTATGAACGAAATCATCCATGGTGAATGTGAAAAGAAAGGCGCTGGTGAATGCCGATGGTTTCTATTTGATGTGTAACAGCATGTAAAAAACTGTTGACAACGACACCTAAAACTTCGGAGTTTTTTCACCTCGATAAGAGGCTTCCTCAGGGTGAGAAGGACTTCATTGGTGTAGAGCCACCTTCTTAACTTGCCTCTAGACCTTCAAGACTAGAACATCGTCTCTACACCAATGAAGTCCTTCTCACCCTGAGGAAGCCTCTTATTGAGGTGAAAAAACTCCGAAGTTTTAAGTGTCATTGTCAACAGTTTTTTACATGCTGTTACACATCAAATAGAAACCATCGGCATTCACCAGCGCCTTTCTTTTCACATTCACCATGGATGATTTCGTTCATAAGCTGAATGAAGTTGATAGGAAAGTCCTTCCTTAAACTTAAGATACAACTGAAAATAGTTAAATATATAGCGCAGTTGATTTTAATCAAAAATATATATATATATATATATATATATATATATATATATATATATATATATATATTGCATCCGACCTAGTTATGGACCAAAAAGTCTCCTGTCGGCATGCTCCTCCTTTGTAATCCTTTTGTAAAGCACTCACGCGCAAACATGATCGGAGAAAGATGGATGGTGCGGTAGTTGGGAAGACTGTTCCTGGATAAGGGGTTCGGCTTTAGACCTACCGGTAGTAGATCTTGTATTTTCAACTTCTGTGACATGCTCACAGATGTCTAGTCTCCCTACATCAGAGAAACGGAGGAGTGGACTGTGTGTACATAATTAGAAGTAAAAAGCTCCAACAAAGCACCAGAGAAGTGGTTGTGTCAACTTGAAAATGAGGGTGCCATTAGGGGCAAGTAGGTGGGAAATACTCAAGAGTGGTCAGAGGTGCCAAGTGATATGCCGAAGGGGATGTTATTCACTTTATATTAGTAATTTGTGAAAAGGAATGGACGATATACCCGTGGTTCTCAACCTGGGGGCCAAGGGGACCCACAAGGGAGACATGATAGAAATTTAGGGAGGGTCAAGGGCCTCATGTTACAAACTATACATTTCTTTATAATGTGAAGAATGTGAATATATATATAAAACACTACGCACATATATGATAATTATGATAGTCAACTTTGTAATCAAACAAAGGGTTTCTCATCACTATTTTTTTTATTATTGTTTTCTTTTTATCCTTTTTGGTGGGGTGGGGTTTGGGAGAAAAATGAAGGGGAGCCACACGAATATTAATAATTCATAAATTCATGAAATGGGGAACGGCGTTAAAAATGTTGGGGACCACCGAAATATACAAACATATTCACCCGTTATGCCAAAAATACTACGGCATGCGTACAACAGCAATTCTAAAAAGTCTTGCGTGAGGACCTAAATTAGACGTATATAATAGAATGTTGAAAATATATTTCAACACTAAAAGCTGCAGTGTGATATGCGAGGTCCAAAACCCGATAAGTACAACCAAAAACATTGTTGAGAGTAAGAAGTGATAGGTAGAAAGAGAGAAAGACCCAGAAGAGACTCAAAAACTTTTATCTCATAGGTCAAACCGACAACTCAAAATATGATGAGCTAACATTCAAATGCTCTTTTAGACAATTTAATGAATAAATTGTGAAAAACACTGAGAACTGTTGTCCCAGACCAAGTTTAGAATATGTCAAAGAAATGTAGAACCACCATGAATTCTAAGCTCACAAGAATTGGTGTGCATACAAAGTCGGGAAACGCTGGGTATACCATTGCTGGAAACAATTTCTCGATTAAAAGACGTCATATCATAAGTACACACAACGTTAGTGAATTGTTGCAATAAATTGTGGTAAGTACAAAAGATATCAGTGGATTGGTGGAAAGAGATACTATGTGGCAAGACCATAAGAGGTTTAAATCCTCTGTAATAAACAGACGAATTAAAACAGTCCAAAGGGACTGGATATGGCGAAGTCGATTGAGTCAATCATCCAAAATAAAAGGGATTGCGAAGAGGCAACTAGAAAACACTCAAAGACCGCATATCTCCACCAACTCGGTAAATACATTTTGCAAGGACGTATGGTGACCGTTGTCGATTTTAAATTTTAATTTCTTTAGGTCCACAATGAATTACGTTAGAACATTTTCATGAATCACAGATGCCTGAATGTTGACATGAAACTCTAAGTATTAGTTTTGTATTTATTTATAAACCCAGAAAAGTGCCCGAGCTCTAAATGATAATATACCCCTTTAAAAATATCCCATGCACACATGTGGGTCCGTTTCCGTCTCAAAATCTTACATCTAGCATCATAGAAAAAAAAAAAAAAAAAAAAAAAAAAAAAAATCGCCCAGCAGCAGCAGTAGCAGCAGCAATACATGACATTGAATTGATTTAATGAGGGAAAATTAACGTGATGTCTTATGCTACTCTGTCTATTGACAATAGTAATAATTTCCCTGTAACCGTTTTCGAGGTGCAACCCTGTATCTGACATTTCAGGGTCATTCAAAATATTTATGCCAATTGAAACCCTGTGTCACTTCCTATATGAAAACAGACATCTCTATCTGCACCAGTTTTCGAGGTGCGGTTTTCTAAAACCTTGAGCTTGACATTTCATATCAACTCAATTGAAAGAATGCATTTTTCATTATAACACTACGATACAACAAATTGGAACTATGAAATAACCGGGCATTGGTAAAGAAGTTACAGGCAGAAATAAAACTATTTTCACTTTTTCTCCTCTGTGTGATTTAGCCATTGACATTGACCCGATTCCTCCTATAGTTTGAATGCAGCCGTACATATAAGACCACTCCTCACCGTTCAATTAGTCCTGCCGTTTTGACAGACATAAAATAAATAAATAAAAATAAAAAACAAAAGAAGATCAAGCAGAAAAAAAGAGAAAGAAACAGAGACAAAGAAACGAAGAAACAAAGACAAAGAACGAAGAGACAAGTAAACAAGTGAAAAAGTGAGTAAACAAATAGAAAAGTAAGTTAGTAGTAAATTTTTACAAAATAAGTAAATAAATAAAAAGTAAACAAGTAAGCAAGTAAGCTGATAAACAAGTAAACAAGTACATTTATAAAATGTAAACAAGTAAATGAATAAAAAATAAAAAGTAAACAAGTAAACAAATAAAGAGTACACAAACAAGAAAACACAAACAAAACAAATAAAAATAACAAGTAAATAAACAAGTAAACAAGAAAATAAATAAAAAATAAATAAATCAACAAGTCAACAAACAATTAAACAAGTAAACAAGAATTTAATAAAGGAACACAAAATAAGAAAAAAAAAAAACTATCAAAGAAACAAATAACGAAGCCATACAGATACAGACAGACAGGCAAACAGACAGACAGTGAGACAGACAGACAGAGATAAGGACAGGTAGGTAGAGAGACAGACACAGGTGACCACAAATTCCACCAAACCTCGTTCGTAAGAGTAATCAATGACTGACTGAAGTGCACTTGCATGCGCGCGCACGCACACACACACACACACACACACACACACACACACACACACACACACGCACGCACGCAGTTTAGTCGGAAAAAAGCATATATATAGTGGACAAACACCAATATAGCCTTGAACTAGGGAACACCTAAAACTCAATCTTGGGGAAATGCAGCTGTGGCATGCGAGAAAATAAGAAACAAACTCGAAATAAGAAGGCTGCAACAAAGGGGATAAAGAGAAACATGATCACCATGAATGAACGTGCCAAGTGGAAATAGTTCATAGACAAAGAAGACTGGGTAAAATTTACATAGATATTTGCCATTCTCACAGCTGCAATTCTTACCTATATCATCGGGTAGTTCTTATCATTCTGAGTATTTTGAACCACATTTATGTAAGTACCGCAAATTAATAGTAACGTCGGCACCGATTTTTTACAAAGAAATCAAGACTGGCAAACGTCTTTATATTTACCGAAAACTGTGCAAAGACACCAACGAGAAGACCGAAAAAGGCACAGGTTGAAATCAAAGAAAACAAAAGAAATAAAAAATAAGCAATTCCTAAACAAAATAACAGGAAAGATGGGTAAATCACCATCAGAAGAATTTTCAAGGACTTTAAGATGAGATAGAGAGAAAAAAAAAATGGGAAAAGGAGATATAAGCACCAATACAGAGTAATGTCATTTTCAAGTGCAATCCTGCACAAGGTGATGTCGTCATCAACACTCAGTGGGTCTATAACGGTTACCTTCATTTGGAATCCCGCAGCCCACAGCAGCCAGCAAAGATCCTCAGGCCCTCCATCGATCTCTCTGGGAGGAGGAAGAGGAGGTTTAGCAGGAGGAACAGGAAGAGGAGGTTTAGCAGGAGGAAGGGGATGTTTAGCAGGAGGAGGAACAAGAGGAGGAGGAGGATAGGAAGGGAGGAGGAGGAGGAGGGGAGGGGGAGAAGGAGGAGGAGGATAGGAGGGGGATGAGGAGGAGGGGGAGGGAGAGAAGGAGGAGGGCGAGGAGGAGGGCAAGGAACACAAAAGAACACAAAGGAAGAACAAACAACAGCAGGACTATCGGCCCTAACGAGGTTCTTTGTGTTTACTATACTGAGCTACAGTTAAGAAAACAGGGTAACTAGGCGATAGAAGATAAACTAACACTACTGCTACCACTATCCTATCCAATTACAATTAAATGCCGGGCTGTCAGATCTTTTATTGCGAGGGATAATATTTTATTTGCGTATTAGAGTCAAAGTATCTATCTAGGCGATTTTTAAATATTGTTATCGTGTTACTTTCAACGACAGTGGAAGGTAACGAATTCCACGCATTAACAACCCGGTTAAAGAAGAAATGCTTACTTTCATTCGAAGAAAATCTTTTACCAATTACTTTAAAATCGTGACGTCTTCTTGTATTTGATTGGTCTAATAAGAAGTAATCTTCGACATTGATGTTGTCAAAGCCTTTGAACATTTTAAAAACCTCGATTAAATCTCCTCGCATTCTCCTTTTTGAAAGTGAGAATAAATTTAGACTTTTAAGTCTTTCTTTTAACGGCAGATCTCTCAGCCTTGGTATCATTTTGGTCATTCTCCTCCAAGGGGAGGAGGAGTGGGATAAGAAAGGGGAGGAGGAAGAGAGGGAGGGGAGGAGGAGGAGAGGGAGGGGAGAAGGAAGAGGAGAGGGGAGGAGGAGGAGGAGGGGGAGAAGGAGGAGGAGAAGGGGAGGAAAAGGAGGGGAGGAGGAGGAGGAGAGAGGAAGAGGAGGGGAGGAGGAGGAGGGGAGGAGGAGAAGGGAAGGGAGGAGGAGGCGGAGAAAGAAGAGGAGGAGGAGGAGAAGAGGAAGAGGGGAGGAGGAGGAGACGGAGAGGTGAAGGAGGGAAGGAGAGGAGGAGGGGAAGGGAAGAGGAAGGGGAGGGGAAGGGAAGAGGAAGTGAAGGAGGAGTAGGAGTAGGAGGAGGAGAAGGAGGGGAGGAGGAGGAGGAGGAGGATGGCTTAGCCTTCAGTTATCCGCTCTCCTTACATAAACAAAGAATAGGGAGAAAACAGTCAAAGCTGGTGGCGATTTTCGGTCCGACGACCCGGACCCGCACGCACGCACATACACAAACATACACAAATATATAAACATACACTGAAGAGGATTGCAGTTTGCAATCGAAATATATAGATTCCCTGTCTCCAGTCTTTTTGGCTCCAACTGTGGTTGTCACGTGATCGACAAATGTGGTATTACATTTTTCATCAGTAAAGATACACACACACGTATACATGCAGACACGTACACATGCACATTTACACCCTCCTACACACAAATACATACCAAAAGACAGTAGAATGGTAGATTTCGAACTCAGAACTTATTTCATCATCTAAAGAATGGTTAGATAAGATAATAAATTAGAACTCGAAATTATAAAAAAAAAACGGGAAAATAAACGAGAAAAGTTAAAAAAAAAATTGTAACAGCGATCATGTAGTTATGCATGCAGAACTAGTTTTGTTTATTATTATATGTGAAGACAAAACGAAACTCAAACGTCTTGATTATAAAAGGACGAAACTATCGAGGAATGAAATTACATATTTAGGTTTCAGATAGGCAAAAATTGGTTTACCAACAGTGGTTAACACGAACGGAATAGACTTAGTAACCATGAAGTGGGCGCTGAAACAATTGGTTGTTTTAAAAGATTAGACAACTTTATGTATAGAGATGACAGGTGGTAAGGGACCTTGAACTGTCTAATGTAGGTCTTACGATCTCTTGTAGTCTCCTCCATTCCTATGTTCTTATGAAACAGGTACACAGACAAGAAATACAAAGATAAATCAAGGATATTAATGAGCAATATGGAAATCTCTCACAAACGTATAAAACGGGAATTAGTTCAAAACCAAAATTCAAAGTTTTTCATCAGACGAGATCAGTCAGATCATAAGGAAGTAAAACAAATAAAAGGCTCGATATAACAGATGCAAGGGTAATTAAGCAGGTCAAAAAGAAAAGAAAAAAGAAATATATTGACAGAGGAGTGAGGAGAACGATAAAGCAACTCTATAAAGGAAATGGTTAGGAACAGTCCTTCTCAACTTTTTCATTCCAATGCCCCCTTTCTTCGTGAATTCTCAACATTCGTGTGGCTACCCTTTATTTTTCTCCCAAATCCTACTCCGGTAAAACAGTAAAAAAAAGTTACATTAATAATAATAAAATGATGAAGATAATCCTTTTCCTCACATTATATAGAAATGTATAATTTGTAACAGCATGCCATGCCCCCTTAAATTCTTGTCAAGGCTCCCAGGAGCCACTGTATTAGGCATTGGTAAAAAGATACCAGACATGCTCTATTAATACCTAGCATAAAGTTGCGTAATAAAGTGTGATGATTCAGGTTAGAAGAAACATGTGTAACAGTGAAAGAAATATGTGATGTACCTGTTGATTAATTCTGTTCAAAATTTACACCGGAAAAGATACGAGAACAAAAGGGCATTGGAGAAGAGATATAAATCACAGAGCGAGAAAAAAATACCTGGAATATTTATTGTAATAGAAAAAAAAATAAGAAATCGATAAGCATCCTGAGATAAGTGCCGAGTCAGGACGTAATCTGTTCTGATACTATTACTCAGAGCTTCCTATCGATTATAAATCCAAGTAGGGCATCCCTAAGGCTCGTTTCACAAGTGTCGACTTTTCGCCGTGCGCTGTCCACGACACGACGTCGTGCTCTCAAGTAACCATGGGTGTCTATGGACGCATTTACACGTCACGACCACGAGCACGTGTGAGAGCGTCCAAAGACGTCCATGGTCGTGGACGTTGCATGACGAAAAGTCGATACCTGTGAAACGAACCTAAGCCCTTCTATCGAAGCCCTGCAACACAGGGACTTCGACTTATCCTTGTCTCTTCGGATACAGAATGATTGAATACTGCTCCTGCAGAGAAGTAATTCAGTCTCTCTTTCTCAGTGCACGGCTGTGGAATTAGACGTACATCGCTACTTCGGACACCCGTAGACTTTCGACACTGGCAAAACGAACGGGTTTCTTGTAGACTTCCACCCCCTTCGGTCGACAAGATCACCTCAGTCATATTGCTCGTCTTTCTCTTTGAATTAACCCCTACTGGCGCCTCATAGGCGGGAGAAACAAAGAGAAGAAAGATACCAACCCACTTTCTTAGGTGTTGGGCCTTCCACATGTAACGATCTTGACTTCATCGAGGCTGGAAGGCATCAGTTGTTCCTCATGGCATATAAAAACATAAAAAATGGAGGAGAATGCAAGAGATCATAAGGCCTACATCAGGCAGATCCATATCCATTACCACCTGTCATCCCTATTCATAAAGTTATCTAATCTTCTATTAAAACAACCAATTGCTTCAGCGCTTACTACATGGTTACTAAGTCTATTCCATTTGTTAACCACACTGTTGGTAAACCAGTTTTTACCTATATCCTTCTTAAATCTAAATTTGTCCACTGTGGCCGAGTGCTGTAGGGCAGACCATAAGATTATGGAAAAAAGAAAACGGCAGACGCTGCCGTTCCTCCAAGGAAGAATCAGTTGAAGACGTGAACTCTAGTGTTAGAACAGTGATTCTCAACCATTTTCCTTCCATTCCATCCTTCATGATTTCTCAATATTCGTGAGTCTCCTGTTCATTTTTCTTCCAAATCCCACGCCGCTAGAATTTTTTTTAAAAACACTAGTAACAAAATGTTACTATATTACAAAGTTGACAATCATGATTATCTTACATTTCTTCTGCCAGGACAGTGATTTTTTTCTAATTCAGATTATTCATATTAGATAGAAATGTATAATCTGTAACAGCAGTCCATGACACCCCCCCCTCCCTCCTAAATTCTTGTCATGGCTCCCTTAGGGATTATGGTCCCAATTGAAGAACCACTGTGCTAAGACAAGAGACCCCTACGCCACAATCAAGGAATGGTCTCCTTCCCACCGAACCAAACGGTACTGTACCAAGAGTTATGTATTTTAAGCCTCTTGTCCTCCAGCGCTTGATCCCGCGGATTTCTAGTAGATAGATAGATAGGTAAAATAATATAAAGATATAAGGAGAAATGTAAAGAGATAGAAATATAAATAGAAGGAACAGAATCAAATAGAAAAGAGACAAATATAAAGAGAATAAACAAATACAAAGAAAAAAGATAAGAGTATAAAGAAAAGATATAGAAATATGTCACTGAGTTAAGACATTCTGTAGAGTCTTGTTGAAGGATAGTGCAGTACTGTGTAAGATGTTCTGTGTCTTCCATGCTGTGAATATATCTAGGGCAGATTCTGTGCGAGTTCGGTTTTAGTGTGGGGTGATGACCTATACACGAGCATACCGGTGAAATTCTTGCGGGGTTTTGAAAGTGTTGTCCCTACTGTGTTGATTTCTGGTAGTCTAATACGAAGCATTTTCTTTGTGGTCCGAGTGTGTATGCGGTTTTGTATGGAAGTATTGTGAGGTATTGCTGAATTTCTTTTTCATGTTGCATTTGGCGGGATGTGTCTTTGTGATGTGATGTGAAATACGGTTGGGCTCGAGGTCATTTGCACAAAATTATATCCCCGTCATTCCAGGAACTTGTTTCATGGGGACAATTTATGTTTTAGAATGTCAAATGCTCTGTTGTTGTTGTTGTACTACAACCAATCAATATATATATATATATATATATATATATATATATATATATATATATATATATATATATATATATATATATATATATATATATATATATATATCTCTTTTTTTTTTTTTTTTTTTTTTTTTTTTTACCAGGCTGTCGATATATATCATCGACACCGTAGAATAAGGTCTTTAAATTACTGTACAGTTCACTTGCAACAACGTGGTAAAGTGGACATCACTTCCAATATTCGCCTTTGGTCCCGAACATGACAGAATTGCCAGAGAAGGCCCCTTTGTCAAGCAAAGATTTCCCTCCTCGCAGGCTTCCTAACTTCTCACATGTGTTCTTAGACATCGAGTCCTTTTCGTCCGACAACGGGTATTTCTGCATTTTCAATGCCATCAATCGGTCCACCTAGTTACCCAAGATGATGCACATCCGCGATACCACCGCAACCACGGCCGTCAAATCCGCCATTTCCTTAGAGGCTTGGCGCTTCCGCTTCCCGGCGGTCGTCACTACTGACAGCAGACTTAAACGAATTCTTTATGGATCAAGTTACTTTTTATTGAGAACAAATAAAAAAAAAAAAGTTGAATTCTTTCAAATTCTACCATTTCTCTATTCTGCCTCTGCCATCTTTCTAAACAAAAATTTTTACCACTTCCATATTGTCCCCAAGGATAGAAGTGTTGTTCATTGCAGACAAATACTCTGAGTCAAGTGCAACCCCATCCTCAAATAGTTTGGCCAAATAGCTGCATAGCTGCATAGTCACCTAGAGCAGCTGTTTATTTCATAGATGTATATAGCCCTAGCAAATTAGTTGCCTTTAGCCCTTTTCAACTTTTTTCAAGTCTAATCGAGACTGCACATTTTCAGAGCAAATCTACGGTGCGACCATCGCACTACGTGGAGATTTTTCCGCATCTGCAGACATTCCGAAAGAGCTAAGGCTGTTCGCCAAGAAACCCTCCCAGCGTATGTCCAAGATACGTGTGCGGCCCACCAGGTCTAACAGAGGTAACCCATCGACACGGCAGGTGACCTCAAGGATATCACATATAGTCTTCATCGGGAATCCCGTCAACTAGCCTCTACGGCTGGACTAAGGTGGATTTTATCCAGCACTTAGGTCTTCAATCAATAGCTTTTCCATCCAGAAAAGTGTAAACAATCGTCATCAATCCTCTGAAGTCCGTACACCCTAAGGAAAAGCTACTGAAGATTATATAATTAGCTATTTTTGCTTATTAGAGAACAAGCTGATGTAGTGATACCCCCATCGAACGTTCCGGCAATTTGCCGATTTACGTGAATAAACTCAGCGCATCATGACATAAGCACAGACATTTGGATAGCCGCCGTTACTCTCACGATTCACGACAAAGTTAGACTCATTACATGAAAGGAAACGTAGTGTGGACTGAATAGACACAAAACTCCAAACTAAAAGATGTACGAGATATTTGGGGAGAAAGTGTTTCTCTTAGATAAAATCATCTTGATTAGTCTAAACAAAATTCTAGAGTGAGATAACATTCCTACGCAGGTTGAGACGCTTGGAAGGTCAAGTGGAGCTTTCTCCCACCTCAATAAAATCGTCTAGCACTTGACTAAAGAAAATAGATAGTTGCAACATGTCACACTGTACAATACGAAGGAGAACCTTAGGGAAACCCTCAAGGGCCGAGGTCCTTATCTCCCTCAAAGGCATGTCCTGCCTTCCCCATATTTTCATCTCTATCTATATCTCTGTTCTATATCGCTCTCTCTCTTTCTCTCTCTCTCTATCCCTCTCTCTCTCTCTCTCTCTCTCTCTCTCTCTCTCTCTCTCTCTCTCTCTCTCTCTCTCTCTCTCTCTCTCTCTCTAACCTTCTGTCTACAAGGCGCTAGATAACTATTATAGTTACGATGTTGTTTACTTTGACTTTAGCAAAGCGTTCGACAAGGTACCCCACCAGAGACTACTAAATAAAATTAAGGGCTATGTCATATGCGGAAAAGTGTTTGGATAGATTAGAGCATGGATTAGTGAGAGAAAACAATGGGTTGCCATTAACGGCGTATAATTCAAATGTGGTAGTGTTACTAGTGGAGTTCCCCAGGGCTCGGTTTTGGATCCCTAATTGTTCATTGTATATGTAAACTACTTGGACAATGGGATTAAGAGTGATGTTAGTAATTTTGCAGATGGCACTAAAATAGTACGCCATATTAGGTCGGGAAAAGATGCTCCGATACAGCAGGAGTGTCTTAATAAACTGTTTGCGCGGTGAGAGAAATGATAAATGGACTTTAATATCTCAAAGTGCAGTGTATCAAATGTATGATTATGCAACCCAGCTAACAGGTATAGCTTAGAGAACATCATACTAGAGAAAAAAAACAAAAGTGCAGTTGGAATCATTAAGCTCTATCTGGCGATAGTTAGACCCATCTTTGACTACGCTGTACAGGTTTGGTCTTTCCTATAGAATGAATACTAGATCACTAGAATCATTAGAGAAAATTTACCATAATTGTACAAAGCCTTAAAAGTTTAACATACGAAGACAGGTTTAGGCACTTTAATTTACATTCTCTGGAAAGACGAAGAGTGCGAGTTGATCTAGTAGAAGTATTCAAATGGGTCAAGGGAACAAGGGCGATGCAGATAAGGTCATCATACTAAGATAGCAGTGGAGAACTCGTAGCAATGGATTTAGATTGGACTAATTTAGGTTTGAGAATGAAATAGGCAAAAACTGGTTTACCAACAGAGTGGTTAATGAATGGAATAAACTTAGTAACCAACTAGTGAGCCTTGAAACAATTGGTTATTTTAAGAGAAGATAACCCTACGGATAGGGGTGATAGGCAGTAATGGACATGGAACTGCTTAGTATGGGCCTTATAGTCTTGCGGTCTACCCCATTCTTATGCTGATATGTTCTAACCCCCGTTCTATCTGTCTATCTATTTATCTATGTCTGGACGAGGTCTTAAGTAAGCCTGACAATATTTTACGGATGAAGCCTTATCACCCGTATCCACTTTTGTGTCTTTCCCGGGCGATGGGGAGCGAGATTTTGAACTTGGGACGTGTGCGTGAAGTAGGAGCAGGACATCTGGGCCATTTGGGGTCAATTAATATAACAAGATACAGGATATTACGACACTCAGTACTTTGAATTCCGACACAGTGATTATGGCTAAGGACGAACACCCACAATGAGAGATTACAAGGGGTCGACGCGGTTGCCGACACTTAGGAAACTAGTAATTGTAACTGACTCCGAGGGAAAATATTTACCAATTTGGCACACAGAGGAGAACAACAATGTTCAGAAGTCATCCTCACGAGTGTAAGAGGCTTGTAGATGAGGATCGTAGATAAAGGTAGACAAGTGAGGTAAGTAGAGGGGAAGGTGGCGAGAATTTCATTTCTATGAACTAGATGTTTGGTAAACAATTGTTTGCAGGCGAAGATATTGCACAAGCTTGCTCCTCGCCTAAATGTTTACAAACAGCAGTTGGGTAGCCGATTTCATTGTTGTATGTTCATTTTATGTTGATGTAACAGTATGTAAATTAAGTCAGTGGTGCATTGATTTCGAGATTGCTTGAGTAAGCTGTATTGCTTAGGGGGTTTGTAACAGCCTCTCTGATTGGAGAAAGGGTGAAGGAGAAAATTCAATTGGTTCATGGGAGTAAAGTCACCCCATTAGGGAAAGTACTTGGATGTAAAAGTAAAGATCCTTGTACTAAAGAAATAATGGCGTCTATGCGAACTGACCTAGTGAACAAATTGAGGATTCCTAGTGGGAGTCCCTTGGTGTAACTTGCAGAACCAAGTGTAATAATATTCGGGAAGAAACGAAAAAAAAAATAAGCTCCGTTTAATTCCCTCTCTTATACAGAGTAATGGAACTTGACTAAATCGGATGATAGGAAGTAAAGGGGCTCCCTATAGAAGAATATCGTGTGGGACTATCATACATAAAGACAGTGGTGAAAAGAAAGTAGAAAGTGAGAGATGTTTTATAAAAAAAAAAGTTGGCCTATAGCGACGACAACAGAGTGGTGAAAGGGGATAAGAGAAGGGAACAGTAATAACAATGGTAAGAAGAGTATAAAAATGGGTGGTTTTAGATTTGAGAAATCTGGGAAAGAAAATACAGAGGCTTTTTTTTTTTTTTACAATGACTTAACAATGGAGGTAAGTAAATTTGCAACAAAGTTGAGATTGTTGAGGAACTTACTCTCCTCCTACGAGTCAAAGTTTTATGACCTGGAATATAAGCTCGAAAGAAAATCAACTTGGCTCAGAAAGCAGAAATCTATTGCAATTTGAAACGAGTCTTTGACGAATGAGAGGACTAATGTTCTGAATATCATAAAGGCAAATGATGCCAAGATAAAACCAAACGAAGATAAAGTTAATCGCTCTTTTAATTTTCGGGAATGTTGATTATCTGCCCAACAGAAAAATGTAGCATTAAAAAATGTTATGGAGCAGCAGAGAAGAGATTTTAGGTTAGAAGGAATAGTGAAGTCTATTAGAAAATGTGGGGAAAGATATTTTTTTAGATATATAGTCGATAAGACGCTCCCAAGAAATGTTGAGCTATATCTGGGAAATAACAGACACACAATCTAGAGGAGAGACAAAAAATATAATGGGTTGTGAGAAACGATATAACAGTGGAAGAAGCGGCTGAGTGATGGAAAAGTGAGCCAATCCACGTGGTGTAGCGACGATGCTACTGTGAGAAGAGAAAGAGATTTGGTGAGTTCATATGGTTTATTATTAAGGTGTAACTGAACTGATTTTACATGCGGCCAGGAGCCAATTTTTATATACCCGTGGTGTGTAATTACATAATTCCACTAGATTAGGTTAAGTCAGGTCAAGCAGAGTTGCAGGATCATAGGCAGGTGTGTGGTTGGCGCGTCAGGTCTAGCCGCTTGGGCGACATAACACGCGTTTCATACCACGTACTACCTCCTATAACCCCGCAGCCAACGACATGGTCGAACTAACCCACCGCTCACTCAAACCATCTCTTATAGCACGTAGCAACAACGGCTCATGGCTACCCACAACTACCATGGATACTCCTTGGTCTCCGAACAGCCATCAAGGACGACCTCAACGTGTCACCAGCAGAGATGGTCTTCGGCCAACCCCTTGTTGTGCCCGCAGAATTCTTCCCTCCACAGGATTCTCCCGAGAGCCTGCAGCTGATGCGACGCACTGTCGGCAAATTTGCCCCATGCGTGCCGACACATCACCGTGAGGTCAAGAAATACCTCCCATAGCAACTCCACACCTCGATGCACGTCTTCCTGATGACGGACACTCACACACAACTACTCACCCGTCCCTACACTGGTGACCATTCGGAGTGACAATGGACCCATCTACCGCTGCCACTCCCGACGCCACGCTGACCATTACCAACGCCGTTAACGCCGTATCCCTGAAACCGCCACTCTTCTCCACGGTCGACGCTCACTCCTGTTTTTTGTCGGGCGGAGATCAAGTTCCCCCCTGCGGAAAATCAATGCGCCCCAAACGAAAGCAGACTACGTTCTCGAGGCGATCCCCGAAGATGTGTTACCGCTTATCTCTCAATGGCTTGATCAACACGACAATGTCATCCAATATGTCGCTCTGAAACAGTACCTGCTTCAGGAATTCATGCCGTCAGCGGCTTCCAGAGCCGCAAAAATCTTACAATTCTTACAACAACTACTTGGAGATATTAAACCAACTGCAGCATACCTCGAGATGCTGTCTATCGCCCACCTCCCAACCACAGCCAACAGAACCAGCAGGAGCATCGATATGTTCCGTCAAATGTAGCTCCTACGCCCTACGCCCACCTGTTCACGGAATTCCCCGACGTCCTCAAACCCGATCTGCGACAAACACCACAGACGCCAACTAAACATGGCGTGTACCACTACATCAAGACGTCTGGGCACCTGATATTTGCCAAATACCGCCGCCTAAAGCCCGAGAAACTCACCGTCGCTAAGAAAACCTTCCAGGAGATAGCGAAATTAGGCCTCTGCCAAAAGACCTCCAGCCCTTGGTCCTCTCCTCTCCACCTCGTCAAGAAACACAGTTCCTGGCGCCCCTGTGGAGACTACCGGCGGCTGAATATGATGACGGAATCTGACCACTATCCATCCCCAAACATCGCCTACGTCACCACATACCTCAACGGCGCCAAGATCTTTTCGACACTGGACCTCCTAAAGGGCTACCAAATTCTTGTACATACAGACGACATAACGCCCGTTTCATGCCACGTGGTTATCGTGGATTATACATTGGGAAGACCCATTTTTCTCAATTTTTTTCTCAATGTCTTGTCACTTAGATTTTGAATAGTCTTGGTTGCCAGCCTTTGTATTCCTTTCCTCTATATATTCATTTAGATTCTATGTTCAAACCACCGCTACATATTCCAGTCTGGGAGAAATCACTTTCAATATTCTTCATCATTATGATCTCTTCTATATAAATAACTCTACTCTTGTATTTTTCATTTAATCTTTCGTGTTATTCTCTTTATACGAATTTCTGATGATAGATCATTCCTGGCTAAAATCCAGAGACCCTTTTCCTCTTTTGTTTTATCGATTAATTCGTTTCCCATCTACATCTTCTCATGGGTATTTTCTGATTTTGGCTTAGTTCCAATATTCCACATTTCATTGAAATCCATCTTCCACTCGTGGTTTTATTTATAAACCTTACCTAGGTCATTCTATAGTAGTTTATAATCCTTTTCATTTTTCACTTTCCTCATGAGCTTGGTGTTGTCTGCAAATAGATTTGCAATGCTATCTATTCCATTCATCTTGTTTATATACAATAGGAACATTACAACTGTCAGTACTAAGCTCTAAGTCACTCCTCTCTAGTTCGACTTTTCATCTCTCACAACTGTTGTCATACGTCTGTCACTTGAAAAGTTTTGTTCATTTCAATGTATTCCCTTTAAGGCCTCCTACGTTTTCCAACTTCCCTTTTTTTTATTTTATTTTTTATTTGAAGTACTATGTCAAATGTCTTTTCTAAGTCTAGGTACACACAATCCACCCATCCTTCTCTCTCGTGCAACATGTCTACCACTCGAATAAAAACTCAGTAAGTTGGATGAAAGGAACTTATCTTTTCTAAATCCAAATTGGTTATCAACCAAGATTTCTCTCTTCCAAATTTTGTATCCATTTGTCTCTTGTATTTTTTCATATATTTTGGCTATCATACTGATCAAGGATTATGATCTGAAATTTAGCGGTACTTCTTTGATTTCTATTTCAAATATTGGTGTCATATTTGTACATTTTCAGTCTAATTACATCTAGCCTCCTTCCAATGAACATATTATCAAATTACTTCATCCACTAAATGTTCTCTACACTCTCAATATTCAA
>NC_134801.1:27058390-27060890 GCF_046742065.1 Oratosquilla oratoria | reverse complement strand
TCCTTATCCCCCACCCCCCCTTCGTGCTCATCCGTTCCCCCCCCCATACTACCTCCGCTTTCCCCACTGCTGGTGTGAATTACCATTTACATGTATGAACGACTTTCTGCGATATTTTCATTGTTATTGACCACAATGTCTGGACAATCACGAGGTTGTTGCACTTCTATTTTCAATTAAATGTAGAGACAGGTTACCTTTAAAGTGAGAACAATGGAGTGTCCATTATTCAAAGTCTATAGATATGTTTCTACTGTCAATTCATCAGTTCAAAAGCAATATCCGCTTCAGAGAAACAAGGTGTTTGACCTCAGTTGATTTTTAGGCCAATTATAACCAAAATAGACAAACTTAGAAAAATCGCTATTTTTTTTCTTTTCTTTTCTTTTTTCTTCTTCTAACAAATATACTAAAAATCTTTTCTTTTTATTCTCATTTACCCCGAGCAGTGGCCGGAAGCCAGAGATGGCCCTTCATCCACAAGAAGCTAAGATAAGAGACAAGAAGGCAGTGTTAGATGGAAGTATAGTACGATGGGTGAATTATGGGTGCAGGCCCTGGCCGGGTTACCGCCCCCCACCCCCATTCAAGGAGGAAATAGTCTTTGGTATATGTTTATATATGTACGTATGTACGTATGTTAAGTGAGTATATATGTATGTATGTATGTATGTATGTATGTATGTATGCATGCATGCATGCATGTACGTACGTATGCATGTACGTATGCATGTGCGTATGCATGTATGTATGTATGTACGCCTGTATGTGTGTACGCTTGTATGTATGTGCGTCTATATGTATATATGTACATCTGTATGTGTATATGTACGTCTTTATGTATGTACATATATCTGTATGTATGTATGTATGTATGTATGCATGTATTTATTACGTATGTACGTCTGTCTGCATGTATGTAGGTGCTTATGTAAATAAGTATGTACTCGTATTTATGGGTGTATGTATATATGTATGTATGTACAGTATGTATGTATGCACGTGTGATTCACTATGGTCTTGGATCGTGTGTTGGACTCATAATCGACAGCAGTTTCCCTCCCGGAAGTGAGCTCAGAGCTCATATATGACCGATCTATGGGTAATGTTGTGATCCTACACGCACACACACACACAGCTCTCCTCTCCCACGAGAGTTGAAGTAACAACTCGCAGCGCAGCGATATTGAAATTATTTCAGCCCTGGAGCGGGATTCGAACCCGGACTGCCGTAGTGGCAGCCAGGAACTCTAACCACTGCGCCACGTGTATATGCATGCACGAGTGTATGCATGCACGTAAGTATTTATGCACTACGCATATACGCATTATGCATGTATGCACTACGCATATATGCCCTACGCATTTACCTATGTATGCACATACGTATGTGAATATGCCCCACGCATACATGTACAGTATTTAGCACGTATGTATGTATATATGTATACCTTACGCATGTATATCTGCATGCACATATGTATGTATGTATGCAGGTACATATGTATGTATGCACGCTCATAAGTATGTATGCATGTACGTATGTATGTATGTACGCGTATGTACGTACGCGTATATGTATGTATGTACGTGTGTATGTATGCACCTACATATGTATGCACGTCCGTATATGTATGGAGATACCTATGAATGTATGCACGTATGTATATACGTATGTATGTGTGGATGCACGTGCGTATGTATGTATGTATGTATGTATGTATGTATGTATCTATATATGTATGTATATATGTATGTATGTATGCCTCTATATATGTATGTATGTATCAATACATGTATGTATCTATATATGTATGTATCTATATATGTATGCATGTATCTATATATGTATGCATGTATCTATATATGTATGTATCTATATATGTATGTATGTATGTATGTATGTATGTATGTATGTATGTATGTATGTATGTATGTATGTATGTGCATCACTCGCTAACGGGTTCTTGAGTTCGAGGGATTTCCTTCAGCAAGAATAGAAAATACGAGACGACACTAAAATGAATTATAATGCATTTATTGTACGTTTCCCTACTGGATTTAATTGCTGTTACATTCAGCCGTGATCTTTTTCTCTCTTTACTTAACTCACTTCTGTATCGAGTGTATCTTCTTTCATTCCGGCGAATGGGTAGCGATTTCTAAATCTTACTATCTATGCCGGACTAAATACAGTATTGAATGAAAACCGTAAGTGATCATATAGAAAACTGTATGTAATGCACTAAAATGGACCACATACACACACACACACACACACACACACACACACACACACACACACACACACATATATATATATATATATATATATATATATATATTTATACGTGTATATATTATATATATATATATATATGTATACATACATATACATACATATACAGTATATCTATATATACGTATATCTATCTATCTATATCTATATATATATACATACATATATATACATATCTACATATATATATATATGTATATA
>NC_134801.1:27043390-27048390 GCF_046742065.1 Oratosquilla oratoria | reverse complement strand
AGTCGGAACTACATGTACCGGTATATGACTCATGTTGTGCGTTGGTCCCTTATTACTTTGTAGCTTAAATATTTTGTAGGAAATATGATCTAAAAAAAGTTTATTGAAAGTAAATTATACAGAAAAAATCGGGATTTTTACAGAAAATTTTCATTTTATATCTTGAGGAAATAATTCGTCTATACCATTTTTTATTTAATACTGAAACAAACTACAGACTGTTTCGTTTTAGCCTTGAACCTGCAATGACAGTGGTGAAATAGGACAGTCTCTCATCGAGGTGACGTTTACTTAATATAACTCCCGAAAGAGGGTGTTGTAGTCAGGTGTTTGACACGAGTTTATGAACGGCCGCGACGGAATTTGTACCATACCTAAAGTGAAGAAACAAAGCCAACATAAAAATTCAAACTAGGATGCTGTGAACATGGGCAAATATCATGAATATTGATCATGTTTCATGGTGTTTAGGCCTATTTAAACATGAAAAATAAGATTCGATAGATACCTACCTATACCAAATATTTATATACGGTAGCCCATGCTGGCGTATTCTTTCATGTCACCATGGCTGTTCTTCTTGTTCTCACGGAACGTCACGGAGAAGTGTGCCGTCCCGACTTTGTGACGGCCAACATCGTCACGTTGTTGTGAAAAAAATTACACACACAGCCGCAGAATTTTTATCGTAGGCCATAGATAATGCGCACCACCGGATAATGCGCACCCCCCATTTTTAGGCCCTTCCAACGGCAAAAAGTCGCGCACTATACGTCGGAAAATACGGTACATTTTGCTTGAAACTACGAGGAAATCAAAGATCGGAATACTGAACGTTTTCGTCTATTTAAGACATTTTCAAAGTAGTATCACAACAAAATACAGCTTAAATACAATAGTGTGGAGAACAGTAGAGGTCACTCAACATAAATTCATAAAGATTGTCTTACAAAGAAACAAAAATAGAAATAATAAAAAATAAATAAAAATTAATAAAAATAAAAATAATAATAATTATAATAATAATAACAAGAATAAATACAAGGCCAGGAAGTCCTACGATGATTCTACCCCCAAAAGATCCTTTTAATAAAAAGAATCTTTTGTTCTTCCCTTTCATCCTAATTTGGTGAAACTTCCTCGTGTCCTTAAGGTATTTAATGTTAATGTTGTATTAAAAAACAATATAATCAAAGAACTTCTTATCAAGAATTCGCCTGATAATTCGGCTAGTTGTGTCTACACTATCCCTTGCAAGAATTGCAATTCTTGTTACACTGGTCAGACTGGCAAGGAATTAAAATTTAGGTTGAATCAGCACAAGTATAGTGTCCGTACTGGCCAATCTTCAAGTGGGATTTTTGCTCACATTAGAGACTACAACCATTGCATTGATTGGGACAATTCCCAAGAAATTGTTTCATGTAATTCTTATTTGGTAAGGAATATAATTGAATCGTGTCTCATTAAAAAAACTTTTAATGAGAATCTCAATTTAAGCACTGGTCTTTTCAAATTAGATAATTTTGTCATCTACCAAATTGTAGGACAATGTCCCAAAGCTCCGTCTTACCCATCTTGTGTGACCTTTTATCGCCTGTGTCAATTGTCACCCATTTTATTTATTTATCCTTAACACCAGCCTTGTTAAGGATGTTAAAACCAGCTCAGTAACAGTTGGTAATCTCATTAAAAGCCGAAATAAGAGCAGGGAAAATATTCGTCAAGCAGGTATTTATTGTGTGCCTTGTCTAGGTTGTGAAAAGGTTTACATTGGTGAAAGTTTCCGTGGTATTGATAAGAGAATATTAGAACATAAATATGATATGAAAACATACAATATGAATAATGCCATTGTTAAACATAGATTCGATACCGGCCACAATGCTGATTGGAATAATTCCAAGATTATAAAATATGAAAACCATACAATGAAACGTAGATGTTTAGAATCGGCGTTTATATCCCTCATAGAAAATATAAATCAGAATAGTGGATTTTTACAATAAACAAACCATTGGCAATTTTAATTACAAGTAACAAGCAATTTGCGCAAATTGTGTGTACACCATTTTAATGTTTGTTTCTCCCCGCAAGGCTCGGGCTATATAAGGAGTAAAATGTTTTTCATCGATGTTATTTCTGAAGAAGCCCTGCTGGGCGAAACGTAAAATATATTGGACTCCCATACTCTGCGTTTGGCCTCTTCCCTACAGAGCTGTTGCAGTCATTGCTGCTTTTACTCATACACATACATAAACACACATACATTCACATACATACAAATACATACACACATACATACACATACATACACACACATACATGCATACATACACACACACACACACACACACACACACACACACACACACGTCGGTCGAAGTGACAACGAAATTTGGAACTCTAGGAAAAATTCAAGTTTCATCGATTTCAACAATGAGGGAGTACCTCTGTTGTATTAATATGGAAGGGGAAAGCTCGTGGTGTAGTGGGAAGGTGAAGAAAAGGGAGAGAGGGATTACTGAGGAAAATGGAAGGAAATGAGGAAGGGGACGAACGGGCCCCGGATGTTAGAAGGGGAGTAAAAAAAAAAGGAGTGCAGAACACACAGACGAGGGAGAACAAGTAAGCAGAGGTGTCAAAAGTAGAAATATAGATAATAGCAGCTCAATGGAAAGAGAAAATAACTGCTTTTATGGATTCAATAAGGGAGGCGGTGACAAACTCCCCCGACTAGTATATCTAGAGTAGAAACTAAAAATAAATGCACGAAGCATGCGAGGTTAGGTTTAACCAATTAACACTAGTTACCCAAAGAGTTGATAAACTGTTAGAACTAAAGAAGGAGAATCAAAACCTAACTAAAGAAATAGAAGAATTAAAAAGACAGTTAAAAGAAGTAAAATATGAGAATGAGGAATTAAAGAATAATAATAAAGAGAATAAAGAGTCCATAGCAAAAGAAGCACAGGGTTGGAGAAAAGTCTAAGAGAACAACAAAACTTTATTTAGAAATATAGTGACACAACAGATGAAAGAACAAACTACGGACACAGTTATTAAAGTGACGAGAGAGAGGGAGAATATAGTAAGAGACCTGGCGGATAAAAAGAAATGTATAATTATATTAGGGATGGAAGAGAAGCATAATCTAAATAGGACCACAAGAGTGAAAGAGAAGGAAAAGGTAAACAATATATTAGAAGTAGTTCAAGACGATGGACAAGCAGGGTAACAAATTGAAGAAATATATAGACTGGGGAAGTACAGATAAGACCAGACCAATTAAGATCAAATTCAGGTCACAGACATAAGCAGAGAATATTTTAGCAAAAACAGGAAAACTAGCAGACAGTGATCAATGTAAACAGGTATGGATAAAATGAGAAATGAATAAAGAGGAAAGAGAGGATGAGAAAACGACTAGAAGCTAAGGGAAAAAACGAGAAAAGAACAAAGTTAGAAAAAGAGAAATTCTATTGGAGTGTAGTGGATATGAAAGTGAGGAAATGGTTCATAGCAGAGAAAAACGGAAAGGAAACAAAAAACACGATGGAAGTAGCAGAAAATTAAAAGTGTCTTACACAAACATAGATGGCTTAATAACAGGCTTGAACGAACTGAATGATTACCTGAAGGAAAAGGAACCGGACATAATGGGAATTGTAGAGACAAAATTGAAAGGTCCACTACCACCCAATAGTGTAGGACATGGTGCATATAATTATTGGATTAGAAACAGAGGTAAAACAAGGGGGTGGAGTTATGTTCCTGACTAAGAAGGATATAAATGTGAGGAATGTCACATATGGAAAGAATAGAGTAGAGGGACAGGGATGGGAAGAGCAGGAAGTTTGTAATAAATTATGTGTCTCCTAAAACGGCTTCGTGGGAAGAGAGAGAACACAAAAATATGTTAGAAGACACAAGGATAACACTAAATAAGATAATGGAAGATGGAGGAAGAATAGTTATAATGGGTGACTTTAATTGTAAAGAAATCTGCTGGGAAGAGATGACAGTGAAGGGTGCCAATATATAGTACCAATATATAAAGGGGGAACAAGGAAGACCCTACTAACTATAGACCGGTCTCTCTTACAAGTACGATAGCTAAAATTTGTGAAAGAATTATCAAAAGTAGATGGGTAAGGCATTTGAAAAAAAAACGTACTAAATCCAAGACAATTTTAATTTAGACAAGGACGATCATGCGTCACAAACTTAACGTGTTTCTATTCAAGGCTAATAGATGTAATACAAGAAAGAGATGGATGGGCTGATTGTGCATTTCTAGACCTGAAAAAAGCTTTTGATAAGGTGCCGCATAAGAAGTTGCTAAAGAAATTAGAAACTGCAGGATGAATACAAGGCAAACTGCTGAAGTGGATGGAAGACTTCTTGCATGAAAGAAAAATGAGAGTGGTGATAAAAGACAAACACTCTAATGGAGATGATATGATAAGTGGAGTTCCACAACGAATAGTTCTGGCCCCAATAATGTTTGCTATATATATTAATGATATGGATAAAGGAACTGAAAGTTATATGAGCTACTTTGCGGATGATGCAAAATGGTTGAAAAAAGTGAACACTGAAGAAGAGTAGTATAATGGAATTTGGAAGAATCAAAAAAGAATAGTGGGATCATATAAATTGGGAGGGGAAGAAACTAAACAAGTAGAAAATGAGAAGGACCTGGGAGTCATTATTATGAATGATATGGCCCCTGAGAAATATATAAACATTTTTTTTTAGAAACTTATAATTTAGTAAGAACAATCAAAGTGGCATTTACATACCTGGACGAAGAAATTGTGAACAAAATACTGGTCACTTTGATAAGACCAAGATTGGAGTATGCAGCAACGACGTGGTCACCAAGTACAAAAAAATGTATAACAAAACTTGAAAGAATACAAAGAGCAATTATGAAATTGGCACCAGCATTCTCAGAACTATCATATGAAGAGAGACTAGCAAAACTTGAGCTACAG
>NC_134801.1:27015890-27035890 GCF_046742065.1 Oratosquilla oratoria | reverse complement strand
ATTCGTGGGCCACTTCTATTCATAGTATATATAAATGATACAAAAATGTGCGGAATGGCAGATGACCGCTTAAACCAATTAAATATTCAAGAAGATTTAGATAACCTACAGCAACGGTCTGAAAAGTGGCTAATGAAATCTTACGAAAGTAAATGCAAGGTAATGCACATAGGTAGAAATAACAGTAAGTACGGTAAGTTATTTGGAAATTCGTTAACAAAAGTGGATAGTGAAAAAGATCTGTGTAATTATCAGTAACGATCTCAAATCATCTAAGCAGTGTATTTCAGCCTCTGAGTAAGCTAATAAAGTTCTAGGACTGATTGCGCGATCTTTTGACTTCATCTGTCAATAACAAACTATATAAATCGTTAGTTCGTCCACATTTGGAATATGCTGTTTCCGTATGGTCACCGAATCTCATTAAAGACATTGACATATTGGCAAAAGTACAACGGTGAGCCACAAAACTTATTCCAAATATCAAAAATAAATCATATGAAAATCGACTAAAACATATGAATCTGTTTTCCCTAAAAAAGCGTAGACTAAGAGGTGACTTGATACAGGTTTTCAAGATTCTCAAGGGAATTGACAACATCGAAAGTGACAAAAAATTCACACTGAATGAGAATCAGACAAGAAATAATGGTCTCAAACTGCCAGCAAATAAATTTAATTTGAAAGTGGGTAGAAACAACTTCGGCAACTGTGTAGTTAATGAATGGAATAAACTTCCTGCAGAGGCAGTGCAATGTAGTTCAGTTCGAAGCTTTAAGATTCGTTGAGATAAAAACAAGATGCTGTAATGCCTGTCATTTATTTTATGTTATTTAGTTGTTTATTATCATTTCTCTTATTATCATTTATTATTATTTATCTGCCAATTTCTTATTATTTACTATTTACCTGTTTGTTTATTTTAACTTTACCCTGCCCAGGGCGGTGGGCAGGGTTCTGGGATGACCCGTCATCCAGATGGTGCTCAGATGAGAGGACGGGTGGGAGGGGTGTGGAGTGTATTTAGGGATGAAATGGGTGGGAGTGTTTTTATGCCTTTCCCTTTGTGGCTACCTCCCTTGGAAGGGGGAAAAAGCCTTGGTATATGTATGTATGTACCTATTTATTTGATTTTTTAGGACTTACCTATTTATTTGTTTACTTATTTATTATTATTTTTTTTTTTTTTTTTTTTTTTTTTTTTTTTTTTTTTTTTTTTTTTTTTTTTTTGCATCCGACCTAGTTATGGACCAAAAGTTCTCCTGTCCGCGTGTGAAGAAATACAGTTTTCCATATAGATGCATAAATACTTGGAATAGCTTTGGAAGTGATATAGCCCAAGCTCAAAGTTCAAATCTAAATATGATAATTGGAAATCAAGGAACTGTACATGAATTTCAGTCAGGTATGGCAAAGAAAAAATAAAATAGAGAAAAAGAGACGAGAACCAAAGAGCGTTGCTCCTTTTCTGTACGAATATACTACAGTTAAGTAAAACATACACACACACACACACACGTGCGCACGTATGCATACGTGTGTGTGTGTGTGTGTGTGCGTGTGTAATGGTGTCCTTGGAGACACACTAGTTAGTCTGAATTATAATATTAACCAGACAAGATGTGTTGTGCAGCTATTTTCAAGTATCACTCGTTTTTGGCGCAGGTCGAAGACTACCCACTAATAGTGGCCCCCTCATAGATAGTATTTTTTTCTTCTTCTTCCTTCTGTGTGGCCCCTAAGAATGTGTTGTGTTTTTTAACACTTTCCATGATGCCCGTAGGATAGAACAGAAGGTTAAGGAATGCACATTTCATGGAAGTAATTCAAAGACGTATTAAAAGGGCAGAGCACAAAGCGTGAAGGTTGTTCATTTGAAGGGGAAACTGCAGTTGATCACTGTATGCCTACAGTGGCACTACAACCGTTGCCAAGGTGAAAGGGTATTTGACCGGCGCTAAGCCTTGCATCTGTTACGAGTCACTCAGGTAGTTAGTAATGGATGTGTTTGGGCTAGTATCTTGCCCTCGATTTTTTCTTCGTCCTTCCCTTTATTACCGTGATTTTGCCCCCTTCGGATGTACTTATTTGATGTTTGTATTATAATATTATACTTAATATTAGTACTTCTGTGTGGCAACCATAAGGGTCGGTCGGAGCACCGCCTGACTTGCAAAATCAGCATCACCTGATGTATACGTCGCCGCCAATCGTCAACCGTAGCACTTCATGCCTGGGACACAAGTTGGCCTGAAAGCACCATTTCGAGCACAGAGCTTGTGCGAGACCCTTATATATCGCAAATACATAGTGTTTCTTTATGAGAAAGGGTTTAGTACCGCTTCCGTGTATACGCAAATATACAATGAACCCTTGGGTTTCTTTCACTCAAATTTAACTGGAGGACCACGGACATTTTGATGAATTGGGTCGCTGGTCGCTCAAGATGACGTTTTGTTCTCGCCTTTGTTTTGAAATTTAAAAACTTGCCATACTTGTGTTACTAGGATCTACACATTTCGTGGTCTCCTGCCTCTTCTTCAACTGGAGTTCGGATAGTGGAAAATGTTGACACATGTTTCATTCGTGTAATTGCAGTTCACTGTTGCCTCTGTTCTCTCTTTTGTTATTCACCAGTGCATATAACTAGAAAGATTATATATTTCTACATTCAAGCCCTTCCGCACAATTTTCGCATAAAACCCCAGTTATTAAGGATATTTGAAAAGGTTCCATCATACCCTGTTTTTTTTTTTTTTTTCTAAACATCATTTGGAGAAAGAGGTAGATTTAAATAGCAATGTATGCATTAACGAATACTAAACAAGAGAAGTTGGGTTTTGTTGTTTGGTAAGAAAATGAAGGAATCTTATAGGTAGGTCGGCTACAGAGGTTGAAAAGTATTACGACATGTTAGGTTCGTTTCACATATATCGACTTTTCGCCGTGCGCCGTCCACGACACGATGTCGTGCTCTCAAATAAGCATGGGTGTCTATGGACGCTTTTACACGTGGTCGTGGTCGTGACTCTGAAAGCGTCCATAAACATCCATGGTCATTTGAAAACACGTCGTGTCGTGGACGGCGTACGGTGAAAAGTCGATACGTGTGAAACGAGGGGTCTATTTGTTATTATGAATAGATCTTTAAAAGTCTTGGAGATCATGACAGGAGAGTAAAAAAAAAAAAACAATATCTTGTCCACTCCAGGTAGGATGGGGATAACCCATGCAGCATCCGTAACACCCTCAAACTAAACGAATAGATCTCGGAGTTGTTCAGAAGGTAACAAGAGACTCAGATAGAGGACGGGGTGGGGCTCAAGTTTACACCAGGTCTTTTTAATCTGAGGTAGATTTACCCCAGGGGATAAAAGAAAGTAATAATACGGGATAAATTTGTCAATTGTTTATTCGCGAAAGTTCTAGAAGAATGCTTATGTTTCGCTCAGTCTCGTGCTGTTGTTGGACGAGTTGCTAGTTGCCAGTTAGTCATTAGTGTATATATATATATATATATAGTAAGGTGCGCTCTATTCATTTTCATAAAAAAAAAAAAGTTGACAGTCTTGATATGAACAAGTAGGGAAACTTAGTTAAAACTGTTTCATTTATATAACAAACAATTTAAAGTCTTGAGAATATAAGCAAGATTAAAGTTGTTAATTGATTTTTTGTTTGCCCCACCGTGTTACACTAGGATGACAGAACGACCGAAAAGGTAATTTACATGAAAATTGTTAGAATCGCTGGTCTACACGGATCGCCTCAGCACCATGTAACTCAAAATAGCTACACTGTGTCAAGGACAGGTTTCCATATCTGGGCACTTCACAGGAAGAGGAAATTGTTGCTCTGTTGCCTCCTTTTCCTGAAGTTCCGATGTATGTATCTACAAAAACTGACAGGAACCCACACCCTGGATCTTTAAAGAAAGAGCGAGATTTATCAGGCAGAACGCCATGCGGAGTCTTGCCCTAAAAACGATAGATTCTACGCAACTCTATGCGTATTGGTCAAGAAAGGGGAAGGCAAGGTGCGGATGGACGCAAACTGGAGGAACTTGAATCCCGTCACGTATCGCGTCGACATCATCGACCAGGTCGGCGGAGTAGACTAGCCGATTAAGTTTTACCTCCTTAAGAAATTCTGTCAACTTCCCTTGGAAGCGAAGATTAGGCTTGGTATCCATCACACCTGTATTTTCTCTCTCTCTCTCCCTCTCTCTCTCTTTCTCACTTCCTTCTTGTCCTTTTTTGCCGTTTCTTTATTTCCTTCTCTCGTTCTCCCTCTTTATCTCACTCTCCCTCTTTCTCTCACTCTCACTCTCCCTCTCACTCTCACTCTCCCTCTTTCTCTCACACACACTCACACACACACTCTCACTTTCACTCTCCCTCTTTCTCTCACTCTCCCTCTTTCTCTCCCTCTTTCTCTCACTCTCCCTCTTTCTCTCACTCTCCCTCTTTCTCTCACTCTCCCTCTTTCTCTCACTCTCCCTCTTTCTCTCACTCTCCCTCTTTCTCTCACTCTCCCTCTTTCTCTCACTCTCCCTCTTTCTCTCACTCTCCCTCTTTCTCTCACTCTCCCTCTTTCTCTCACTCTCCCTCTTTCTCTCACTCTTCCTCTTTCTCTCACTCTCCCTCTTTCTCTCACTCTTCCTCTTTCTCTCATTCTCCCTCTTTCTCTCACTCTTCCTCTTTCTCTCACTCTCCCTCTTTCTCTCACTCTTCCTCTTTCTCTCACTTTCCCTCTTTCTCTCACTCTCCCTCTTTCTCTCACTCTCACTCTTTCTCTCACTCTTCATCTTTCTCTCATTCTCCCTCTTTCTCTCACTCTTCCTCTTTCTCTCACTCCCCTTCTTTCTCTCACTCTTTCACTCTTCCTCTTTCTCTCATTCTCCCTCTTTCTCTCACTCTTCCTCTTTCTCTCACTCTTCCTCTTTCTCTCACTCTCACTCTTTCTCTCACTCCCACTCTCTCTTTCCCTCTCTTTCCCACTCTCTCTTTCTCACTCTCTCTTTCTCACTCTCTCTTTCTCACTCACTCTTTCTCAATCCCTCTTTCTCAATCTATCTTACTCTCTCTTTCTCGCTCTTTCGCTCTCTTTCTCGCTCTCTCGCTCTTTCTTATTCTCTCGCTCTTTCTCATTCTCTGGCTCTCTTTCTCACTATCTCTTTCTCATTCCCTCTTTCTCACTCTCTCTTTCTCTCTCTGCCTCTCTCTCTCACTCTCTATCTCACTTTCTGTCACCCTCTCAATCTCTCTCTCTCTCTCTCTCTCTCTCCCTCTCTCTATATATATATATATATATATATATATATATATATATATATATATATATATACATATATCTGTGCGGGGGGCGGGTGTGTGTGTGTGGGGGGTCTGTTTCTCTGTCTCACTCTCTCACTTTCTCTTTCTTTCTCTCTGTGTCTCTTCTAGCGATGACAGCCCATTAGTCTATATAGTCTATATAACCAATATGGTGAGAGATATAGAATTTGTTGCGATGGTCAATACGTCTGCAGGCGTTTGCTTGAATACTGAATATATATATACATATATACATGTATAAACACTGTGACCCATTCACTCTCTAGAATAGACATGGGTAATGAAAAACCTTTATCTTATTTTATTTTATTCTATTTTATTTCATTTATTTTATCTTATCTTAGGGGGGAGAAAGAACATAGACTCATAGGTATTAAGCATTTGGGTCCTTGATTTAACGGTCCACAGAAACTAGAGAGGAAAGACTCTCGGTTCGTTGGTTATGATAAATAAATAAATAAATAAATAGATAAATAAAAAATGAAAATAAATAAATTGATTAATTGATAAAAACAAATTAAAAATAATAAACTACTTTATAAACTAACACCACAAAACCAGTCGTTTTTCATACATTTAGTGCTTAATTTCAGTGTTTCAGATCGAACTAAATTTAGTATGTTGGTATGACTAAATCCTACACCTCGTCTGTTAAGTCCATTGAACACACAAACACACACACACACACACACACACACACACACACACACACACACACACACACACACACACACACACACAAATACACATTTACCACTAATATGATCTGTTTTTACTCAAGACTACTAGATATAATAACAAGAAAGGGACGGGTGGATCGATTGCGCTTTCCTAGATCTACGAAAAGCTTTTGATAAAGTCCCTCACAAAAGACTATTAAGAAAACTGAAAACTGTAAGACGGATACAAGGTAAACTACTGAAATGGATGGAAGACTTTTTGCATGGAAGAAAAATGAGGGTAGTGCTCAGAGATAAGAGTTCTACTTGGGAAGAGGTAATTAGTGGAGTTCAACAAAGATCAGTGTTGGCTCCAATGTTTGCCATTTATGTGAATGACATGGACGAGGGTGTGGAATATTACACGAGCTTCTTTGCAAATGATGCAAGTAAGTACTGAAACGGACTGTAATTCACTACAGAGATCTGAACAGGGTCTGGGAATGGAGCCAGAAGTGGGAAGTGAAATTCAACATTTAAAAATGTAGCATAATGGAATTTGGAAAAAGTAATAAAAAAAAATATATATATATATATATATATATATATATATATATATATATCAGGACAATATAAAATTGGTGAAAAAGAAGTAAAGAAAGAGGGATCTGAAAAAGACCTGGGAGCAATCATCACAAATGATATGTCCCCTACAACTTGCTATGATCAATAAAAGTGGCTTTTATTTACTTGGATGAAGAAATGGTAAAGAAAATACTAGTCATTGATAAGGCCTAAATTGGAGTGCGTAGCGACACTATGGTCACCCAGTACAAAAAAGAATATAAAGAAGATTGAGAGAATCCAGAGAGCAACTACAAAGATGGCCCTAACACTATCAAAACTCTCAGATGAATAAAGATTGTTAAAACTGGAGTTCCCGACCTATTGACCATCTACAGAATTATGAAAGGCATGGAAGTCCTTGATAGAGAAGACTTACTAAATTGGGATAAGAAAAACACAAGAGGACATGAAAAGAAGCTCAACAAGGAGTTATAGAAGAGACCTGAAAAAGAACAGCTTTCCCTACAGTGTGGTGGTTGTATGGAACTTATTAGACGAAACGACAGTGTATGCAAAAACAATACAAGAATTTAAGAGCAAACTAGATATGGAGAGATACAAAGACGGGATACCACGAGCATAGCTCCCCTTCCTGTAAGATATAACTAGGTAAATATAACTAGGTAACTAGAAGAAGCGAGTAAATGCCTTGGTGGATTAAAAAGTGTAATGAGGAATAGACATTTGGGAATGGATGCTAAGAGGAGATTGTATGAAGGAGTGATTGTGCCAACAGAACTGTATGGGGCAGAAACATGGAACATAAGAGAGGAAGAGAGGAGTTTGAATGTGTTTGAGATGAGGTGTCTGAGAAGTATGATGGGGGATACTAGGCTAGATAGAGTGAGAAATGAGTAGGTGAGGAGGAAAACTGGGATGGAAAGGGAGTTGGAAGATAGGGTTGATGAAAGAGTATTAGGATGGTTTGGACACATGGAAAGAATGAGTGAAGAAAGACTAGTAAAAGAGGTATGGAAGGCAGATGTGGAGGGAGTGAACATGAGGGGACGTCCTAGGATGAGGTAGATGGATGGGGTGAAGGGGGCTTTGGGGAAGAGGGGAATGTCTGTTGAGGAAGGATGGGAGAGGACAGAAGACAGGGGTGAATGGAGAATGGTTGTATATGGATGACGTTGTGATGCATGAGGTGGAATGGGCGGGGGGATGGGGGGGTGAGGTTGTATGTGTGAACAAAATTTGACGCAGCCCGAAGGGATTTCTCCCCGTCTTCTCCTTTTATGCAATGGGGGGACGGAGAGTGGGAGTCGCCGATTTAATGAAGCGGCCTTGCTGTGGATGTGCTGTGTCTTGCGACACTGCTTCTGACCCAGGGCAGTGGACAAGGTGCAGGGATGACCAGTCATCCAGGGGGTGCTAAGATGAGAGGGAGGGTGGAGGGGTGTGGAGTGTATTGAGGGATGGAATGGGTGGGAATGTTTTCATGCCTTTTCCTTTTTGGCTACCTCCCTTGTAAGGGGGAAAAGACTTGGTATATGTATGTATGTATATGTATGTATGTATGTAACTAGATAAACACACACACACACACACACACACACACACACACACAACGGTGTGTGTGTGCTAGGTCATAGCATTACCCATAGATCGGACCTACGAGCTCTGAGCTCTCTTCCAGGAGGGAAATAGCTGTCGATCACGAGTCCAACACGTGATCCAAAGACCAAGTGAATACACACGCACACACACACACACACACACACGAACACACAAACATGCTGGAACACACGCACAAACACACACGTACACACGCGCGCGCGGACACACACACACAAACACACACACACACACACACACACATACACACACACACGCACGCCAACAAACACACACGCCAACACACACACACACCAACACACATACACCAACGCACACACACAACCACAAACACACACATATACACACACATACGCACACACAAGCACACACAAACGTAAAAACACGCACAAACACGCACACGCACACACGTACACACACGCATACACACACACACTTACATATATACACGCACGCACACACAGACGACTCGGTGGCGCGGTTGGTAGAGTCCCCGACTGTTACTACGGCGGTCCGGGTTCGAATCCTGCCCTAGGCTGAAATAATTTCAGTATCGCTGCGCTTCGAGTCGTTACTCCAACTCTCGTGGGCGGGGAGCTGGATGTGTGTGTGCGTTTAAGGTCACAGCATTACCCATAGATCGGTCATACGAGATCTGAACTCTCCTCCAGGATGGACATAGCTGTCGATCACGAGCCCAACACGTGATCCAAGACCATGGTGAATTTCACACACACGCACACCATAAACCGGTCATACATGAGCTCTGAGCTCTCATCCGGGAGGGTAGTAGCTGTCGATCACGAGTCCAACACATGATCCAAGACCATGGTGAAACACACACATAGATATGTACACCCACGCATACACGCGCAAACATACACACACGCACGCACACGCCCGCGTACACACACAAACATACTCGTACACACGCATACACACACCCACACACACACACATGCATACGCACGCACACATGCATACGCACGCACACATACACGCACGCGTGCATATACGCACAGGCACACACGCACAAACACACACGCCCATAGGCACACACACACAGGCGTACACACAAGCACATACATTCAAACACACAGACTCATATAAAGATTGATGGGCAGACAGATAGACAAAGTGACATAAACAGACGAAGAGATATAGACAGAGAAAGAGAAGTGATATGCAAAGAGATACAGACAGGAAAAGATAAACAAACGCGCGTGCGTACACACACACACACACACACACACACACACACACACACACACACACACACACACACACGCTCTCTCTCTCTCTCTCTCTCTCTCTCTCTCTCTCTCGATGGCGCGGTTGGTAGAGTCCCCGACTGTCACTACGGCTGTCCGAGTTCGAATCCTGCACAGGGCTGAAATAATTTCAGTATCGCTGCGCTTCGAGTCATTACTCTAACTCTCGTGGGCGGGGAGTTGGGTGTGTGTGTACGTGTAAGGTCACAGCATTACCCATAGATCGGTCATGCGAGCTCTGAGCTCTCTTCTGGGAGGGAAATAGCTGTCGACCACGAGTCCGACACGTAATCCAAAGACCATGGTGAATCACACACACACACACACACAGAGAGAGAGAGAGAGAGAGAGAGAGAGAGAGAGAGAGAGAGAGAGAGAGAGAGAGAGAGAGGAGAGACAAAGGAAAAAGAGAGAGACGAGGAGACAGAGAGAGACAGAAGAGACAAAGAGAGACAAAGGAGACAGAGATAGATGAGTCAGAGAGACAAGGAGACAAAGACAGAGGAGACAGGGACAGACAGAGAGACAGAGGAGAGAAAGAGAAATAGAGGAGTCAGAGAGAGAGGAGACAGAGTGAGAAGAAAGAGAAAAAAGTGTGTGTGTGTGTGTGTGTGTGTGTGTGTGTGTGTGTGTGTGTGTGTGTGTGTGTGTGTGTGTGTGTGTGTGTGTGTGTCTGAGAGAGAGAGGGAGAGAGAGAGAGAAAAGAGAAAGAGGAAAGAGAGAGGGAGAGGAAAGTCTTGTCCAAATAATTGGAGTTCTAGCTAAAATATTGACATTTATACCCATTCTTTTTTGGACGAATTTTGTCGCCTCGCTACATGAAGTTACATAAAAGCATTAGAAACTAAGTAATAAATGATTGATACTACTTTTCACAAATATTTGAGAACAATATTGCTATTACCCTGTGAAAAAATAATAGCTTTTTGGACAACTGATGTGTACAAAGTAATACATACTCGTAAAAAAAATCTGATAGTTATGTAAATCAATCTGGCGTAGCAAAAATAAAAGACGTTCTTTACGAACCCTTCAAGATTTGCTCTTTCGATTTAATTCACCGAGTATCTGCAGGTGGTGGCCCTGCAAGAGCTCCAAGGAGTCCTTTCATAAGTCATGATTTGCTACTAGACATTCTGCTAAATCAACCTTAATATATACTTCTCTAGTGGAGTTCCCCAGGGCTCGGTTTTGGGCTTCTTGTTGTTTATTATAGACAATGGGATTAAAAGTGATATTAGCAAGTTTGCGGACGACACTAAAATAGGACGCCTAATTAGGTCAGGAGACGGCGCCGAGATTCTGCAGGATGACCTTAACAAATTGTTCACATGGGAGGTGAAATGGTAAATGAACTTCAATATCTCAAAGTACAGCGTGTTAAACGTAGGGCTACACAACCCCGAAAATAGATATAGCTTAGATAACGCGTTTTTAGAGAAAACTGAGTGCGAGAGAGACTTGGGAGTTCTAGTGAGTCCTGACCTTAAATCAAGGAGACACAGCATTAGCGCCAGGAATGAAGCTAACTGAGCATTAGGTTTCATTGCTAGGACGGTTACGAATAAAAGTGCAGAGGTAATTATCAAACTCTATCTAGCGTTAGTTAGACCAATCCTTGACTATGCGGTGCAGTTTTGATCTTCGTCTTATAGAATGGACATCAGTTTACTAGAATCAGTACAGAGGAGAGTGACCAAAATTATACATGGGCTCAGAAATTTACCTTATGAATAGAGGCTTTGACACCTTAACTACACTCTCTGGAAAGACGTAGAGTGCGGGGTGATCTAATAGAGGTATTCAAGTGGATCAAAGGCTTTAACAAGGGTGACGCAAACAAGATCATATCAAAACAATAGGACAGGACTCGCAATAATGGATTGGACAAATTTAGATTAAAAAAGAAATAGAAAAGAACTGGTTTTAATAAGGTGGTCAACGAATGGAATAGACTTAGTAACCATGTAGGTTTTAAGAAACGGTTAGACAACTTTATAGATGGGTATGACAGGTGATAACGGACATGGAACTGCCTATTGTAGGCTTTATGGTCTTTTGTAGCCTCCTTTATTCTGACGTTATGTTCTTTTTCTCTTATTTCCCATCTATTTGCTGTTTGATTTTCTCATATTCTGTATATAGTAAAGGAAGCTGTGTAGATCAACGAGTATTACTTCTTTAGGATTATACCAACCAAGATCTAAGGATATAAGGTCTAACCACTTCCGACCGAATTTCGAGGGAGTTGGCGCAGCGGGCCCGTGAACGTCACCTGGCTGTTCAAAGTGGGGTTCGCGGGTCCTATAGCTGTCAGTTGAAGCTGGTGCGTCGTTCGGGAATGTCGTTGCCTTCGCTCGCACCGCTCCACGCAATTAGTTATATTCTGACAAATATTATATAAAATATATATATATAAAATATTATAGTTCCTGTCTATATATATGAATATATAATATATATGATATATAATATATATATATATATAATATATAAAATATTATAGTTCCTGTCTTCCTTGGCGTTTCACAGTTTTCTTCAGTGTTTCACAAAGAGAAAACGGACCCAGCCTAATGACGTCAGAAGCTGCGCACAATAATTCAAACGGTCTGACCTGTATATTTAGACCTTGATACCAACGACATGAATAAATATGACACGTGGCAACAGCGCTTTTTCCACGCCGAGTTGTCACAGATGAGACAAATCGGTGATATTCGTTGTATTATACAGCATTCTTTACTATATACAGAATAAAAAACAAACAAAATGAAATAATATGAATAGTATATAAATGGGAAATAAGAGAGAGAGGCATGTATTGAAGTTGATTTGGCAGCATGACGTATGCCACGTCTTGAACGGACCACAGAGCAGTAGTTCTCAACCCGGGGAGCCAAGGTAATTTAAGGGGGTCATGGCCTACTGGCTGCTACAAATTATATATTTTTATGTAATATGAAGAATCTGAATATAAAAATGAAATATTTACTCTGTTCTGATAGAAAATAATTATGATTGTCAATTTGTAATAAAGGAAAGGCCTCCTCTTTTTTTTTTTTGGGGGGGGGGGTTATTAGGGAGAGTAATGAAGGGGAACCACACGAATGTTAAAAATTCATAAAGGAGGGAATAGAGTGAAAAAAATCAAGAACCAATGCATTAGGGCAGTGTTTCTCAAACTATTTGATGTGCCGGACCGGCATTTTTTTTTTCAACGTGCCATATACCGGTAATTTCGTAGTAATATTAATCTATACCGGAAACATTATACTGAATATAATAAAAGTTTATTTCTTTATCTTTTATTTATTTTGTAACCAGATATTACAATATCAAGACATATAAAAAGTACATACATATACCAAAGGCTATTTTCCCCTTTATAAGGGAGGTAGCCAAAAAACAAAGGCATAAAAACCACTTCCACCCATTCCATCCCTATCACACTCCACTCCCCTCCACCTTCTTCCCTCCCTCTTATCTTAGCACCTCCTGGATGACGGGTCATCCCTGCATCTCGCCCACTGCCCTGGGTCAGAAGCAGTGTCACAAGACACAGCACACCCACAGCAAGGCCGCTTCATTAAATCGGCGACCCCCACTCTCTGTCCCCTCATGCAGAAAAGGAGAAGACCTGGAGAAATCCCTTCGGGCTAAATCAAATTATTTCTCACACATACTACCCCAGTACCAGTACCAGGTATCGGAAATTACTGTGTAGAGCAATGGTCCCCAAACTGTAGCTCGAGGGCGCCATGACACCCTCAATCAGTACTCCATCACGGCAGCAGCCAAGGGTCAGATATCTTTACAATATCAACTCGTGTTTATCCAAAAATCAATGTTTGCAATTTTTTTTTTTTTTTCGCCTTTATATTTGCAAGAGAAGAGGCCCGCAGTTTCCATAATGTTTGGAGACACTGGTGTAGAGCCGCAAATGAGTCAAACTACTGGTGTAGGGATCTACGCGCACCTAAACGTCTTTCAATCTTAGCAACTTCTTTCTGATGTTCTAGCAAGCCTGACATTGCCTTTCGTATCAAGTGCTTCGTATTTTCCTTTAATTGTGGGGCTGTAAATAGATTTTGACAGGACTCAAACCTCAAAACAACTAAATCTGAAAGAAAACCTGAGGTAAAAGCTGACTCCAGGGTGAAAACAGATGAATACCCATAATTCTAGTGTGCTGGACATCTGCTTCAGGCGTTTTGTTTTTCTTCTCATCAACCCATAGGAAAATTGTCCGACAAAATACTCAAAAATCATAACTGTCACACACACGCACACACACACACACACACACACACACACACACACACACACACACACAACACACACACACACACGCTCACACGTGCGCGTGCACATATGCACACGCACGCACGCACGCGCACACACACACACACACACACACACACACACATACACACACACATACATACACACACACACACACACACACACACACGGATACGCACACACACGCTCTCACGAGCGCGCGTGCACACATGCACGCACGCACGTACCCACGCATGCATGGACACAAACACACGCACGCATGCATGCACGCACATACACACACACGCACGCATGCATGCACACATATGCTGGACATGCACTACGGCGGTCCGGGTTCGAATCCTGCACAGGGCTGAAAAAATCTCAGTATCGCTGGGCTTCTAGTCGTTACTCCAACTCTCGTGGGCGGGGAGTTGGGTGTGTGTGTGTGAGTGTAAGGTCACAGCATTACCCATAGATCGGTCATACGAGCTCTGAGCTCTCTTCCGGGAGGGAAATAGCTGTCAACCACGAGTCCAGCACGTGATCCAAAGACCAAGGTGGGCGAGTACATAACACACACGCACGCACTCACGCACACACGCACGCACACATGCACGCACACACGCACACATGCACGCGCACACACACACACACACACACACACAGACACACACACACAACCTCGTGGCGCAGTAGTTAGAGTTCTCGCCTGCCAATACGGCGGTCCAGGTTCAAATCCCGCCCGGTGCTGAAATAATTTCAGTATCACTGCGCTGCGGGTTGTTACTCCAACTCTCGTGGGCGGGGAGTTCGGCGTGTATGTGCGTGTAAGGTCACAGTATTACCCATAGATCGGTCATACGAGCTCTGAGCTCTCATCCGGAAGGTGTAGGTGTGTGTGTGTGTGTGTGTGTGTGTGTGTGTGTGTGTGTGTGTGTGTGTGTGTGTGTGTGTGTGTGTGTGTGTGTGTGTGTGTGTGTGTGTGTGAATGTAAGGTCACAACATTACCCATAGATCGGTCATATATGGGCTCTGAGCTCTCTTCCAGGAGGGAAATAGCTGTCGATCACGAGTCCAACACGTGATCCAAGACCATGGTGAATCACAGGCGGGCGCGCAGCTCTTTGCTCATCAGAACTGGATTGCCGACTCGTAATCGCAGTGCAATGATATTGACATTTAGAAGCCTGGGTGACGCTCGAACTCGGATCGCTGAATATGTGATCGAGCGCAGTACCACCATACCATCGAGCCGTGTGTGTGTGTGTGTGTGTGTGTGTGTGTGTGTGTGTGTGTGTGTGTGTGTGTGTGTGTGTGTGTGTGTGTGTGTGTGTGTGTGTGTGTGTATTTGTGTGTGTGCTTCACCATGGTCTTGGATTACGTGTTGGACTCGTGATCGACAGTTATTTCCCTCTTGGATGAGAGCTCAAACCCCTACATGGCCAATCTTTGAGTAATGCTTTGACTTTACACACACACACACCAAACTCCCCGCTCACGAGAGTTGGAGTGTGTGTGTGTGTGTGTGTGTGTGTGTGTGTGTGTGTGTGTGTGTGTGTGTGTGTGTGTGTGTGTGTGTGTGTGTGTGTGTGTGTGTGTGTGTGTGTGTGTGTGTGTGTGTGCGCGCGAGAGCATGAATAACCAATCATTCCACTGCCCGGTGGGCATTTCCATAGCAAAAACTTGATGAATTTGAGACTACTTTACTGGAATTATTTGCCTAAAAGATTTATAATCAATAGAAACACTCAAAACCCTGGAATTAAACTGGACACGGTAGTAAAGATATGTACGAGCTTTCTGGTGTACTTTATTGTGATGCAAAATAAATCAGTTTTGAGTTTCAAGAACAGAGAGAGGAAATCATCCTGAGGCGACTACAAAGGGGAGATGCAGTGAACCATTGTAAGACTTTTTTTTTTTTATATGAAGGAGGCCAGGGATGCCAGTTTCGAGCAAACTTGCGAGTGACAGATTTTGGATACTACATTTTTATTCGTTTGTAGCCAAGGTCTCTGTTCATGGTATAATTATCACTACTATTAAACAACGAAATCACGCTGGACCATAGAAGGTGAACAGTGTGTTTGAAAATTCCTCAGACTGAACCTGTGCCAAGTCCACATACATAAAGTACCAAGACCTTGAATTGAAATGGGCCAATGCCGCATGCATATTATTTTTAAGAGTTATTTAGATCACCAACTTATGAATAATTGTTCCTATGCGTAAAAACATACATATTTACCGATATATACCGCATACTTCTCACCTCCCCCTCTCCCCCACTGCCCACCATAAACCCGATGTTTACGTCATCACATGCGAGCTAAACGAAGCCCTCAAGTGTTTAGGATGACCACTAGTTGCACAAACCAAAACGCTGCAGGCATCGATAGCCACTCTCCCAGTAAAGACCATAGAATGAGCTTCCTAGCCCCTTCCCCACCCCACCCCGACCCTTCATCCATCCAATCCCAGGTTCCACAAGCTCACTGTTGAAGTGTTTTTAAATCTAATTCCTTCCAACGTTCATCGGTACCCATACCCCATACAGAGAAATCGCTCTTTCCACTTGGGAAGGTTCCAAGGTCTCAAGATCCAAACAGAAAGCATCAGGTCGCTCACAGCCAGCATTCCCCGACCAACTGGCCTCACCACCACCGCCGCCACCACCACGTGCATCGGTTCGAAGCGAGCCCCGCCGCCACCTCCTCCATCCTCTAGACCTGTGGTTCTCGGGGTCCAATGTCGTCACATTCCTCTTGCCCTTGCGATCCCGGGTTTCCTCAATTCCTTCCCAATTTTGAACTGTCGTCTAGTAATCTCTTTTTCAAACTTTTTACTTTTACAATGGTAATTTCTGAAATAATTTATGAGACTAGATAACGATGCCGGGCTAGCGTGATCTGCGAGGTCAAATTGATCTATTTACTCTAGTTACTCTAGTAGATACTTATTGATATTATATGACAAATGTATACGAAGAGTAACTTAGTGAAATTACATAAAGAATAGATTACATAGAATAGCCTATGATTACAATAAATAGTTGAAATTACAAATGAAATATAATTAGCGTCCGTAGTACCACTAAGAACGCTGTGGTGAACAGATACACCTGTCGTTAGCCAGAGTAGAATCCTTAAAGGCGGCAACTCCAATTAAGCGGATCTACCCCATCGTCCCCCCCCAACCTCCATTTTCTTTTCTATCCTCTTCCCCTCCATCTCTCTACCCTTGTGTCATATACCATTTTCATTAGCCTCTCATTCTCAGTTATCTATACAAGTCCAAACAGTAACATGCTTATCCATTTGACTTCCTCAGTATGTCTTCATTTCATATCTATTCTTCTTTTTCCACACGCACGCGCGCGCGCGCACACACACACACACACACACACACACATACATCACACAACTCGGTGGCGCGGTTGGTAGAGTCCCCAACTGTCACTACGGTAGTCCGGGCTCGAATCCTGCACAGGGCTGAAATAATTTCAGTATCGCTGCGCTTCGAGTCGTTGCTCCAACTCTCGTGGGCGGGGAGTTAGGGGTGTGTGTGAGTGTAAGGTCACAGCATTACCCATAGATCGGTCATACGAGCTCTGAGCTCTCTTCCGGGAGGGAAATAGCTGTCAATCACGAGTCCACCACGTGATCCAAAGACCAAGGTGAAAGACCAAGGTGAATACACACACACACACACACACACAAACACACACACACACACAACCTCGTGGAGCGGTGGTTAGAGCTCTCGCCTGCCACTACGGCGGTCCGGGTTCCACTGAAATCATTTCAGGCTGAAATGATTTCGGGGTGAAATAATTTCAGTATCGCTGCGCTGCGAGTTGTTACTCCAACTCTCGTGGACGGGGAGTTGGGGAGGGGGGGTAAGGTCACAGTATTACCCATAGATCGGCCATACGAGATCTGAGCCCTCATCCGTAGGTTAATAACTGTTGATCAGGAGTCCAACACGTGATCCAAGATCATGGTGAATCACACATTCACACATGCACAAACAAGCTTTTGCCTTGATACAGTTAGCGTCACACCTCATTCTAATGCAACAGCAGCATCCTCGCTATACTGCCCACCATTGCCATCTCTGGCCTACAAATCTCCTTTTCTTCAGTGCACTAGTCGCTTTTATTTCAAGTTCACTATTAGTTTTTATTGTTAGTTTATTGTTAGTTTTTGTTAACGTTAGTTATTATTAGCTTATCATTGTTAGTTTTTGTTGTTGTTAGTTTTTGATAGTTTTTATTATTGTTATTATTTCTTTATTGTTAGTTTACAACTTTATATCAAAACGGTTCTACCTTTTCCGGGTTAAACTTGTTTAGATTTTCTGATGATGTCCTCTCTCTCTTCCTTGTTTCCACACCCATGCTGTGGTTGGCAATCACTTCCAGCTTTCTCCCTTTCGCATATTTCTTCAGACGTTGATTCTACCTGCCACAATTCCCCATCATAATCTCTAATCATAAATACATAATTTGCATACGTCGTTAGGTAGTTTACTCCACCCTCAGCTATTTCCTCCTGAAACCAATACAGTCTGGTTTATCCTTCACTTAACCGCTCTTCTGTTATGGGAAACTGACCTCAAGCCCAACTTAGGGATCGTGATGCAGAAAGGTGATCTCAGATCGTGCACAGACCCAGTTGAACAACGTATGATTGGAGGATACCAGGCCTGTGCAACTTAAAACCCCGAATCATCGTATGAACATGTAGGCTTCACGAGGAACCGAAATAACACAGGCGATCCACTGCGTTATTTCAATAACGCTCCTTATGGCGAAAGTAATGAGGACATGTTTAAGGGTTGGAGTCGACATACGTTCACATTCACATCAGAACAGGATCGATCAAGCAGGATGAGACGGCGCTGGCTCTTCCTGGCACGCAATCAAGTGCAAACCTCAGCACATTTTCTAGTTTATGGCAAATACCGGCTGAACTATAGCGAGAGTCAGAACTGTATCATGGCTTCAATTCTGTTTCTGAGAGAGAACACAGGTTAAACTAAAAATGGAAGAGACTACAAGAGATCATAAGACCTACACTAGGCAGTTCCATGCCGCCCCTTAACACCTTTCATCCCAATCCATAGTTATCTAATCTTCTCTTAAATCAACCAATTGTTTCAGCGCTCACTACACGGTTACTAAGTCTATTCCACTCGTTATCGATCCTGTTGGTAAACCAATTCCTGCTTATTTCCTTCCTAAACTTAAATTTGTCCAGGTTACTACTCGAAGCACTTATCCAATATTACAATAGTGTTGTGGCGAACGCCAGGCAGTCTTCTTTAGCCTAGAGAAACTCCCGGATCTCATAAAGAATCAAAATACGGTAGCAAATTTCAGAATTAGTTACAATAACTTTGTACCTCAGTGTGTACACTTGTTGCAACAGTTAGTATTCTAATCTTATATTATTCACCCAGGTCTCTTGGCTCTAAATGAAATGTGTGAAAGAAACAAGGCGTTTTCTAGTTGTGTTCACCATCAATGAATAATGAGAGTAATCTCTATATTGTACAATGTGGTGAATATTTCCCATCATTCTCTTCAAAACGATAGCATCATTCGCATATTTTGTTCTTGCTGACAGCAGGAGATTTTATTCAATTGATGCCATGACATTGTGCTGAAGAAGTTAAAGGATTATACTAACCATTTCGTTATTAGAAAGCAGACTGGAAAAAAGATCATGTAGAGGCCATAACAGACGGTAGTAGCTACAAAGGAAGACGGCAGATGAAACAAGTGTGTAATAAAATGGATGCCCCGAGATGGTAAGTGTGATAGAGGAAGACGGAGAGTAGATGGAGTTGATGGAGTTGGAGTTGATGGAGTTGATGGAGTTGATGGAGAGTAGACAGAAAACTTTCCAGGAGTGACGTGGTAGAAGAGGTTGGCACTGTCGTGTGACTTCTGCAAGAGGTTCGAAGAGTCCTCTGTTCAGCTGTGAACATCGCATGGGTAATGACTGACATCTGAATGTAATGAACATAAATAAGGGTGAAATTAGACACTAATGCAAACTATTAGGACAAAAATACAAGTCAAATGAGCAAAAAAAAAGTTCTTGCAAAGATTTTAACCCAAAATGAGACAGTTACACATCAACATCAACCTGCCTTCAACTAACCGTATATAAATATATATCATTAGTACCCTCGCATTTACGTGTGGTTCTCCCGCGTTAGACAAGGTACAACCATAA
>NC_134801.1:27010890-27013390 GCF_046742065.1 Oratosquilla oratoria | reverse complement strand
TGTGTGTGTGTGTGTGTGTGTGTGTGTGTGTGTGTGTGTGTGTGTGTAATTCACCTCGGATCTGCTGCAGCCTCTGTCGAGACAGCCAGACACCACCCTACGGCAGCGAGCTCAGAGCTCATTATTTGTCGATTTTTGGGTAGGTCTGAGACCACTCACACACCACGACAGTGTGTGTGTGTGTGTGTGTGTGTGTGTGTGTGTGTGTGTGTGTGTGTGTGTGTGTGTGTGTGTGTGTGTGTGTGTGTGTGTGTGTGTGTGTGTGTGTGTGTGTGTGTGTGTGTGTGTGTGTGTGTGTGTGTGTGTGATGTTACACAAGATGGAACGCAATTTAATCATGCTGTCCCTTGTGTAACGAATCGCCACTCTACGATAGCTCACTAGCTGCATAATGGCTCCCAAACATCCGTCTTTTTAATCACCGATTTTGTCGACAGCGTTATCCTCTCCCTATTGTTTACCCAGAGAGCATTTGGGAATTGTACACGGATTCGTTTTCTATAGATACGAATATTGTGCAAAGCTACTCCACGATGGCACGATGCGTAGCTATTTTGATTTATTCTGTAACTTTGGACATGGTGCCAGCCAGCTGAGGTGTAGGCGCCGGCAAGTAATAGTGTGCTTACGTCTAAACTAAACAATACACGTTTCTCTCAGAAATGCATTTTCTGATTGTTGGGTCTGCAGTACCCACATGTCTGGTATCTTGTTGTTTTTGTACAAGTTGGTAATGTTCAAAAACTGAGTCAGTATCACATTTCTTTCAGTTACAGAAACAGACACTCTTGGATCCACGCATGCAATGATTCACAATGCGACCCCTCACACCCCACCCTTGGCAAAGAGGTTTTAGTCAAGTACGTAATGCATACGACTGTCGACTTGATACCGAAAATCAGGTGACAATACAGAAATGATGCACGTATGGAAAACCAAAGAATTTGCCCAGCAAATGTTACAGATCTTCTCAAATGTGCACTACTGAGAAAACGATTAGTAATGGTTATCGCGAAAACATTCAACAGATAGAGATGAACCGTGAACTCCAGAAGCAGAGTAGTATTTTTTACTCATTACCGCATCATCAGTCAACCAACAAAAGTAAAGATTATTCTAACAAATATTAACCCTATTCTGAATAGAAAGCAAATTAACATCCAGAAAAAAAAATCAAGGTGATCACGATGAATTTGATAATTGAACGAAGGTCTGCAAAGAGACCACAGAGCGGAGACAAGATTTATAGAAAAATAAATCAGAAGAGTCAATGGAATTCAGTGGATACAAATAAAATGTAATAATAGCAGAAATTGATATAACTGTAACGGTTGTAAAAGGGGTATGTTGTGATGTAGGATCCATTCAAAGGAGCAAGGAGCGTTTAGGGAGCAATAATTATTCAAGATTCAGAATAAATAACGTACATGTTTTCTTGGTGAAAGAAAGAGTGGGGTGATAGTTACAAACTGAAAAGATAAATCAGATGTAAGGACAGAGGGATGCAGCGGGCTGGTAGTGGTGTAAGAAGAGTTCGTTGGTGTAAGAACAGATGACTCAGGAGTAGAGAATCAGGTCGGAATGTCGGGCTGTTCCCGCCACACCGCAACGGCGAGCCAACGCAGTCTGTTAGCTAGCTAGCTAGCTCGCATCGCCTCGGCACACGCCATCGTCTGTATCGCTCGCTCCCAGCTATTCCAGTCCCTAGATTCGTCACTGACATCCACTGGGGTCACTATTCCTCATCGATCTGTCAAGGTACCTTGTTCGCTCATTCTTGCCATCCTGCCATATTGATCCGTCGCTTGGACGCACATATTAAAATCCTTCTTAATTTCTAGCTTTTAATGTCTTGTATAAATGTTTTATGGGAATTTCACAGTAAAGTTTACAATGGAAATTCTTTTGTGTCTTGCTAGACCCAAACAATCGACATTTTCACAGCCTGTTGTCGCTTCGAAATCAACAAGTTTACCACTTCATCAGCATCAATACCGTCAACATGCTTTCGGGAATGCCAAAGTTATCAAATCTAGGGACTTTTCCTGCCAAACTGTGTATGACAGCTTGTTTCTCGAGCCTCCAGCACAGGCGAGTTATGTGTTGAAAACCAAAATAATTTCATATCGATATATATATATATATATATATATATATATATATATATATATATATATATATATATATATATATATATATATTATATATATATATATATATAATATATACATATATATATAATATATATATATATATACATATATATATATTACATATATATATATATATATATAATGTACAATATATATATATATATATTTCATATATATATATAAATATATATATATACATATATATACATATATATAAACTGAACAATAGTCTCCCCATCATCTCCACGTTTTCCTTCCTCTTTCATCAGATTCTTGCTCTTCACTATTGATAACTATACTTTTTTATAACACATCCTTAAAATTTATTTGATTTAAAGGTCTTTGGT
>NC_134801.1:26988390-26995890 GCF_046742065.1 Oratosquilla oratoria | reverse complement strand
ATGATGAGGAAATAGAAAAAATTAAGACATTAATAAAAGAAACTAAAGAAAAAAAGAGAGAGAGAGAAAAGAATGGAGACCGAGACAACACGGTTCTATTGGAGAGTGTTAGATATGAGAATGAAAAATGGTATATTAAAAAAAAAATGTTTAGAGAACGAGATGGAGGGAACAGAAAATTAAAATTGGCTCATACCAATATAGATGGATTAATCTCAGTAATGAACAAACTAAACGATTACCTGTCAGAAGGAAAGCCAGACGTAATGGGAATCTTTGAGACAAAATTAATGGGGTCCACTAGTACCAAGCAGTGTTGGTCATGGATTATATAATCCCTAGCTTAGAAATAGGGAGGAGAAACAAGGCGGAGGAGTCATGTTCCTGATTAAGAAAAACTTAAATATGACGAAAGTTACATATGGAGAGAACAGGATAGAGATTGTCTCAATAACTGTTGAAGATAGCGACATGAAAAACAGATAGTTTGTAGTGATTTACGTGCCCCCCAGAAATGAGGCCTTAGAGAGAGATTATTCCAAAATTTTAGAGGATACAAGATCTTCATTAAATGAGATGCTGAAGGAAATAAAGCGGTACTCACGGAAGATTTAATTGCAAAGAAATATGCTGAGAAGAGATGACAGTGAAAGGTGGAGATGATCAATGGGGAAATGTATTAGTCGACATGACTATAGAACATACAACAACACAATGGGTAAAATAAAACACTAGATTTAGAAATAACGAAGAACCGTCAAGATTAGATTTAGTATTTACGTCAGAACCTGAAATAGTAGATACAATTGAATACAAGACACCAATTGCAAAGAGTGACCACACACTACTTGAGTTAGAGCTAAAGGAGGAAACATATATAAAGAGAAATGAGAAACACAGAAAGGAAAGACTGATGTATAGTAAAATGGACTTTGAGAAAATTGGGAATTTTTTTCTTAAAGCGAACTGTGAAAAATTCTTTAAGAAACACAAGTGGAAGAAAAATGGATGATTCTTATGAAAATCTACAAAGGAGTGGATAAATATGTCCCAAAGCAAAAACAGGAAAATATGTATATTAAGTGCTAATTTAATAAAAGGTGCAGCGAAGCAAAAGACAGAATATATAAAGCTTGGAAAAGAGGAAGAAAAGACAAAAAACCTAGAAAGTGGCAAATATATATTAATCTAAGGAACGAATATGTAAAAATACGCAGGGGAAAAAAGAAACTATAAAAAAGATATAATAGAAAAACGTAAAGACCAGCCAAAACTATTCTACAGATATGTAAATGGTAAACTAAAAAATAAACAGAAAATAGTGAAAATACGCCAAGGGAATACGAAATACACAGAAGATACAGAAATGATGGAAGTCATGAACAAACACTTCAAGTCGGTTTTCACTAGAGAAAAAATGCAACATTAGGATGAAGGGAGAGAAATGACCCCCCACCCCTCCAAATGAGGGAAATAAAGATAACACGGAAAGAAATAATGGATCAAATAATGAATCTTGATGTCAGGAAATCACACGGACCGGATGGAACAGAAAATTGGATGTTAAAAGAATGTAAAGAACAGATAAAATATATAACATAATAAGTTGCTTATTCAAAGAAGGAAAAATACCAGAAGACTGGAAAAATGCTGATGTCGTACCAATTTAGAAAGGAGGAAATAAGGAAGGCCCAACAAATTACAGACTCGTTTCCCTCACAAGCACGGTAGTTAAATTTTGTGAAAAGGTTATAAAAAGTAGATTAATAAAACATCCTAAATCTGAGACAATTCAGATTTACACAGGGACGATCATGTACCACAAATTTGGTCTGTTTTTACTCAAGACCACTAGACCTGATACAAGTAAGAGATGGACGGGCGGATTGTGCGTTCCTAGATCTACAAAAAGCTTTTAATAACGTCCCTCACAAAAAATTATTAAGAAACCTGGAAACCATAGGAAGGATACAAGGAAATCTACTGAAATGGATGGAGGAGTTTTTGCATGGAAGAAAAATAAGAGTAGTGCTCAGAGATACGAGTTCTATTTGGGTGGAGTTCCACAAGGATCAGTATTGGCTCCAATAATATTTGCTATCTATGTGAATGACATGGACGAGGGTGTGGAATGTTCCATAAACTTCTTTGCAGATGATGCAAAATTGTTAAAGAAAGTGAGTATTAAAACGGACTGTGACTCACTATAGAGAATGGAATCAGAAGTGAAAGGTAGACTTTAACATAAAGAAATGTAGCATAATGGAATTTGGAAAAAAATAAAAATAAAATATATCAGTACAATATAAAATTGGTGAAAAAGAAGTAACGAAAGTGGGATCTGAAAAAGACCTGGGAGTGATCATCACAAAAGATATGTCCCCTGACAAACATAAACAAAATTGTCGGCGAAACCTATAACTTGCTAAGATCAATAAAAGTGGCTTTTACTTACTTGGATGAAGAAATGGTAAAGAAAATATTAGTCACACTGATAAGGCCCAAATTGGAGTATGCAGCGACACTATGGTCACCCAGTACTAAAAAGAATATAAAGAAAATTGAGAGAAACCAGAGATCAACTACGAAGATAGCCCCAACACTTTCAAAACTGCCATATGAAGATTGTCAAAACTAGAATTACCGTCTCTGGAACAAAGAAGAGAAAGAGGTGCCTTGTTGACCATCTACAGAATCATGAAAGGTGTAGAAGTTCTTGATGGAGGCGACTTATTAAATTGGATTGGATTATAAAATTCTGACTCCGAAGCCAAGCACTGGAGCATCAAGGGCTATTCAGCGCTGTAAAACCTAAAAGGTCGATGTAATGTCAAAGGCGATGATACTACAAATTAGAATTAAAAATACAATGATTCATATGAGATGGTAATGTTTGATGAGTTTTAGAAATTTGGTTAGGAAGGCTACATTACTGCTATTATCAAGCAAATCTTTCATGGACTTGCCTGTGATTGTACTTTCTCGTCGCTCACTGTGGTAACAAATGCATTCTGTTAAAATGTGTTGTACGGTGATGGGAGTTTGACATGTTTAACCGAACGGAGCCCGCCGCTCGTCACCACTTTTCATCAAGAAACGGTGCGTTAGATACTAGTGTCCAATTCGTATTCTAGTTAGTATAATGCTGTCCCTCCTATTTGGGCTACAGGAGGATTCCCATTTTCCTATAAGGGAACGCATTCCTTTTAATTTCACATTATTGTTTTGTAGATCAGCTGCCTTACTAAATTGGGTTAAGAGAAACATAAGAGGACATGGAAACTCTAAAAAGGACAGTTATAGAAGAGACATGAAAAATAGCTTTCCCCTCAGAGTGCTGGATGTATGGAACATACTAGACGAAACAATAGTGTGTACAAAAGCAATACAAGAATTTAAGAGAAAATTACATATGGCAAGATACAGAGACGGGACATCACAAGCGTAGCTCCCCTTCCCGTAAGATACAACTAGGTAAATACACACATACACACACACACACACACACACACACATAGCTCGATCATACGAGCTCTGAGCTCTCTTCCGGGAGGGAAATAGCTGTCGATCACGAGTCCAACACGTGATCCAAAGACCAAGGTGAATCACACACATACACATACACAAACATGAACGCACGCACATGCACGCACGCGGTTGGTAGAGTCTCAGACTGTCAGTACGGGGGTGCCGGCGGTATCTGGTTCGAATCCTGCCCAGGGCTGAAATTATTTCAGTATTGCTGCGCTTCGAGTCGTTACTCCAACTCTCGTGGGCGGGGAGTTGGGGGGGGTGCGTGTAAGGTCATAGCATTACCCATAGATCGGTCATACGAGCTCTGAGCTCTCTTCCGGGAGGGAAATAGCTGTCGATCACGAGTGCAACACGTGATCCAAAGACCAAGGTGAATTACATGAACCCACGCACATATACACACACCGTTGCCCAAGAGAGACAGTAACACCTTGCAGTATAATTTTATTTTCGAAGCCCGACTTGCACCCAATACTTTAACAATGGGATTCTGAAGCGCTAACTACTGTACGGCGAATCTTATTTTTCTTTTCTTCCGTAATTCTTTCTGCCTGCTTATATATAAAAAATTATGTGCATGGAATATAAATTTTCATAAGAATAATGCGTTATTATGAGCAATTGTCCCCTAGGCTGGCTGAATGTAATCGTCTGGCTTCGTTTAGAAGAAAAAAAATTGAACATCACATTACTGTAGTAAGAAGTAACTGTCGTAGGGAACAAAACGGTACCACCATCATTTACCAGTCTTCTTTCCTTTTTTTTTTTTTTCTTTTTTTTCTTTTTTTATGTACACGATTATCTACATTTTATTTCGCCATTCACTGTTATTTTTCTAAATATCTCCTTGTCTCTGTCCCAGTATTTTACTATCTCACCACTACATTACTGGTCATAGTCTATGTTAAGCCGTCACACCAAGTTTACGACCTGTTTCCGACCACCTTCGACCGAAAATCAAGCGATCAATCAGCGACACAAAACCTATGCAAGGAATTGAAATGTAAAACGTTAATGTGGTTCATAAGATGAAAATCTATGTACTAGAGACTATTCAATGTGTTGTAGTAAATCTATCTATCTCTCGATCGATCTATCTATTTATCTATCTTATTAGTGACTACCAGCGACTTCCAAAGACTAACTGCAGCCGGCCGGCGACCACCTGGTCGCCAGTGGTCGGAAACAAGTTGTAAGATTGGTGTAACTGGGCCCTTATAGAGATATACTTGAGTTTGTTTACTTACCACACATTCTCGTCAAATCTATGACTACAACTGGTCTATTAAAGTTTCAAGTCACTTCAATTCGCAACACAATTCAATTCACAAGCCTACAGGGCTCAAAACACCGCTGCAAAAGACACAACACTAGCACTGCCATTTGTTCTAACACGAGTAATGGAAAGTCAAATTACGAACTGTCTTGACGGTTCCCTCAGACAGTCTGCAGAGCAATAATTCTAATTTTTCTAAATATCTCCTTGTCTCTGCTACTTTTTGAGATAATACTAGACTAAAGAAATAAATGTCTAGTGTCCCATAACTTATTTCTTATTCAGAATGTATCAATATATTTCTATATTGTCTATTTTCAATTTAATGCATTTTCTTCTAATTAAATGCACACTTTTAAAGTGTGGACACGATTGGTTGGAAAATGTCATCAACATCTATGATGTAATGTTGTCTTCACGGATTCTAGAACACGCTTGCGTGACAATACATATTGCCAGTATCATCAATAGATTTAGTCCTTCGTATAAGAGAATGAATAATAAAAAGAACATAAACAAGGCAAATCCAAACCAAGACGACATTTGGCAGCCCTGTTACATCATGATCCAAGCTCCCACAATGTATCTAATGTATCATCTATGGTCTACAAGAAAAAAGATACGCTCGCGGGTTTCCGTCTTTCTTCCTCCATCTCTCATTTAAGTTCGTCTGTGGTTTTCAAACTGGCCAGTATTTCCATCAGGGTTATTCTAAGAGTAGGCGCATTTGAACGGAAAACTGCTTTTTGACATCTTTCAGATAGATTGTCTTTTTCAATTTGTTCTCATAACCCAGCGGCGTGAAGTCCAGGGAAAGTAAATGGATAAGATTGGCTGAATAAATCAAAGAAAATTTGAAAGTTAGGGAAGATGGGAAAAAAGTTTCGAACAATACTAAGCCTCGCAATATTTTAGGAAGAAGGGACACTAATGGTAACTAGGAAAATGTGGGAATATTCTAATTGCGAATTCAAGAATAGAGTCCGGTAAAATTATATATATATATATATATATACGTATTATATATATATATATATACATATATATATATATATATATATATATATATATACTGTATATATATATATATATATATATATATGGTATGAAGGTGTGGAACAATGGGGATATAATGGGAGCAATAGTAGGGATGATGCTATTTTCACCATGCGGTAAATTTTGATGTCCGTAGTTTCACCATACTATGTTTTTTTTTTTTTTTTTTTTTTTTTTTTTTTTTTTTTTTAGGTGTCTTGGTGGGAGAGAATAAAATTGGATTGTCTAATTTCAGCCATTCTATACCGGTTTCTGACCCAAAGTACAGAAATATGGACAATACGGTTGTTGTTTTTCGCCAACGACGTTCTGTTAGATGAAAATTTGGAAACCCTTGCAAATATTTGGCTAAGCCTAACCCAAATGAAACTAAATTAACCCTAATATAGTGGTGGGGGGGGTTTAAACAAAAGTAGTCATATGGTGCAACTAATACGAGGTTCAGAACAGCAACCAACTGAGGAGTTCATTGAGGGAGATGGTTCAAAGGTTGCTTAGTTCAAAATAGTTTCCACACGCCGACCGCTCAAAATTACCCTCATGTTGTTCATACCCTACTATACACAGTTGAAATCTAACGCCATAGGTGACTCAAAGATAACTTACTAAGCGACATCCGGTCCAACATAAACAAAAATGATAAAGACATAGTAATACCGAAGAAAAGCGAGTCAGATAAAAGGTTGATTGAAGAAAAGGCTTCAGAAGCATCCAATGCGAACAAAAAATATATTCGGTATAGAGTAAACAGAGTAGAGACAGAAGACGGGGATAAAAAACAAGGAACAATTAGTAATTTGGAAGCGGAAAAAGGAATATATAAAAATAGTTTTGCTCACCACCAAAAACTGTCACGCCTTGATAAGTATCACCCATGAGATCACTACGCCCAATGCAGCGCATTCATACCCTGGGGGAATCACAAGAATGAGCAACGAAGTGCGCACACTTGCTCTACACCTGACGCGTGATCTTTGAATCTGAAAGGCTGCTATGGTAGCATACATTAATTAATGATATGAGTATTGTCATCACGGTGTAACTCTTATCTTGCATACTGTATATGTCCTTATTACCTCAATACAAATCCTACACTAACAAAATATACACATATTCCGAGAATAGTGTGTGTGTGTGTGTGTGTGTGTGTGTGTGTGTGTGTGTGTGTGTGTGTGTGTGTGTGTGTGTGTGTGTTCACTTGGTCTTTGGATCACGTGTTGGACTCGTGATCGACAGCTATTTCCCTCCTGGAAGAGAGCTCAGAGCTCGTAGGTCCGATCTATGGGTAATGCTATGACCTTGCACACACACACACCCAACTCCCCGCCCACGAGAGTTGGAGTAACACCCCTCAGCTGTGTGTGTGTGTGTGTGTGTGTGTGTGTGTGTGTGTGTGTGTGTGTGTGTGTGTGTGTGTGTGTGTGTGTGTGTGTGTGTGTGTGTGTTTTTCACCATGGTCTAGGATCACGTGTTGGACTTGTGATCGACAGCTATTACCCTCCCGAAAGAGACCTCAGAGCTCATATATGATCAATCTATGGGTAATGCTGTGACCTTACACGCACACACACACCCAACGCCCCGCCCACGAGAGTTGGAGTAACAACTCTCGCAGCGATACTGAAATTATTTCA